>NW_026020284.1:0-193819 GCF_900185275.1 Solanum verrucosum
CACTAGATGACATATGTATCCTTTGGACATCATCTTCTTTGCCTTAAAATAGTAAATAAATATACCTCTTGATGTCCCAATATTACCTTTCCATTCAAGAACGGCCTCTTTTGGAAAATGGAAATGCAGCGTCTTCGTTCGGCAATCTACCGTGGCATAACAAGAAGCTAACCAATCCATACCCATTATAACATCAAAATCCACCATTTCTAGTTCAACAGGGTCAGCCAACGTATCACGATCACAAACAGTTACAATGCAATTACGATAAACCCTTCTAGCTATAATAGAGTCACCAATCGGTGTAGACACCTCAAATGGCTTCACTAATAATTCTGGTGTTCTTTTGAACTTTTCAGCAATCAATGGAGTAACATATGATAGTGTAGACCCCGGATCAATTAATACATATACAATATGTGAAAAGATGGACAATGTACCTGTAACCACATCCGGCGAGGCTTCCAAATTTTGTCGATCCCCGAGAGCATATGTGCGATTCTGAACTCCACTAGAACTAGCTGCTCCCCTAGCTCCTCTACCACGACCAGTAGGCATCTGTCCTCTACCTAAAGAAGATGCTGATGACGAGGATGCAACAACTGACCTACTAGGTTGTGCCACACCACCCACACCTCTATGAGGGCAATTTCTCATCATATGACCTGGTGTACCACACCAAAAACAAGCATTTGTCCCAAACCGACATGCACCTAAATGATTCCTTCCACATTGTTTACAAAACTCTCGAGGAGGTCTTGATTGGCTCATACTTCCCTGCTCTTGGTATCCCGCTGTTCGTGAACCTTGACTTTCACCTCTTTGCCCAAATTGATTGCCCCTAGACCCTTGAAATTGAGGTGGGGTACTAGCTATAGGGTAGGAAGATGATGGCCTAGGCGGTCTGTTAAAGAACCTAGGCCTAAACTCACCTTGGGATGGTGTAAACTGCCCCATAGATCTGGCCCTCTTAGAATGCCCTATTTCTGACTCTTGTGTCCTTCTTCTTTGCCTTTGATCCTCTAACTTTTGCGCAAAAGCTTGCATCCTTGCTATATCCATATCTTTATTCAATGAAGCAATGGTACAGTCTCTAACCAGATATGAAACTAATCTATCCACATATCGGTGAACTTTATCCCCTATAGTCGCAACTACATTAGGAGCATACCTGGCCAAGGAATTAAATTTGAGACTGTACTCTCTCACGCTCATACTTCCTTGGTGGAGATTTAAGAACTGATCCGCACGGGCCTCTCGGATCTCCAATGGCAGGTAATGGTCAAGGAATGCCTTTTTGAACTCTTTCCATATAGCTGAAGGTGCATCTGTTCCCCTAGATTGCTTCCAAGCTTCATACCACAATATTGCCACACCTTTTAATCTATATGCTGCTAGCTCGAGCGCTTCTTTACCACTTACATGCATAACATCGAAAGTGCGTTGGATCTGATCTATAAAGTCTTGTGGATCTTTATTAGGATCTGTCCCGGTGAATGATAGAGGGTCCAAATTAAGGAAATCACGTATCCGCGTGCCAGCCGCTCTATCTACACTACTAATACCCGCAATTGGACCTTCTTGCCTTTGGCCGTGGCCAGCAACTATACGAGTCAACAATTGGACTGCATTTCTCAAATCTTGCTCGGTAGCTTTAATAGGGGGTTCTTGAGGTGCAGCTTCCCTCCTTAGTTTTTCTGGCGATGGAGGGGTCGGGGAAGTCTGTGATAGAGACTCATCTTGAGCCTCACCTTGAACAGCTTGACTAGGTGGTGGTTGGCTGGTCCCTTCTTGGGCAGCCACATCCACTCGCTTACCTGTACTTTTACTCCTTCTCGTAGCTGGCATCTTCGCTATAATAAAACAATTCAGAAGTTAGGTACTATTCACCACAACATTGGTTCTATCGCACGATCTAAGAAATGAAAGTAAAGAGACAACTCCTACATGTCCCGTAGCCTCCTGTTTATAAATGTGGTGCACAACACATCCATAAGAAAGACTCTACATAGACACGGCTTTGTAGACTCCCTAGGATGACCTGCTCTGATACCACTTTGTCACGCCTCAAATCCCATTAAGACGGACAGGCACTAGATGCCATAACGGCCCGAGAGAACCAACATGTGACCTGTGCTTACTATGCATGTAACTATGAAAGTTTCGTGACAAGTTCGCCAGGGACACAACGATATGAACCGACATAAGTAGACCCAAAACTTATATACAAGACTTGGCCATTGAGGCCACAACTGGTTAAGATGCAACTGAACCATATACATAAGTCTACAAAGCCTCTAAAAGATAGAAACCCTTAGAGTAGGTCGGGACAGACCCCGCCTTACCCCTAGCTACGATACAATACCAAAATGAGTCTACCAAGGGCTCAGTAAAGCTCCGAAGCAACCTGGAGCTCACCAAAAGTAGTTGAGTGTCGTATGCTCCTACTGAGGGGGTCTACTAGCGAGAGTACATGTGCCTGCAGCATGAAATGCAGCGTCCCCCGCGAGGGACGTCAGTACGAAAAGTGTACTGAATATGTAAGGCAACTACATATATAAAAATAAGAGTTCAAACGAAACCATGTATCAATGTATAAGTGCATAAATCATTTCATGCTGCAGCCACAGGTACTCCAGCTAGTAGACCTCCCCAGTAGGAGCACAGGACACTCAGCTGCTATTGGTGAGCTCCAAGTTAATTCGGGGCTTAATCGAATCTTTGGCATCTATTTTGTTACCGTATAGTAGTTAAGGGTAAGGTGGGGCCTTGTCCCGACCTAAACTAAGGTTGTCTATCTTGTAGAGGCTTTATAGACGAATGTATAAAGTTTGGTTGTGTCTTGTCTCTTAACAATTGTGGCCTCCACGGCCAAGTGTTGTATATAAGTTTTGGGCCTGTCTATGTCGGTCTCTTATCACTACAGGGCATATAAGACTTTCATAGCTTCATAGTTATCATAGTTAAATGTATGGTAAGTGCAGGTTGTAAGTTGGTTCTCCCGGGCCATTTAGACCTCGGGTGCCTGTCCGTCTTAATTAGATCTGAGGCTTGACATTTATCCCCAACAAAGTCTAGCTTATTCACTGTTTTACAACAATTTACTATTAATTGCAATTACCCATTTGTCTACCTTAGCCCATAATCCAATCACATCCCAAGAACCCGTCTCTATATTTGTTATTTTCATGTTATTTAATATTGTAGCTGATAATTACAACCAAACCCCCTTGATATTTCACACTTGTGTCACCCAAATTTGAACCATGCTTTTATTCGTAAATGTTTTTACCTATCATTGACTTGAACATATTCTTACTTGCCTATTGATTCTCAAATACGTACCACTCCCTGTGGGATTCGACCCGAAAACACTTAGATGGGTTATATTACTAACTAACGACCGTTGGAACTTAGAATTGGATGAAATGTCCTGATACGTGAAATCAAAATGGCGCCGCTGCCGTTGAGTAGTTTTACTTGAGATTTTTTAGTTAAGTTGAATTTTGTTCTTGCTACTTTGAGGTGAACTTACTTAATATTTTGTTTTGGTTTGTCTGTTGCTGTTTTGAGCAGAGAATTGGAGCTTATTTGGTGCAACAGTAACCCAATGGTTCACCCTTCTTCGAGATTGATGATTTTTAGGGATAACATTCTAAATTTCAAGCAAATAGAGGGTGAGTTCATTTATGAGTTGTGGAAAAGCATTAAAACTCTATTGCAGCAATGCCCAACTTATGAGATTTCGGATAAACTACTTCTGGAATGTTTCTACCGGGGTCTTGGCCCAAAAATAGAATAATGGCTGACCAACTCTCTTCGGGCTGCTTGATGCGACATTACTATGAGCCCGCAGCCTAACTCCTTGATTGTGTGACCAAAACCACTATGGAGAAGAAAGAGAAAGATAAGAACCAAGACTTGGTCACTTTGCCAGTCAGCTGGATATCTTGTCCTAAAAGGTTAAGGACTTGGAGGTACTGTCTAAAAAGAAGGATAGGTACATCCACCCTCACGAGCGTCGAAAGATGAAGAAACAAGAGGGCACACAAATTGAAGAGGTCCTCTTACTAATACTGCACAAAGTTGAAGAACACACAGTGTTTTAGAATAAAAGAGAAAATGTCTTGATGATTCATCAAATGACGACCTCCCATTCCATGGTCATTCAGCTACTGGGGTCCCAAATGGACCAAATGTTGTCTTCTCTCTATCCAAAGCCAAAAGAGGGGTGGCCTTATGAAAATAAGGCAAACCCCATTAATGGAACTTAAGTGGGGAGTTGCGTCGTTCCACGACGTTAACTAAGGCGCTTCTTGAGGGGCAACCCAACTGTTTATCGCTTTATTTTTGTTGTAGAAATAATGGTGTGTTGATTGTGCAGGTTGAAATGTAGAAAGTGTTTGAAAATCGCAGGTTGGAGAGCAGAAACTCCAGTCGGCACATCACCGAAGAGGTCGGCAAACCTAACCTAGACCATCGTTAGACTCAAGAAAATTTTAAATTCGATTCTGAAAACTCAACGAGCTCAGGAGCAACTTGGTGAATTGCCGACCAGGTCGGCGATCGTGATCTAGTCCGCCATTTGGATCCCCACATTAAGTGGAAGTCCTACAAAACTCGTCAAGGTTAGTGACCACTCGCGTGTCACCGAGTGGATCGGCGACCACGACTAATGTCGCCGAATAGGGGGAGAACTGGACGGTTTTCAAAAGGCCAACGGTTTAGACTTCCAACTCTTTCACTTTACCTCACTTTGAACTTTCAGGTTAGTATCATTGTTTTGGAATTTAGACATTATTTTATATTATTATTCAATTTTAAAGTTGAGAGCTTAGAACTGAGAATATTGAGACAATATTTCCTTAGCTTTGAAGATTCGAAGATTTCCATTTCTGAGAAATTGGAAGTGGGTGTTGAAGACTCTTCATCTTATACCTTTGTAAAGACTAAATTAATCTTACCAAGTTGTTAGGAACACAATTTGGTAACGATTTTTTTATCTTTTTATGATGTCTAGTTGGGGTGTGATTATGGGTTGATTTAGTTGCTGGGTACGGCTAATTAATAGCTTAAACGTTGGTTAAAAGTGATTTCATTAAGTAATTGTGGCTTAATCTTAAATGGTGTATTTGGAAATGCAACTCTACCTTCGTGATTTTGGATTGCTCGAGAGAGAGATTTTAAAACCAAGATTACTGATTTGATGGTCTGTGGGTATTGGGTTGTCATGGGTTTAGCTCGAGATAGTGAATCCGAAACTCTTTTCCACACATTCAGCTTGAGAGAGTGAATGGACTAAAGTGAAGGCTGTTACTAATTGCTACTTATTTGTATTCGAGAGAAACCAATTTGATTTAGGGTAAATTGTTCGAGAGAAAGTTTATCCCCACCAAATTCTAGCTTATTCACTGTTTTACAACAATTTACTATTAATTGCAATTACCCATTTATCTACCTTAGCCCATAATCCAATCACATCCCAAGATCCCGTCTCTATATTTGTTATTTTCATGTTATTTAATATTGTAGATGATAATTACAACCAAACCCCCCCGGATATTTGACACTTGTGTCACCCCAAATTTGAACCATGCTTTTATTCGTAAATGTTTTTACCTATCATTGCCTTGAACATATTCTTACTTGGCTATTGATGCTCAAATACGTACCACTCCCTGTGGGATTCGACCCGAACTCACTTAGATGGGTTATATTACTAACTAACAACCGTTGGCACTTAGAATTGGATGAAGTGTCCTGATACGTGAAATTAAAATGGCGCCACTACCGTGGAGTGGTTTTACTTGAGAATTTTTAGTTAAGTTGAATTTTGTTCTTACTACTTTTCGTTGAACTTACTTAATATTTTGTTTTGGTTTGTGTGTTGCTGTTTTGAGCAGAGAATTGGAGCTTATTTGGTAGCAACAGTAACCCAATGGTTCACCCTTCTTCGAGATTGATGATTTTTAAGGATAACATTCTAAATTTCAAGCAAATAGAGGGTGAGTTCATTTATGAGTTGTGGAAAAGCTTTAAAATCCTATTGCAGCAATTCCCAACTCATGAGATTTCGAATAAACTACTTCTGGAATGTTTCTATCGGGGTCTTGGCCCGAAAATAGAATAATGGCTGACCAACTCTCTTCGGGCTGCTTGATGCGACATTACTATAAGCCCGCAGCCTAACTCCTTGATTGTGTGACCAAAACCACTATGGAGAAG
This sequence comes from Solanum verrucosum, assembly GCF_900185275.1. Lineage (NCBI taxonomy): Eukaryota > Viridiplantae > Streptophyta > Magnoliopsida > Solanales > Solanaceae > Solanum > Solanum verrucosum. The sequence continues at coordinate 6,226 of NW_026020284.1, forward strand.
AAAGAGAAAAGTAAGGACCAAGACTTGGTCACTTTGCCAGTCAGCTGGATATCATGTCCTAAAAGGTTAAGGACTTGGAAGTACTGTCTAAAAAGAAGGTCAGGTACATCCCCTCTGACGAGCGTCGAAATATGAAGAAACAAGAGGGCACACTAATTGAAGAGGTCCTCTTACTAATTCTGCACAAAGTCGAAGAACACGACAGAGTGTTGGAGAATATAAGATAAAATGACTTTATGATTCACCAAATGAGGACCTCACATTCCATGGTCATTCAGCTACTAGGTCCAAAATGGACTAGGGGCTATCATCTTTGTATCCAAAGCCAAAAGAAGTGTGGCCTTATGAAAATGAGGCAAACCCCACTAAAGGAACTTAAGTGGGGAGTTTCGTCGTGCCACGACGTTAACTAAAGAGCTTCTTGAGAGGCAACCCAACTATTTATCGCTTTATTTTTGTTATAGAAATAATGGTGTGTTGATTGTGCAGGTTGAATGGTAGAAAGTGTTTGAAAATCGCAGGTTGGCAAGCTGAAAGTCCAGTCGGCGAATCACTGAAGAGGTTGGCAAACCCGACCTAGACCATCGTTAGACTCAAGAAAATTTTATATTGGATTCTGAAAATTCGGCGAGTCAAGAAGCAACCTGGTGAATTGCCGACCAAGTCGGCGATCATTATCTAGTCCGCCGTTTGGAGCCCCACATTAACTGGAAGTCCTACAAAATTCGGCGAGGTAAGTGACCACTCGCGTGTCACCGAGTGGGTAGGCGAGAATGACTAATGTCGCCGAATGGGGGAGAACTGGACGGTAAAGGTTTAAACTTCCAACTCTTTCACGTTACCTCACTTTGAACTTTCAGGTTAGTATCATTGTTTTGGAATTAAGACATTATTTTATATTATTATTCAGTTTTCAAGTTGAGAGCTTAGAACTGAGAATATTGAGATAATACTTCCTTAGCTTTGAAGATTTGAAGATTTCCATTTCTGAGAAATTGGAAGTGGGTGTTGAAGATTCTTCATCTTATACCTTTTTAAAGACTAAATTAATCTTACCAAGTTGTTGGGAACACAATTTGGTAATGATTTTTTATCTTTTTATGATGTCTAGTTGGGGTGTGATTATGGGTTGATTTAGTTGCTGGGTATGGCTAATTGATAGTTTAAATGTTGGTTAAAAGTGATTTCATTAAGTAATTGTGGCTTAATCTTAAAGGTTGTATTTGGAAATGCAACTCTACCTTCGTGATTTTGGATTGCTTGAGAGAGAGGTTTTAAAACCAAGATTACTGATTTGATGGTCTGTGGGTATTGGGTTGTCATGGGTTTAGCTCGAAAGAGTGAATTCTAATCCCTTTTTTCCACACACTCAGTTCAAGAGAGTGATTGGACTAAACTGAAGGCTGTTCTTAATTGTTGCTTATTTGTGTTCGAGAGAAACCTATTTGATTTAGGGTAAATTGTTCGAGGGAAAGTTTATCCCCACCAAAGTCTAGCTTATTCACTATTGTACAACAATTTACTATTAAATGCAATTACCCATTTGTCTACCTTCGCTCATAATCCAATCACATCCCAAGAACCCGTCTCTATAGTTGTTATTTTCATGTTATTTACTTTTGTAGCTGATAATTACAACCAAACCCCCCCGGATATTTGACACTTGTGTCACCCCAAATTTGAACCGTGCTTTTATTCGTAAATGTTTTTACCTATGATTGACTTGAACATATTCTTACTTGCCTATTGATTCTCAAATACGTACCACTCCCTGTGGGATTCGACCCGAACTCACTTAGATGGGTTATATTTTGTTGCTCGTTTTAGTTGAACTTACTTAATTTTTAGCTTTGGTTTGTGTGCTGCTGTTTTGAACTGAGAATTGGAGCTTATTTGGTAGCAACAATAACCCAATAGATCACCATCCTTCGAGATTGATGATTTTTAGGGATAACATTCTAAATTTAAAGGAAATACAGGGTGAGTCCATTTATGAGTTGTGGAAAAGCTTTAAAATCCTATTGCAGCAATGCCCAACTCATGAGATTCCGGATAAACTACTTCTGGAATGTTTCTACCGTGGTCTTTTGCCCGAAAATAAAATAATGGCTGACAAACTCTGTTCGGGCTGCTTGATGCGACATTCCTATGAGACCACAGCCTAACTCCTTGATTGTGTGGCCAAAACCACTAAGGAGAAGATAGAGAAAGACAAGGACCAAGACTTGGTCACTTTGCTAGTCAGCTGGATATCTTGTCCTAAAAGGTTATGGACTTGGAGGTACTGTCTAAAAAGAAGGACAGGTACATCCCCCCTCACGAGCGTCGAAAGATGAAGAAACAAGAGGGCAGACAAATTGAAGATTTCTTCTTACTAATTCTGCACAAAGTCGAAGAACACGATAGAGTGTTGGAGAATATAAGAGAAAATGTCTTGATGATTCACCAAATGACGACCTCACATTCCATGGTCATTCAGCTACTGGGGACCCAAATGGACCAGGTGCTACCTTCTCTCTATCCAAAGCCAAAAGAGGGGGCCTTATGAAAATGAACCAAACCCCACTAATAGAACTTAAGTGGGGAGTTGCGTCGTGCCACGACGTTAACTAAGGCGCTTCTTGAGAGGCAACCCAACTGTTTATCGCTTTATTTATGTTGTAGAAATAATGGTGTGTTGATTGTGCAGATTGAACTGTGAAAAGTGTTTTAAAATCGAAGGTTGGCACACTGAAAGTCCACTCGGCGCATCACCGAAGAGGTCGGCAAACCCGACATAGACCATCGTTAGACTCAAGAAAATTTTAAATTGGATTCTGAAAACTCGGCGAGCCCAGGAGCAGCTTGGTGAATTGGCGACCAGGTGGGTGATCGTGATCTAGTCCGCCGTTTGCATCCCCACATTAACTGGAAGTCCTGCAAAATTCGACGAGGTAAGTGACCACTAGCGTGTCACCGAGTGGGTCGACGAGCACCACTAATGTCGCCGAATGGGCGAGAACTGGACGGTTTTCAAATGGCCAAAGGTTTAAACTTCCAACTCTGTCGCTTTACCACACTTCGAATTTTTAGCGTAGTATCATTGTTTAGGCATTTAGACATTATTTTAGATTATTATTCAGTTTTCAAGTTGAGAGCTTAGAACTGAGAATATTGAGACAATATTTCCTTAGCTTTGAAGATTTGAAGATTTCCATTTCTGAGAAATTGGAAGTGGGTGTTGAAGATTCTTCATCTTATACCTTTGTAAAGACTAAATTAATCTTACCAAGTTGTTGGAAACACAATTTGGTAATGATTTTTTATCTTTTTATGATGTCTAGTTGGGGTGTGATTATGGGTTGATTTAGCTGCTGGGTTGTAGCGACCCGAGAGCACCCCCTAGTCGTTACCGGCGTATTCGACCTCAAAGAGGTCTTATACAAGCCCTTAGCCTTCATCATAGCATGTATCATAGAATAAAATTACGTAAAATTTAAAACTTTTACTTTGGAAGTTCAACTTCACTTCATATATGGAAATAGAATCTAACTTCGTCACAATGTACCATCTAGTCATAGAAGTATTGAAAATGGGACTTAGCCCTTACATCAATTAAAAGCCTAGAATAGGAAAGTACAACAATGTCTTTCAACATAATCAAAAGACTAAGCATAGAAGCTAGATCATATGGTCTCGTCCTCGGACTTAAGGACTCACGAACTTGGGGAAGCAACTCCAAGTGCCTTGAAAAGTAAGCTTGAATCTTCAACGGCCCGAACCTAAATGTGTGGGGAAAAGGGAAAAATATGGGTTAGTACTACACACGTACTAAGTATGGCTACAATGCATAAAAACCATTTGAAACATGCATAAAAGGACATTTAGCCAAAACATGCTTTTTACCAATTAAATCCAATATGCACACAAAGTAAGCATCATGGCACCACCCAACATGATATCATCTCGACATGTAGACAACCCAAGCAATACTAGTGCAATGCAAAGAATAGAATCCCATAACCCTACTCAAAGCCAAGTATCACATTAAGTAACCTACTTCATGCATACATTCATAAGGTCATATTTCATCATAACCTACCATATTCATAATGATTATACATAACAAAACTTCAACATACATAAGTCATAATCATCATAATCATAAGAGAACACTACTACAACCATCTCTTAGGATCCCACAAGTGCAATGTGCAAGAGAAGTCCCATACCCTCTCTTATACTATGTAGAAACCCTCAAGAAAGTCCTAGTAATAGTTCACACCTTTCATACCTTCATTTACTTTTACATTAGGGAGATATTGCCATAACCGACATAGACCATGAGAGCTACATGGAATCCGGTGTTCTACTCCCACACCGAAAAGAGAGGGTTAACACTTGCCTAAGGTGTAACCATTCGTACATAGCTATATAGGTGGATCCACTAAGCTAAAGTCCTATGTGGGCACATAGTTAAGGGTCAAGGAGATTGCTCCTAGAAATCCTAACTTACTAAACGTGGGGATTTCTATCTCATGAGACAACACATACCGTGGGTAATCCGGACCTGTTAAACGTGAGAAAACCATGTGGGTAGCCGGACTTACTGAACGTGAGAACACCATCTCATTTACATGCCCTTTCAGTGCTAAGCATCTAATTCCCTTTTTGTAATCATCTTTAGTCATCACATAAGTTCACATTACCCTTTACTAGACTTTTATGAAAACATCTTACCATAATAGCTCATATGTGTTCATAAGTGAGTAACAATCCTTTCACTTTAGAAACACTTAGTAAGTGAGTAACCCTTTCACTTCACATTACACTATAATCATGAGAACTACCTTTTAATCATATAGCAATCATACCAAAACATACATACATATTTCGTAGCTAATTCAAGTGTAGAGGGTTAAGGATGAGGAAACTAGGTCATCAACACCACAACAACACATTAGGTATAGCATCATTACAATCTAAGTAATTCACCTTCCATACTTGAGTTCAAAGAAGAACCAACCTTCATACCTTCTTGCCCTTCCTAGGACATTCATACTTCAATCACCAATCAGTTCATAACCAATACATAATACAAGGTAATTTATGAAGTAATAACATCATCAACATCAATATAATCAATTGACATATTCAATTCATAGCCTTCAAGGCTTTATTCAAAGACTCAACCCTAATTCCATAGAAATTATACATAACCTAGGGTAGAATCATCATACAAACATGAATTATATAACATCACCTTCAATTCATAGCCTGCAATCAATATCCAACACAAACTAGGGTTAGAATTAGGAAAGAAGGAGAAGGATGGGTCTCATGGGGAATTCTTCAAGAAACCACAAATACAACATAAATTCATTCATAATTGTTCATATAACATCAATCAAATTCAGTTTATAACATCAATTTCACTTTAGAAAGAAGACCCACGTTTTTGGATTGGAAACCTAGAAATTGGAGATTTTGAAATTCATCTTGAAGGGACCTCTTGAGGAAAGGAATCCCAAGAGTGATAAGCAACCATACCTTAGTTTATTCCTTGAGAACTGATGGGGAAAAATTGAAACCTTGCTGCCCTAGATGAACCTTGGTCTTCTTCTTTAATGGGGTTCTTAGTTGAGAGGGTTTTGAGAAAGAATGAGTTTGACTTGTGGGTTTAGTTGTGTGAGTTAAAGTCTTAGGGTTAGGGTCTTATAGTTAGGTTTAGAATGATAATTAGTTAACTAACCACCCATCTTAACCCTTAATTAAATAACTAACTAAAACTAAAACTTAACAACTGCCAGGACTTACGACCCTCTACCTACGGACCGTAGGTGGAGTTACGGACCGTGCTGGTCATCCGTCGTTTGGTACTGAGGCTCCCTTTTGGGGGGTCAAGTCTCCCACGACTAAGTATAGGCTCACGGCCATGACTTACGGTCCGTCGACCAGTCTACGGGCCGTGAGTCTTGGTCTCGTCATTTGCTGCAGTTTTGCCAGCTTTTGGGTCCATGTTTGGGTCCTCCTCAAGGACCCCTTAGGGGTCCTTGGGGGTTGTACTCGGACGTTTTTGACCCTATGAACATAACTTACCTAATTTAAACCTTTTTACAAGATTTTACCATCATACGACACTCCCAAACCTGCCCAAAACCAAAGGACACACTAGAACACATTCTTCTCTAGTTTCCGGACGTCGTGGTCGTTTTCTTGATGTTAAGACTTTTACTCTTCCAAACCAAGTCAATTACATTACTTTAGGTATAAACATCATTTTGACTATATTTTTAGTCATTATTCATAAGGTGAGGCTCTAACTTAAGTCATAGAATTTCCGGGGTGTTACATGGGTATTGCTAATTGATAGTTTAAATGTTGTTTAAAAGTGATTTCAATCAGTAATTGTGGCTTAATCTTAAATGTTGTATATGGTAATGCTACTCTACCTTCGTGATTTTGGATTGCGAGAGAGAGAGGTTTTAAAACCAAGATTACTGATTTGATGGTCTGTGGGTATTGGGTTGTCATGGGTTTAGATCGAGAGAGTGAATCCTAAACCCTTTTCCACACATTCAGCTCGAGAGAGTTAATGGACTAAAGTGAAGGTTGTTCTTAATTGTTGCTTATTTGTGTTCGAGAGAAACCAATTTGATTTAGGGTAAATTGTTCGAGAGAAAGTTTGACCCCACCAAAGTCTAGCATATTCACTGTTTTACAACAATTTACTTTTAATTGCAATTACCCATTTATCTACCTTAGCCCATAATCCAATCACATCCCAAGAACCCGTCTCTATATTTGTTATTTTCATGTTATTTACTGCTGTAGCTGATAATTACAACCAAACCCCCCTGATATTTGACACCTGTGTCACCCCAAATTTGATCCAGGCTTTTATTCGTAAATGTTTTTACCTATGATTGACTTGATCATATTCTTACTTGCCTATTGTTTCTCAAATACGTACCACTCCCGGTGATATTCGACCCGAACTCACTTAGAAGGGTTATATTACGAACATACAACTGTTGGCACTTAGAATTGGATGAAGTGTCCTGATACGTGAAATCAAAATGGCGCCGCTGCCGTGGATTGGTTTTACTTGAGAATTTTTAGTTAAGTTGAATTTTGTTCTTGCTAATTTTAGTTGAACTTACTTAATTTTTTAGTTTTGGTTTGTGTGTTGCTGTTTTGAGCAGAGAATTAAAGCTTATTTGGTAGCAACAGTAACTAATTAGATTACCCTCCTTCGAGATTGATGATTTTTAGGGATAACATTCTAAATTTCAAGCAAATAGAGGGTGAGTCCATTTATGAGTTGTGGAACAGCTTTAAAATCATATTGCAGCAATGCCCAACTCATGAGATTCCGGATAAACTACTTCTGGAATTTTTCTACCGGGGACTTGGGTCCCAAAAATAGATTAATGGCTGACCAACTCTCTTCGGGCTGCTTGATGCGACATTCCTATGAGACCGCAGCCTAACTCCTTGATTGTGTGGCCAAAACCACTAAGGAGAAGATAGGATCATAAGGACCAAGACTTGGTCACTTTGCCAACCAGCTGGATATCTTGTCCTAAGAGGTTAAGGACTTGGAAGTACTATCTAAAATGAAGGACAGGTACATCCTCCCTCACGAGCGTTGAAAGATGAAGAAACAAGAGGGCAGACCAATTGAAGAGGTCCTCTTACTTCTACCCAAAGTCGAAGAAAACGACAGAGTGTTGGAGAATATAAGAGAAATTGTCTTGATGATTCACCAAATGACGACCTCACATTTCATGGTCATTCAGCTACTAGGGTCCCAAATGGACCAGGTGTTGTCTACTCTATATCCAAAGCCAAAAGAGGGGTGGCCTTATGAAAATGAGGCAAACCCCACTAATGGAACTTAAGTGGGGAGTTGAGTCGTGCTACCATGTCAACTAAGGTGCTTCTTGAGAGGCAACCCAACTGTTTATCGCTTTATTTTTGTTATAGAAACAATGGTGTGCTGATTGTGCAGGTTGAAGTGTGGAAAATGTTCAAAAATCGCAGGTTGGCGAGCTGACAGTACAATCGGTGCATCACCGAAGAGGTCGTTAAACCCGACCTAGACCATCTTTAGACTCAAGAATATTTTAAATTGGATTCTGAAAACTCGGCGAACCCAAGAGCAACTTGGTGAATTGTTGACCAGGTCGGCGATCGTGGTCTATTCAGCCGTTTGGATCCCCACATTAACTGGAAGTCCTGCAAAACTCGACGAGGTATGTGAACACTCTCATGTCACCGAGTGGGTCGGCGAGCACGACTAATGTTGCCGAATGGGCGAGAACTGGACGGTTTTCAAATGGCCAAAGGTTTAAACTTCCAACTCTTTCACTTTTCCTCACTTTGAATTTTTAGCTTAGTATCATTGTTAAGGCATTTAGACATTATTTTAGATTATTATTCAGTTTTCAAGTTGAGAGCTTAGAACTGAGAATATTGAGACAATATTTCCTTAACTTTGAAGATTTGAAGATTTCCATTTCTGAGAAATTGGAAGTGGGTGTTGAAGATTCTTTATCTTATACAGGTAAAGACTAAATTAATCTAATCAAGTTGTTGGAAACACAATTTGGTAACCATTTTTTATCTTTTTATGATGTCTAGTTGGGGTGTGATTATGGGTTGCTTTCGCTGTTGGGTATTGCTAATTGATAGTTTAAATGTTGTTTAAAAGTGATTTCATTCAGTAATTGTGGCTTAATTTTAAAGGTTGTATTTGGAAATGCAACATTACCTTCGTGATTTTGGATTGCTCGAGAGAGAGGTTTTAAAACCAAGAACACGATAGAGTGTTGGAGAATATAAGAGAAAGTGTCTTGATGATTCATCAAATGACGACCCCACATGCCATGGTCATTCAGCTACTGGGGTCCCAAATGGACCAGGTGCTGTCTTCTCTCTATCCAAAGCCAAAAAAGGGGTGACCTTATGAAAATGAAGCAAACCCTATTAATGGAACTTAAGTGGGAAGTTACGTCGTGCCACAACGTTAACTAAGGCGCTTCTTGAGAGGCAACCCAACTGTTTATCGCTTTATTTTTGTTATACAAATAATGGTGTGTTTATTGTGCATGTTGAAGTGTGGAAAGTGTTTGAAAATCGCAGGTTGGCAAACTAAAAGTCCAGTCGGCGCATCACCTAAGAGGTCGGCAAACCCGACCTAGACCATCGTTAAATTCAAGAAAATTTTAAATTTGATTCTAAAAACTCGGCGAGCCCAGGAGAAACTTGGTGAATTGTAGATTAGGTCGGCGATCGTGATATATTCCTCTGTTTGGATCCCCACTTAAACTGGAAGTCCTGCAAAACCCGGCAAGGTATGTGACCACTCGCGTGTCACCGAGTGGGTCGGCGAGCACGACTAATGTTGCCGAATGGGCGAGAACTGGACGGTTTTCAAAAGTCCGAAGGTTTAAACTTCCAACTCTTTCACTTTACCTCAGTTTGAATTTTTAGCTTAGTATCATTGTTTAGGTATTTAGACATTATTTTAGATTATTATTCAGATTTCAAGTTGAGAGCTTAGAACTGAGAGTATTGAGACAATATTTCCTTAGCTTTGAAGATTTGAAGATTTCCATTTCTAAGAAATTGGAAGTGGGTGTTGAAGATTCTTTAGCTTATGCAGGTAAAGACTAAATTAATCTTATCAAGTTGTTGGAAACACAATTTGCTAACCATTTTTTATCTTTTTATGATATCTAGTTGGGGTGTGATTATGGGTTGATTTATTTGTTGGATATTGCTAATTGATAGTTTAAATGTTGTTTAAAAGTGATTTCATTCAGTAATTGTGGCTTAATCTTAAAGGTTGTATTTGGGAATGCAACTCTACCTTCGTGATTTTGGATTGCTGAGAGAGTGGTTTTAAAACCAAGATTAGCAAAATCATCAGTAGGCAAAGGCAATAAATCAAGGGGGGTAATGGGGTTGAATCCATATACAACTTCAAAAAGAGTCTTACCGTTAGAAGAATGGAAGGTCCTATCATAAGCAAATTCTACAATAGGTAAGTAATCTTCCCAATAAGTCAACTTTCCTTTCAAAACAGCCTTCAACATGTTCCCTAAAGTTCTATCAACCACTTCCGTTTGCCCGTCATTTTGTGGGTGACAAGATGTAGAAAATAACAATTTAGTTCCCAACTTTCCCCAAAGAATTCTCCAAAAGTGACTTAAGAACTTGGCATCCCTATCACTAACAATAGTTCTGGGTATACCATGCAATTTAACCACTTCCTTTATAAACAAGTCAGCCACATGAGATGCATCATTAGTCTTTTTACATGGGATAAAACGAGTCATTTTAAAAAATTATCTACTACCACAAATATACTATCCTTACCATACTTAGTCCTTGGCAGCCCCAATATGAAATCCATAGAAATATCAATCCATGGGGAATTAGAAACAGGTAAAAGAGTATAAAGACCATGCGGCTATGTTCTAGACTTAGCCTGTTTACATTCAAGACAATAAGAAGACACTTTTTCAATATCCTTTCTCATGCTAGGCCAATAATAATGTTCAGAAAGTATTTCCAGTGTTTTGGGTATGCCAAAATGTCCCATTAGCCCTCCACAATGTGCTTCCCTAACAGATAGTTCACGCAACGAGCAATTAGGAACACATAATTTATTTTCCTTGAATAGAAATTCATCTTGAAGATTAAATTTCTCAAAAGGATAGGACTTACATTCAGCAAAAATCTCACCAAAATCAGAATCATTAGCCTAACTTGATTTGGTCAAAACCCAACAACTTTGAAGTAGGAGTAGAGATCAAAACATACCTTCTTGAGAGTGCATCAGCAACCACATTCTCCTTTCCTTGTTTGTAAGCAATTACATAAGGAAAAGTTTCAATAAACTCTACCCATTTAGCATGCCTACGACTAAGTTTACCTTGGCTCTTCAAGTATTTTAATGACTTATGATCAGTCTTGACCACGAATTCTCGAGGCCACAAGTAGTGCTGCCATGTAGCTAACGCCCTTACCAAGGCATATAGCTCCTTATCATAAGTTGAGTAGTTCAATGTTGCTCCACTTAGCTTTTCACTAAAGTAGGCAATTGGCTTGGAGTCTTGCATCAAAACTGCACCTATGCCCTTACCAGAGGCATCACACTCAACGTCAAAAGACTTAGAAAAATCAGGCAATTGCAAAAGAGGAGCAGAACACAATTTATCCTTCAGCAAGTTAAATGCATCATCTTGTTCCTTTCCCCATGTAAAATCCTTATCTTTTTTAATAACTTCAGTTAAAGGAGCTGCAATGGTGCTAAAGTCTCGCACAAACCTCCTATAAAAACTAGCAAGCCCATGAAAACTCCTAACTTCAGTTACACTATTAGGTTTAGGCCATTCTTTTATTGCCTTGATTTTCTCATCATCTACTTCAACTCCCTTAGAACTGAACACAAAACCTAAGAAATCCACACGATCCACACAGAAAGTACATTTTTTTGAGATTAACAAATAACCGCTGATTTCTAAGAACTTCAAAAACTTGTTTTAAGTGCTCTAGGTGTTCATCCAGATTTTGAGAAAAGATCAAAATGTCATCAAAATACACCACAATAAATTTTCCATGGAAATCTTTAAAAACATGATTCATTAGTCTCATAAAAGTGCTTGGTGCATTAGTCAAGCCAAAGGGCATAACTAACCACTCATAAAGTCCATATTTGGTCTTAAAAGCAGTTTTCCATTCATCTCCAGGATTTATACGAATATGATGGTACCCACTCTTTAGATCAATTTTAGAAAAGATTTTGGAACCATACAGTTGGTCCAACATATCATCAAGACGAAGGATAGGATGGCGATACTTTACCGTTATCTTGTTGATGGCTCAACAATCTACGCACATCCTCCATGTTCCATCCTTTTTGGGGACCAATAGGACTGGAACAGAGTATGGGCTCATACTCTCTCGAACAAATCCCCTTTCAAGCAATTCTTCAACTTGCCTTTGTAATTCTTTGGTCTCTTCAGGATTGCTCCTATAGGCAGGCCTATTAGGAGGTTGAGACCCAGGCACAATGTCTATTTGGTGCTCAATCCCTCTCAAAGGTGGCAATCCCTTTGGAGTGTCGTAAGGAAAAACATCTTCAAAATTATGCAAAAGAGAAGAAACACTATTTGGCAAAGAAGGAGTTAGTTGTTCAAAATTAATCAATACTTCTTTGTAAGTAAGTAGTATTATGGGCATCCTCTCTCTCCTAGCATTCAAACACTCTTTGGCTTTTATATAAAGGCTCTCATTTTTCTTTTCCTTAGCCTCTTTCCTCTCTCCAAAAAAATTTATTTTTTTACTCACACCCTCTTTTACCTCTTTACTTAGATCGCTGCCCTCTCTCTCTTTCTCTTGGTCATCTCTCTTTTTTTCTATCTCTTGGCCTTTTTCTTTTCCCTCAAGCTCACTTTTTACCTCTCCCTTTTGCTTTCCCATTGTTTCCCTCAATCGTTTTTGATCTTGAAACACTGGAGAAGGAGATAATAGTGCAAGAGTATACTTCTTACCATTATGCAGAAGACTATACCTATTCTTTTTCCCATGATGAGTAGTATCCCTATAATACTGCCAAGGTCGGCCAAGTAACACATGACATGCTTGCATTGGAACTACATCACAAAGAATTCATCTTCATACCTACCAACATTGAATAAAATCATGCATTGTTTGTTTATGTTTACTTCTCCACAATCATTCAACCATTGGAGCCTATATGGGGTAGAGCGCTTCATGCATGCAATTCCTAGTTTATCCACCAAGTATGAACTCACCACATTTGCACAACTTCCCCCATCAATAATCATAGAATAAGTCTTCCATTTTATCCCACACCTAGTATGAAACAAATTCTCTCTCTGCCCTTCATCAACACTATCCAAATTGATGGACATAATTCTCCTAACCACCCCAATTATACCATCATTAGGCAGTTCCAAATCATCTTCCTCAGTTACACCTTCTCCCTCTTCTTCTTCCCCCTCACTTTTTTCACTCTCATATTCTCCATTCTCTCTAAGTAGGATGTTTCTTCTACTTGGAGATTCAGAGTAGTTATAGCAATCAAAGATGGCTTCAACTCGTCTCTCCCAATCAAGGTACATGTCTGGATCCCTTGTCCCCTTGAAAGCTGACATCTTCATCTTTATACTATTTATATTATCATCTTCTACTCTACCTCTTTGTCCCCTCATATCTCTTCTTTCTAGAATAAATTCAACATCAAAATCATCATTATCATATTCAGGATTTACAAAAGGGATATGGGGTACATTCCTTCTAACTTGGGGTCTAACATTATTTGGGGGTACAACATCATTCTCCCTCCTAATTGCAGCTATGGTGTCATTCTGCTCGATAATCATATCCCTCATCTCTTGAAACTGAAGGTTCCATCTCTCAAATTGTTGGTACATAACTTGAAGGGTGAAGTCGTTCCTTCCTTTGACCTCGGCTTCTAAACGAGCCTTTTCATCATCACCACCTGAATTAGACATCTAAAAAAAGAATAAATGATCAAGTATCACACTTTTAATATGACTTTTAACCTCTTTTAAACTGACCCACACTTGCCTTTTTCCACTCAAAATAACCTTTGAACGAGAATACTTTGTAGATTTATAATTAAACCAAAACGTGTACGAAGTTCGTAGTAATAAAGTATGGAATCTTAGGGTACAAAAAGAAAGTAAAGAACTAGTCCTAGAACAAGTAGGATTTAGTTGAAACAAAACACGAATAAAAAGAAACTTATTATAGAATTATAAGAACAAGAAAAAAATTCCTCTTATTCTTAAAGATCTAGAATCCCCTCTTCTTGCTACCTTCTTGCTTGGAAACAAATTAATGCAAAACTTGGAGAGCAAGTAATAAGATTTCTTGAATAGCAAGTAATAAGCTTTTTGGGTATCAAGTAATCAAATTTCTTGGAGGAAAAGTAATCAGATTTCTTAGAGAGCAAGTTATAACCTTTTTTTTATCACGCTACTGTAATTTTTTTATTTATTTTTTGATCTAATATAAGAAGAAATCCCAAGATTTATCAAGAATGGAATCTTTATAGAATCGCTCTGATACCACTTGATAACAACAAAGTTAAAGGAGATCACAAATAAAGAATTGAATATTAGAATGCGAAAGCACAAAGAAAAGAAACAAAAAATACTAACTAAAGATGTGGAAAATTTGAAGGAAAGATCCACGAATTTCCAATGATTAGATGTTCTAAGGCCTTGAAAAGATTCAAGTAACAACGTATAGATTTATGGAAGAAATCTAACGCCTTTACTTGAGAAAACGAATCAAAACGATAGATTCGGATCTTGATCGCTTTATGAGTAACTAAAGACAATAATTAGTATGTAGAAACTAATCACCTTCTAAAGAATACCAAAAAGAAACCAAAGATATCACAAGAAGAAGTTACTTTATACCTTAAACTATGAAACTAGTAAAGGTTTAAAGATAAATTTTCAAAGAACAAGTCACAAAGATTCAAAGAACTCTCTCAAATATTATTAATATCAATCTAAATTCTCTTAATGAATGAAAATTACTCCTATATATAGGAGAAGGGGGAAGCACGTCCAAGACTCCTTATAAGAAGCTAAAAAGGTCAGCCAAACCCTAGAAAGACAATTACAAGGAATCCTACTCTAGAAAGGATATAAAGTAACCTAACCAGGAACAAATTTAGTACTTCTAGGAAAGCATTAAATGGTACTTAGGAGACCATAAATAGACTAAGGAAAATATTAATAACCTATATATAAATGAAGAAATAAGGTAAATCCCAACTAGGAAAAGAATCTTGACAATCTTGGAAAGTTTGACTAGTATTCTCTTAAAACTTGGGCAGAAGCAACTCTTGTTGTGGCTGATTCTTGGACACTTCTTGACCTTATTTTCACGAAATTGGACTTTAAAATTACTCATCTTGGGTTTGAATTTGGGCCACCAAATAATTGTAGCATTTGGACAATTCCTCTCCTTGGACTTGAGCTCTTCTTGCCCAATAAGACACCTTTGGATCAGCGATTGAAGCCCATTGAGCATATCATTGACCTCCTTGGTTTGAGATATTGTTATGGGCCTCCTTGGAGTTTCTAAAGCTTCATCCTTGTCCTTAAATAGAGTAGAGCTTCCTTGGATGTTATCAGTAAATCACCACTCGCGTGTCACCGAGTTGGTCGGTGAGCACGACTAATGTCGCCGAATGGGCGAGAACTGAATTGTTTTCAAAAAGCCAAAGGTTTAAACTTCCAACTCTTTCACTTTACCTCACTTTGAACTTTTAGGTTAGTATTATTGTTTAGGTATTTAGACATTATTTTAGATTATTATTCAGTTTTCAAGTTGAGAGCTTAGAATTGAGACAATATTTCCTTAGCTTTGAAGATTTGAAGATTTCCATTTCTGAGAAATTGGAAGTGGATGTTGAAGATTCTTTATCTTATACCTTTTTAAAGACCAAATTAATCTTACCAAGTTGTTGGAAATACAATTTGGTAACGATTTTTTATCTTTTTATGATCTCTAGTTGGGGTGTGATTATGGGTTGATTTAGCTGCTGGGTATTGCTAATTGTTAGTTTAAATGTTGTTTAAAAGTGGTTTCATTCAGTAATTGTGGCTTAATCTTAAAGGTTGTATTTGGAAATGCAACTCTACCTTCGTGATTTTGGATTATTCGAGAGAGAGGTTTTAATACCAAGATTACTGATTTGATGGTCTGTGGGTATTAGGTTGTCATGGGTTTAGCTCGAGAGAGTGAATCCTAAACACTTTTTCACACAGTAAACTCGAGAGAGTGAATGGACTAAAGTGAAGGTTGTTCTTAATTGCTGCTTATTTGTGTACGAGAGAAACCAATTTGATTTAGGGTAAATTGTTTGAGAGAAAGTTTATCCCCACCAAAGTCTAGTTTATTCACTATTTTAAAACAATTTACTATTAATTGCAATTACCCATTTGTCTACCTTAGCACATAATCCAATAACATCCCAAGAACCCGTCTCTATATTTGTTATTTTCATGTTCTTTGCTGTTGTAGCTGATAATTACAACCAAACCCCCCTGATATTTGACACTTGTGTCACCTCAAATTTGAACCATGCTTTTATTCGTAAATGTTTTTACCTATGATTGACTTGAACATATTCTTACTTGACTATTGATTCTCAAATATGTACCATTCCCTGTGGGATTCGACCTGAACTCACTTAGATGGGTTATATTTCTTACTAACGACCGTTGGCACTTAGAATTGGATGAAGTGTCCTGATACGTGAAATCAAAATGGGTTGTCAGGGGTTAAGGTCGTTAGAGTGAATCCTAAACCCTTTTCCACACATTCAGCTCGAAAGAGTGAATGGACTAGAGTGAAGGCTGTTCTTAATTGCTGCTTATTTATGTTCGAAAGAAACCACTTTGATTTAGGGTAAATTTTTCGAGAGAAAATTTATCCCCACCAAAGCCTAGCTTATTCACTGTTTTACAAGAATTTACTATTAATTGCAATCACCCATTTGTCTACCTTAGCCCATAATCCAATCAAATCCCAAGAACCCGTCTCTATATTTGATATTTTCATGTTATTTCCTGTTGTTGCTGATAATTACAACCAAACCCCCCCAGATATTTGACACTTGTGTCACCCCAAATTTGAACCGTGCTTTTATTTGTAAATGTTTTTACCTATGATTGACTTGAACATATTCTTACTTGACTATTGATTCTCAAATATGTACCACTCCATGTGGGATTCGGCCTGAACTCACTTAGATGGGTTATATTTCTGACTAACGACCGTTGGCACTTAAAATTGGATGAAGTGTCCTGATACGTAAAATTAAAATGGCGCCACTTGTGTGTTACTGTTTTGAGCAAAGAATTGGAGTTTATTTGGTAGCAATAGTAACCCAATGGATCACCCTCCTACGAGATTGATGATTTTTAGGAATAACATACGAACTTTCAAGCAAATAGAGGGTGAGTCCATTTATGAGTTGTGGAAAAGCTTTAAAATCCTACTGCAGCAATGCCCAACTCATGAGATTCTGGATAAACTACTTTTGCAATGTTTCTACCGGGGTCTTGGGCCCGAAAATAGAATAATGGCTGACCAACTCTCTTCGGGCTGCTTGATTCGACATTCCGATGAGACCACAGCCTAACTCCTTGATTGTGTGGCCATAACCACGACGGAGAAGATAGAGAAAGATAAGGACCAAGACTTGGTCACTTTGCCAGTCAGCTGGATATCTTGTCCTTAAAAGTTAAGGACTTGGAGGTACTGTCTAAAAAGAAGGACAGGTACATCCCCCCTCACGAGCGTCGAAAGATGAAGAAACAAGAGGGCAGACAAATTGAAGAGGTCCTCTTACTAATTCTGCACAAAGCCGAAGATCAC
This sequence comes from Solanum verrucosum, assembly GCF_900185275.1. Taxonomy (NCBI): domain Eukaryota; kingdom Viridiplantae; phylum Streptophyta; class Magnoliopsida; order Solanales; family Solanaceae; genus Solanum; species Solanum verrucosum. The sequence continues at coordinate 23,671 of NW_026020284.1, forward strand.
GACAGAGTGTTGGAGAATATTAGACAAAATATCTTGATGATTCACCATATGACGACCTCACATTCCATGGTCATTCAGCTACTGAGGTCCCAAATGGACCAGGTGTTGTCTTCTCTCTATCCAAAGCCAAAGGAGGGGTGGCCTTATTAAAATAAGGCAAACCTCACTAATGGAATTTCAGTGGGGAGTTGCGTCGTGCCACGACGTTAACAAAGGCGCTTCTTGAGAGGCAACCCAATTATTTATCGCTTTATTTACTATAGAAATAATGTTGTGTTGATTGTGCAGGTTGAAGTGTGGAAAGTGTTTGAAAATCGCATGTTGGCGAGATGAAAGTCTAGTCGGTCGCATCACCGAAGAGGTCGACAAACCCGACCTAGACCATCGTTAGATTCAAGAAATTTTAAATTGGATTCTAAAATCTCAGCGAGCCTAGGAGCAACTTGGTGAATTGCCGACCAGGTCGGCGATCGATATCTAGTCCGCCGTTTGGATCCCACATTAACTGGAAGTCCTGCAAAAGTCGGCGAGGTAAGTGACCACTCACGTGTCACAGAGTGGGTCGGCGAGCACGACTGATGTCGCCGAATGGGCGAGAACTAGATGGTTTTCAAAAGGCCAAACGTTTAAACTTCCAACTCTTTCACTTTACCTCACTTCAAACTTTTAGGTTAGTATCATTGTTTAGGCATTTAGACATTATTTTAGATTATTAGTCAGTTTTCAAGTTGAGTGCTTAGAACAGAGAATATTGAGACAATATTTTCTTAGCTTTGAAGATTTGAACATTTCCATTTCTGAGAAATTTGAAGTGGGTGTTGAAGATTCTTTATCTTATACCTTTGTAAAGACTAAATTAATCTTACCAAGTTGTTGGAAACACAATTTGGTAACGATTTTTTATCTCTTTATGATGTCTAGTTGGGGTGTGATTATGGTTTGATTTAGCTGCTAGGAATTGCTAATTGATAGTTTAAATGTTGTTTAAAAGTGATTGCATTCAGTAATTGTGGCTTAATCTTAGAAGGTTGAATTTGGAAATGCAACTCTACCTTCGGGATTTTGGATTTCTCGAGAGAGAGGTTTTAAAACCTAGATTACTGATTTGATGGTCTGTGGGTATTGGGTTATCAGGGGTTAAGGTCGAAAGAGTAAATCCTAAACCCGCTTCCACACATTCAGCTCGAGAGAGTGAATGGACTAAAGTGAAGATTGTTCTTAATTGCTCCTTATTTTTGTTCGAGAGAAACCACTTTGATTTAGGGTAAATTTTTCGAGAGAAAATTTATCCCCACCAAAGTCTAGCTTGTTCACTGTTTTACAACAATTTACTATTAATTACAATTACCCATTTGTCTACCTTACCCATAATCCAATCACATCCCAAGAACCCGTCTCTATATTTGTTATTTCATGTTATTTATTGTTGTAGCTTATAATTACAACCAAACCCCCTTGATATTTGACACTTGTGTCACCCCAAATTTGAACCGTGCTTTTATTCGTAAATGTTTTTACCTAAGATTGAATTGAACATATTCTTACTTGACTATTGATTATCAAATATGTACCACTCCCTGTGGGATTCGACCCGAACTCACTTAGATGTGTTATATTACTGACTAACGACCGTTGGCACTTAGAATTGGATGAAGTGTCCCGATACGTGAAATCAAAATGGCGCTGTTGCCGTGGAGTGGTTTTACTGGAGAATTTTTAGTTATGTTGAACTTTTTTCTTGCTAGTTTTAGTTAAACTTACTTAAATTTTGTTGTTTTGGTTTGTGTGTTGCTGTTTTGAGCAGAGAATTGGAGCTTATTTGGTATCAACAGTAACCCAATGAATCACCCACCTTCGAGACTGATGATTTTTAGGGATAACATTCTAAATTTCAAGCAAATAGAGGGTGAGTCCATTTATGAATTGTGGAAAAGCTTTAAAATCCTATTGCAACAATGCCCAACTCATGAGATTCCGGATAAACTACTTCTGGAATGTTTCTACTGGGTACTTGGGCCCGAAAATAGAATAATGGCTGAGGAACTCTCTTCTGGGTGCTTGATGCGACATTCCTATGAGACCGCAACCTAACTCCTTGATTGTGTGGCCAAAACCACTAAGGCGAAAATAGAAAAAGATAAGGACCAAGACTTTTGTCACTTTGCCAATCAGCTGGATATTTTGTCCTTAAAGGTTAAGGACTTGGAGTAACTGTCTAAAAATAAGGGCAGGTACATCCCCCCTCACGAGCATCAAAAGATGAAGAAACAAGAGGGCAGACAAATTCAAGAGGTCCTCTTACTAATTATGCACAAAGCCGAAGAACACGACAGAGTGTTAGAGAATATAAGAGAAAATGTCTTGATGATTAACTAAATGACGACCTCACATTCCATGGTCATTCAGCTACTGGGTCCAAAAAGGACCAGGTGTTGTCTTCTCTATATCCAACGGGAAAAGAGGGGCGGCCTTATGAAAATGTGGCAAACCCCACTAATGGAACTTAAGTGGGGAGTTGCGTCGTGCCACGACGTTAACAAAGGCGCTTCTTGAGACGCAACCCAACAGTTTATCGCATTATTTTTGTTATAGAAATAATGGTGTGTTGATTGTGAAGGTTGAAGGGTGGAACGTGTTTGAAAATCGCAGGTTTGCGAGCAGAAAGTCCAAACGGCGCATCACCGAATGGGTCGTCAAACCCGACCTAGACCATCGTTAGACTCGAGAAAATTGTAAATTGGATTCTGAAAACTCGGCGAGCCCAGGAGCAACTTGGTGAATTGCCGACCAGGTCGGCGATCGGGATCTAGTCCCCCATTTGGATCCCCACATTAGCTGGAAGTCATGCAAAACTCGGCGAGGTAAGCGACCATTCGCGTGTCACCGTGTGGGTCGGTTAGCACGACTAATGTCGCCGAATGGGAGAGAACTGAATTGTTTTCAAAAAGCCAAAGGTTTAAACATCCAACTCTTTCACTTTACCTCACTTCAAACTTTTAGGTTAGTATCATTGTTTAGGCATTTAGACATTATTTTAGATTATTAGTCAGTTTTCAAGTTGAGTGCTTAGAACAGAAAATATTGAGACAATATTTTCTTAGCTTTGAAGATTTGAACATTTCCATTTCTGAGAAATTTTAAGTGGGTGTTGAAGATTCTTTATCTTATACCTTTGTAAAGACTAAATTAATCTTACCAAGTTGTTGGAAACACAATTTGGTAACGATTTTTTATCTCTTTATGATGTCTAGTTGGGGAGTGATTATGGTTTGATTTAGCTGCTAGGAATTGCTAATTGATAGTTTAAATGTTGTTTAAAAGTGATTGCATTCAGTAATTGTGGCTTAATCTTAGAAGGTTGAATTTGGAAATGCAACTCTACCTTCAGGATTTTGGATTGCTCGAGAGAGAGGTTTTAAAACCAAGATTACTGATTTCATGGTCTGTGGGTATTGGGTTGCTAGGGGTTAAGGTCGACAGAGTGAATCCTAAACCCTTTTCCACACATTCAGCTCGAAAGATTGAATGGACTAAAGTGAAGGTTGTTCTTAATTGCTGCTTATTTGTGTTGGAGAGAAACCACTTTGATTTAGGGTAAATTTTTCGAGAGAAAATTTATCCCCACCAAAGTCTAGCTTATTCACTGTTTATCAACAATTTACTATTAATTGCAATTACCCATTTGTCTACCTTAGCCCATAATCCAATCACATCCAAGAACCCATCTCTATATTTGTTATTTTCATTTTATTTACTGTTGTAGCTGATAATTACAACCAAACCCCCCCTTATATTTGACATTTGGGTCACCCCAAATTTGAACTGTGCTTTTATTCGTAAATGTTTTTACCTTTAATTGACTTGAACATATTCTTGTTTGCCTATTGATTCTCAAATATGTACCACTCCCTTTGGTATTCGACCCGAACTCACTTAGATGGGTTATATTGCTGACTACTAACGACCGTTGGCACTTAGAATTGGATGAAGTGTCCTGATACGTGAAATCATAATGGTGCCGCTGCCAAGGAGTGGTTTTACTCGAGAATTTTTAGTTAAGTTGAATTTTTTTCTTGCTAGTTTTAGTTGAAATTACCTAATTTTTTAGTTTTGGTTTGTGTATTGCTGTTATGAGCAGAGAATTGGATCTTATTTGGTAGCAACAGTAACCCAATGGATCACCCTCCATCGAGATTGATGATTTTTAGGGATAACATTTTAAATTTCACGCAAATAGAGGGTGTGTCCATTTATGAGTTGTGGAAAATCTTTAAAATCATATTGCAAAAATGCCCAATTCACGATATTCCGGATAAACTACTTTTGGAATGTTTCTACCGGGGTCTTGGGCCCGAAAATAGAATAATGGCTGACCAACTCTCTTCCGGCTGCTTAATGCGACATTCCTATGAGACCGCAGCCTAACTCCTTGATTGTGTGGCCAAAACCACTAAGAACAAGATAGAGAAAAATACGGATCAAGACTTGGTCACTTTACCAGTCAACTGGATATCTTGTCCTAAAAGGTTAAGGACTTGGAGGTATTGTCTAAAAAGAAGAACAGGTACATCCCTCCTTACGAGCGTCGAAAGATGAAGAAACAAGAGCGCAGACAAATTGAAGAGGTCCTCTTACTAATCCTGCACAAAGTCGAAGAACACGACATAGTGTTGGAGAATATAAGAGAGAGTGTCTTGATGATTCACCAAATGACGACCTCACATTCCATTGTCATTCAGCTACTATGGTCCCAAATGGACCAGGTGCTGTCTTCTCTCAATCCAAAACCAAAAGAGGGGTGGCCTTATGAAAATGAAGCAAACCCCACTAATGGAACTTAAGTGGGGAGTTGTGTCGTGCCACGACGTCAACAAAGGAGCTTCTTGAGAGGCAACCCAACTGTTTATCGCTTTATTTTTGTTATAGAAATAATGGTGTATTCATTGTGCAGGTTGAAGTGTGGAAAGTGTTTGAAAATCGTAGGTGGGCGAGCTGAAAATCCAGTCGGCGCATCACGAAGAGGTCGTCAAACCCGACCTTAAACATCGTTAGGCTTGCCAAAATTTTAAATTGGATTCTGAAAACTCGGCAAGCCCAGGAGCAACTTGGGGAATTGCCGACCAGGTCAGCGATCGTGAATTGCCGACCAGGTCAGCGATCGTGAATTGCCGACCAAGTTGTTGGTAACACAATTTGGTAACGATTTTTTATCTTTTTATTATGTCTAGTTGGGGTGTCATTATGGGTTGATTTAGCTGTTGGGTATTGCTATTTGATAGTTTAAATGTTGTTTAAATGTGATTTCATTCAGTAATTGTGGCTTAATCTTAAAGGTTTAATTTGGAAATGCAACTCTACCTTCTTGATTTTTGATTACTCCGGAGAGAGGTTTTAAAACAAAGATTACTGATTTGATGGTCTCTGGGTATTGGGTTGTCATGGGTTTAGCTCGAAAGAGTGAATCCCAAACCCTTTTGCACACATTCAGCTCGAGAGAGTAAATGGACTAAAGTGAAGGCTGTTCTTAATTGCTGCTTATTTGTGTTCGAGAAAAACCAATTTGATTTAGGGTAAATTATTTGAGAGAAAGTTTATCCCCACCAAAGTCTAGCTTATTCATTGTTTTACAACAATTTACAATTAATTGCAGTCAGCCATTTGTCTAGGCATTTAGACATTATTTTAGATTATTATTCGGTTTTCAAGTTGAGAGCTTAGAACTGAGAATATTGAGATAATATTTCGTTAGCTTTGAAGATTTGAAGATTTCCATTTCTAGGAAATTGGAAGTGGGTATTGAAGATTCTTCATCTTATACCTTTGTAAAGACTAAATTAATCTTACCGAGTTGTTGGAAACACAATTTGGTAACGATTTTTTATCTTTTTATGATCCCTAGTTGGGGTGTGATTGTGGGTTGATTTAGCTGCTGGGTATTGCTAATTGATACTTTAAATGTTGTTTAAAAGTGATTTCATTCAGTAATTGTGGCTTAATTTTAAAGGTTGAATTTTGAAATGCAACTCTACCTTCGTGATTTTGGATTGCTCGAGAGAGAGGTTTTAAAACCAAGATTACTGATTTAATAATCTGTGGTTATTGGGTTGTCAGGGGTTAAGGTCGAAAGAGTGAATCCTAAACCCTTTTCCACACAGTCAGCTTGAAAGAGTGAATGGACTAATGTGAAACCTGTTCGTAATTGCTGCTTATTTGTGTTCGAGAGAAACCACTTTGATTTAGGGTAAATTTTTAGAGATAAAATTTATCCCCACCAAAGTCTAGCTTTTTCACTATTTTACAACAATTTACTATTAATTGCAATTACCCATTTGTCTACCTTAGCCCATAATCCAATCACATCCCAAGAACCCGTCTTTATATTTGTTATTTTCATGTTATTTACTGTTGTAGCTGATAATTACAACCAAACCCCCTTGATATTTTACGCTTGTGTTACTCCAAATTTAAACCGTGCTTTTATTCGTAAATGTTTTTACCTATGATTGACTTGAACATATTCTTACTTGACTATTGATTCTCAAATATGTACCACTCCCTGTGGGATTCGACCCGAACTCACTTAGATGGGTTATGTTAGTGACTAACGACCGTTGGCACTTAGAATTGGATGAAGTGTCCTGATACGTGAAATCAAAATGGCACCGCTGCTGTGGAATGGTTTTACTTGAGAATTTTTGGTTAGGTTGAATTTTGTTCTTGCTAGTTTTAGTTGAAGTTACTTAATTTTTTAGTTTTGGTTTGTTTGTTGCTGTTTTAGGCAGAGAATTGGAGCTTATTTGGTAGCAACAGTAACCCAATGAATCAACCTCAATCGATATTGATGATTTTTAGGGATAACATTATAAATTTCAAGCAAATAAAGGGTGAGTCCATTTATGAGTTGTGGAAAAGCTTTAAAATCCTATTGCAGCAATGCCCAATTCATAAGATTCTGGATAAATTACTTCTGGAATGTTTCTACCATGGATTTGGGCCTGAAAATAGATTAATGGCTGACCACCTCTCTTCGGGCTGCTTGATGTGACATTCCTAATCGTGTGACCAAAACCACTAAGGAGAAGATAGAGAAAGATAAGGACCAATATTTGGTCACTTTGCCAGTCAGCTGGATATCTTGTTCTAAAAGGTTAAGGACTTAGAGGTACTGTCTAAAAAGAAGGACAGGTACATCCCCTCTCACGAGCGTCGAAAGATGAAGAAACAAGAGCGCAGACAAATTGAAGAGGTCCTCTTACTAATTCTGCACAAAGTCGAAGAACACGACAGAGTGTTGGAGAATACAAGAGAAAGTGTCTTGATGATTCACCAAATGACAACCTCACATTCCATGGTGATTCAGCTAGTGGGGTCCCAAATGGACCAGGTGCTGTCTTCTCTCTATCCAAAGCTAAAAGAGGTGTGGGTTATGAAAATGAGGCAAACCCCACTTAGGTAACTTCAGTGGGGAGTTGTGTCGTACCACAACGTTAACTAAGGCGCATCTTGAGAGGCAACCCAACTGTTTATCGCTTTATTTTTGTTATAGAAATAATGGTGTGTTTATAGTGCAGGTTGATGTATGGAAAGTGTTTTAAAAGCGCAGGTTGGCGAACTCAAAGTCCAGTCGGCGCATCACCTAAGAGGTCCGCAAACCCGACCTAGACCATCGTTAGACTCAAGAAAATTATAAATTGGTGAATTGCCGACCTGGTCGGCGATCGTGATCTATTCCGCCGTTTGGATCCCCACTTTAACTGGAAGTCCTGCAAAACTCGGCGAGGTAAGTGACCACTTGCATGTCATCGAGTGCGTAGGCGAGCACGATTAATGTCGCCGAATGAGCGAGAACTAGACGATTTTCCAAAGGACAAAGTTTTAAACTTCCAACTCTTTCACTTTACCTCACTTTGAATTTTTAGCTTAGTGTCATTGCTTAGGCATTTAGACATTATTTTAGATTATTATTCAGTTTTCAAGTTCAGAGCTTAGAACTGAGAACATTGAGACAATATTTCCTTTGCTTTGATGTTTTGAAGATTTCCATTTCTGAGAAATTGGAAGTGGGTGTTGAAGATTCTTCATCTTATACCTTTGTAAACACTAAATTAATCTTACCAAGTTGTTGGAAACACAATTTGGTAACGATTTTTTATCTTTTTATGATGTCTAGTTGGAGTGTGATTATGGGTTGATTTAGCTGCTAGGTATTGCTAATTGATAGGTTAAATGTTGTTTGAAAGTGATTTCATTCAGTAATTGTGGCTTAATCTTAAAGGTTGTATTTGGAACTGCAACTCTACCTTCATGATTTTGGATTGCTCGAAAGGGAGGTTTTTAAAACCAAGATTACTGATTTGATGGTTTGTGGGTATTGGGTTTTCATGGGTTTAGCTCGAGAGATTGAATCCTAAACCCATTTCCACACATTTAGCTCGAAAGAGTGAATGGACTAAAGTGAAGGTTGTTCTTAATTGCTGCTTATTTGTGTTCGAGAAAAAACAATTTAATTTAGGGTAAATTGTTCGAGAGAAAGTTTATCCCCACCAAAGTCTAGCTTATTCATTGTTTTACTACAATTTACCATTAATTGCAATTACCCATTTGTCTACCTTAGCCCATAATCCAATCACATACCAAGAACCCGTCTCTATATTTGTTATTTTCATTTTATTTACTATTGTAGCTGATAATTACAACCAAACCACCCTTATATTTGACACTTGTGTCACCCTAAATTTGAACTGTGCATTTATTCGTAAATGTTTTTACCTGTGATTGACTTGAACATATTCTTACTGGACTATTGATTCTCAAATATGTACCACTCCCGGTGGGATTCGACCCGTAGTCACTTAGATGGGTTATATTACTGACTAACGACCGTTGGCACTTAGAATTGGATGAAGTGTCCTGATACGTGAAATCAAAATGGCGCCGCTGCTGTGGAGTGGTTTTACTTGAGAATTTTTAGTTAAGTTGAATTTTGTTCTTTGCTAGTTTTAGTTGAACTTACTTAATTTTTTAGATTTGGTTTGTGTGTTGCTGTTTTGAGCAGAGAATTGGAGCTTATTTGGTAGCAACAGTAACCCAATGAATGACCCTCCTTCGATATTGATGATTTTTTGGGATAACATTATAAATTTCAAGCAAATAGAGGGTGACTCCATTTATGAGTTGTGGAAAAGATTTAAATACAATTGCAACAATGCCCAACTCATCAAATTCCGGATAAACTACTTCTGGATTGTTTCTACCGGGGACTTGGGCCCGAAAATAGAATAATGGCTGACCAACTCTCTTCGGGCTGCTTGATGCAACACTCCTATGAGACCGCAGCCTAACTCCTTGATTGTGTGGCCAAAACCACTAAGGAGAAGATAGAGAAAGATAAGGATCAAGACTTGGTCACTTTGCCAGTCAGCTGGATATCTTGTCCTAAAATGTTAAGGACTTGGAGGTACTGTCTAAAAATAAGGACAGGTACATCCCCCCTCACGACCGTCGAAAGATGAAGAAACAAGAGGGCAGACAAATTGAAGAGGTCCTCTTACTAATTCTGCATAAATTCGAAGAACACGACAGAGTTTTAGAGAATATAAGATAAAATGTCTTGATGATTCACCAAATGACGACCTCACATTCCATGTTCATTCAGCTAGTGGCGTCGCAACTAGACCAGGTGATGTCTTCTCTCTATCCAAAGCCAAAAGAGGGGTGACCTTATGAAAATGAGGCAAACCCCACTAATGGAACTTAAGTGGGGAGTTGCGTCGTGCCATGACGTCAACAAAGGCGCTTCTTGATAGGCAACCCAACTGTTTATCGCTTTATTTTGGTTATAGAAATAATGGTGTGTTGATTCTGCAGGTTGAAGTGTGGAAAGTGTTTGAAAATTGCGGGTTGGCGAGCTGAAAGTCCAGACGGGCGCATCACCGAAGTGGTCGGCAAACCCGACCTAAACCATCGTTAGACTCAAGAAAATTTTTAATTGGATTTTGAAAACTCGGCGAGCCCAGGTGCAACTTGGTGAATTGCCGACCAGGTCGGCGATCGTGATCTAGTCCGCCGTTTGGATCCCCACATTAACTGGAAGTCCTGCAAAACTCGACAAGGTAAGTGACCACTTGCATTTCACCGAGTGGGTCGGCGAGCACGACTAATATCGCCGAATGGGTGAGAACTGGATAGTTTTCAAAAGGCCAAAGGTTTAAACTTCCAACTCTTTCAGTTTACCGCACTTTTAATTTTCCCAAACTCACATCCGCACTTTAGTTTCTATATTTCTTACATTTTGAGAGTGTTTTAGTCGTTGATTGTGCGTTCGGAGTGGATTACTTTGCCGCCTAGCATTTCAATCTGTTTTAATCGGTATATAACGTTGGTTTTCTGAACCCCGAGTTTATTTTTATCGAATTTCTACTCATTTCAATGATCTTATATTTTTGTCGTGTGCTGGGCCTCCTGATCTTAATTGTTAAATTATGTGCCTATGTTAATTTGATATTCTTTCCTGTAATGCCTTTAATGTTGAATTCCCAAAATTTTGTGTCTTAAAATTGGTTAGATTTTGTGGGGTTGTGCTTGCAGATTGTTGGGTCTAGTCGGGTGAAGTCTAAGTAACCCCTATTTGTGCCAAATGACGTAATCTGCCCAATGACAGAGCAGGTGTCGTCAATCTTAAGGGAAAAAGTAGTCAATGGCCAAATTAAGAAAAACCTAGAGATGTGTGAGTATCCCGGGGTAATGGGTGTATTAGGTCTAGCTTTAATTTGATTTGTTCATGCTTTGATTTTGTTTTCGGAAGGTGCGTGGTTGAAGTCGAGAAGTTGGGTAGAAAGTAGGCACGTTGGGTCATTTGGTGAGTTGGGTCGAGCTCGCCGGACCACTCGGTGATTCATCGAAGTTCCGCATTTCGCCTTTAATTTCATACTATACTTGAAGTTTGACTCTGTAACTTTTAGCGAGAAGCTTAAGGTCGCCAAAGGCACTCGATGAAAGGCCGAAAGTCCTTCTTGATCGCCCTTTGTCTACACCCCTTTCCCTTAATTACACTATAACTTTCGGCGGGCTAATCCTTGCTCGCCGAATGCTGTCGGCGAATTGCCGAAAGTCCTTCCCATCCTCGACTTACCAAAATTTTCAGAGAATTTTGAGCCAATCCTTTGGGTTGAGCCTGATCTGGCTCGCCAAAGAGATTCGGAGTCTCACCGACCGGTTCGGTAAGTCTGTCTGCAACTTTTTCTCTGTGTATTTGATTGAATGATTTTTAACTTTTTCCCGATGTTTTTGCAGACACGGCTAGACCTAAGGTTTCTGGTAGAGACATGTCACCCCGTAAGAAAGCTAAGGGGATCACAATTAATGAGGATGCAGTTGCATCCAAGGGAAAGGCCACCAAACTTCCCACAACAGGTGGGAAATGGAAAGGAAAAGAGAAGGCACCTGTGTCACTATAGGTCAGCTCTGATAGTGTTGGGATCTATGCCACTCACCACCTCTGAGAGTGAGAGTGAGCATCAGGAGCCTCAAACTATAGGTTCTGATGATGATGAGCTAGTATCAACACAGATAGCAGAGATGCGGTCCAAAAGGATTAATGATCCGTCTAGGATCAGGAATCCTCAGCCCTCCACCATTCCTCCTCCGCTTCCAGGATAGGCAATGGTGCTAGAATCACCTGTTCTAGTTATTTACTAGACCCCGGGGTCCTTATATCCCAAATTGGGTCCGGGATTTCTACGCTGCTTATGTAGCATTGATATCGAAAAGAAAGAAGTTGGCAGCTGCATTCAAACTGGTTGACCATGTAGTTGTCTGGGGCAAGAAAGTGTTGTGTGGCAACACTACTATAAATGAGGTTTTGGGGTGCACTAACAACATTGCTGATGATCACCAGTACAGAATGAAGATTAACTCCTTTGAGAGAATAAAAAGCTGGCTTGCTCCTCTCATATGCGATGCCACCCAAAGGTGGTTAGAGGCTAGGGGGCTCGATAGAAAAGAGGGACCTACATGTAGTTATGAGGTACTTGTTTGCCTTTATCATTAGTACTTGAGGCCATCCCAGAATGAGTCCGTCCTTTGCCACCAAAGGTGGCTTGTCTTGGCGAATTAATTTGGGGATGATTGTTGGGCAGGTGATGACGATGAGGGCCAAGCAGCACAAGACGGATGTGGAAGTGATTCCCACATCCTTTACTGATGAGGCTAAGAACAAGAAAGAAACCTCGATGGACTCTTCCCCGGTTGTAGATATAAAGACAGCACCTGCAGAGGCACCTTTGCCTACTTCAGCCCCTGGGTCTTCAGGTACTTCTACTGTTGTTCCTTCTGAGACTCCAGGTTCTTCTGCTGCTGCACTACCTCCTAGACCTACGGCTGCTGCTGTTTACCAAACACCGCTCACTCAAGCTGCATTACTCTGGATGGGGCAGCTTGCCCACTCTTCCAATCGTCGTGTTGCTAGACTCGAGGCCTCCATTCCGGGCATGATTTAGACAACCTTGGTTGATGCTGTGACACCATTGAGCACTACCATTGATGCCCTTGCGGCCAGGATAACGGTGTGTGAGCTTAGCCAAGGGGCCACCAAGAAGGTGACCACTTTGAAGGTCGCTATTGGTGTACTACGGAGTGATGTGGATCAGCTGAAGTCCACCAACATTTCTATGATATTTGGGAGGATGGAGATCCCAGATGTTCCAGATATGCCTCTGGCTACCACCGGAGATGAGGTTAGAGTTGAGGAGGCAGCTGATCTCGAGTCTGAGGCTGAGATGGATGGTGAGATGCTGGGGGTTGCTGAGGAGTTTGGTATGAGGGCCTTACAGAGACAGATGATAGATGCAGTTGTGCAGACCTCTTTGGCGGTTACACCATTGGTTGACCCTGGTGCAACTACAGTTCCTTTTGAGGTGACTTCGAGCAGTGATGCCCAAGATCAGAGCACTACACCGGGTAATGATGCCCAGACAGATGGAGTGATGGTTTAGATAGGATCCCTCTTTACCTCCCTCTCTGTCTTACTTTTATTTGACTTTTGGATATTCTTTGGATTGCATTTGAGGACAAATGTTTTTCTATTTGTGGTGGGGTGAGGCACACCTTTTGTGACCTTTTATGACTATGGTTTTGTGTAAATATTTGAGTTTTGACCTATAATTGTGTGTTCCACTGTTTTTGTGGATGATTGAGCTTGTGGCTCCTTGTTTTGAATTGTAAATGATTTTTGGACCCTTCCGAAAAAAAATTGTGCCACCTCTTGTTTGTGTTTGAATGTGGTTGTTCTTTTGCATATTTGAGTATCGGTTTTGATCAATACCGATCACTTGAATAGTGCTCATAATCGAACAAAAATTAATGTGCAACTACGATGAGGCCAAATGAAGTTGCATAGACAATATGTAAACTTTATGCATCTCGTTGTGACTAGCCAAGTAACAAATTGAGTCTCTTGTGATGAGCATTGTACACTAGCGAAAGTGTGGAATCTTGTTTAAAATTGGTGTCAATGCCTTTGTGTGATGAGCTTACCGTGAACCATGTGTGATAACACCTAGAATTTTACCCGTTGGTCCGGTTGACTAAGTGAGGCAATGTCTTGATATGATCTTAGGCAACTTTGAAATGTGTGAAGCAATTTGACATTATACCTCTTTTTGTGTCCTAACTTGTGAGTGTTTGAACTTTGCTTGAACACCCTTTGAGCCTTAACCTTTCCTTGGAAGAAACTTGATGAAATTGTCACCTTTCTTAATCCATTACCCATAATCCTCATGATTTCTGATTTGTTTGAATAGCCAACTTAGGCCAAAAGCCTAAGTTGAGGGTGTGGTGAAAAGATAAGTTAATCAACAAGTGCAGGAAAGTCCCCTTTAACCCATGGTTTGAGAAAAATAGAACTCGTCCATACAAAAACAAAAAAGAGAAAAAGAAGAAAAGAATGAAAAAAAAGTGGAATAATGGGATGACTTGTGAGAACGAATGAAAATGATGTAGAAAAGGAAAGAAAATGTTGTTCACACCACATTTCATGAGGATTACAACCATTGAGCCTAAATGACCATACATTTGCACTCAGCCCCATTGAAAGCATTGAAAAGCCCTTTTTGATCTTGAGTGCGCTGAAACAAGTGTTGATTGGAAAATATAGGAAAACATGTGGGTGAAATCATGCATTTTGTTCATCTTTGTGAGTGCGAGCATTGCATTTGATTTCGGAGCTCTAAATTGTTGAACCATTGTGTATGAATATGGAATCATTATTTGTGTGAGGGCAATTGAATACCTTTGTTGAGATTGAACTTGCATTTGAAGCAAGTATTGTGAGCTTGAGATTCTTTGGTAATGGTGAGTCACAACTTGAATCTTTGAGTGCACAATTGATCCTTGCATAAGTAAGTTGAGTCTTTTTGTGTGCATTCATGAATGAATCTTGTGTAGCACTGTTTGAGACATCCTTTTTGAATTGCTGAACTTGAGTTTTACTTGAGGACAAGCAAGTGTTTAAGTTGGGGGTGTTGATGAGTCCACGATTTGGACTCATTTATAGCTTTATTTTAATAGATTTAGAGTTCTCAAATGAATATTTTCTGCCAATAACTGAGGTACATCCTTGAATTTCAGGAGGAGGAGTCTGCGAGTCGCCGAACGATTCTGCGATGCAGTGCTATATCACCTAAAGTTACAGAACTTGAGGATGTTGAAGGCCAAAGCAGAAAGGCGATGGAATTGACCAAAGGGCAGATCGTGGAGTAGATCAGCGATCCCAACTTATTGCGCCGAATGGTCCGTCGTAACACATTTTTTGGCGACTAAAAATACTTGTTTGAATTCTTAGCTTGGTATCATTGTTTAGCCAATTAGACATTATTTTAGAGTATTATTTAGTTTTCAAGTTGAGACCTTAGAACTGAGAATATTGAGACAATATTTCCATAGATTTGAACCATGCATTTATTCGTAAATGTTTTTACCTATGATTGACTTGAACATATTCTTACTTGCCTATTGATTCTCAAATACATACAACTCCCTATGGGATTCGATCCCAACTCACTTAGTTGGGTTATATTACTGACTAACGATTGTTGGCACTTAGAATTGGATGAAGTGTCATGATATGTGAAATCAAGAAGCATCTGTCTACTGATGGGGTCATTGACACATAAATTCCAGATCTTCACCAAGCCCTGTGGCCTGTACATTCCAAATTGGGTCCAGGAGTTCTATGCTGCTTATGGGCCCATGATACCAAAGAAAAAGAAGAAGGCAGTTGCATTCAAACCAGTTGACTATGTAGTCATCTGGGGCAAGAAAGTGTTGTGTGACAGTACTACTATAAATAAGGTTTTGGAGTGTACCAACAACATTGTTGATGCTCACCAGTACAGGGTGAAGACTAAGTCCTTGGAGTGAATGAAAAATTGGCTTGCCCCTCTCATTTGTTATGGTACTCAGAGGTGGTTAGAGGCAGGGGATCCGACCCTCAACGTATCGGCGAGGTACTAGTTTGGCTTTATTAGTAGTACTGTCATGTCGTCCCAGAATGAGTCTGTCTTTCGCCACACAAAGACGTCTTGTCTTGGCTCGATCATTGCACGAGAGCGGATAAATTTAGGTATGATCATTGGGTAAGAGATGGCCATGAGGGCAAAGTAGCACCAGACCTCACTTCCCATCACAGTGTTGATCACCGAGCTGTGCAGACGGGCTCGGGTTCCTAGAGATGCGAAGAAGGATGTGGAAGTGATTTCCACATCCTCTACTGATATCTAGAGGTTCGAGGTAGAATATTTAAAGGATCAGGCGGAGAAGAAGGAGGCAGCCCCCGTGGATACATCCCCGGTTATTGATCCTCAGACATTACCTGCAGAGGCACCTTAGCCTACTCCGACACCTGGGCCTTCAGGTACTTCTAGTGCTATCCCTTTTGACACCCTTAGTTCATCTGCTACTATATTGCCTTCCTGAGCTATTGTTGTTGCTGTTTATTGGAGCCCGCTCACTTAGGTTGCATTACCCCAAATGGTGCAGCTTGGTTATTCTGCTGATCATCGTGCTGCCAGACTCGAGGCCTCCATTACGAGCATGATTCAGACTGCCCTGGCTGATGCTGTGACGCCTTTGAGCGGTACCATTGATGCCCTTACGGCTAGGTAGATGTGTGTGAGCATGGCCAAGGGGCCACCTAGGAGGTGACGACTTTAAAGGCTACTATTGCTACGCTGAGGAGATTCCATATGTGCTAGAGATGCCTCTGTTTACTGATGAGTTCACAAATTGGACACATTTAGGGCTATATTTTGATAGAATTAGTGTCCTCAAATGTATATTTCATCTCAATATCTAATGAAAACCCTTAAGTTTCTAGTAATTGGAGTTTGAGGCAAAGCATGGACATTACTTGGCAACAAGGAACAAGGCGGCTGAAAAGAACAAAGAAATGAAGGCCTGAGGATCGCCTAGCCCAGTTGGCGAATTGCCGATAGGCATGGATATCACTTTTTGTTCAAGTGTGCTGATTCCTGAAGGGAAAGATCAAGTTGGCGATGAAATGGAGCAGTCGGCGTGTCGCCGAGTAGTTCCGCGAAGCAGTACTATATCGCCTAATGACTCGAAGCGCGAAGATGTTGAAGGCTAAAGTAAGAAGGCGATGAAATTGACCAAAAAGCAGATCGCCAAATGTATCTGCAATCCCGACTAAGCGCGCCGATTCATCCACTGCAACACAAATTTTCAAACACTATAAATACTTGTTGAAATTGTTAGCTTAGTATCAATAAAGAAATTAAGTCATAGACAATTTAATTTCAGACTTAGAATATTTGAAGTTCCAAGTTCTAGAGGGTTTTGGAGACTCTGTTCTAAAACCTTGAAGATTGAAAGGATTTCACTTCAAGATATTGGACGTGGGTCTCAAAGACTCTTCATTCTTGACGTGTTTTAAGACTTAACTCTTCATACCCAGTTGATGGAAACTGATATTGGTATAAATTTTTTATCTCTTTTACATGTCTAGCTAAAACCCCAATTCTTGGGGTGTGATTTTGTGAATATGTGTTAAGATTATTTGTTAGGTCTTGCTTGTTGATGGTTTATTTGTTGTTTAAATGTGATTTCGTTTCGTAGTTATGTATGAATTTAATGGAATTGTAGTTGCAAATACGATTTTATCTTTGTGTTTTTTACTCGAGAGAGAGGCCGTAAAACTAAGATTACTAAATTGATAGCCTGTGGTATTGGGTCGACATGGGTTCAGCTTAAGAGAGTGAATCCTACTCCTTCTCCGACACATTCAGCTCGAGAGAGTGAATGGGCTAAGACAAAGTCTGTGCTTAATACGGCAACTCGGTGTTCGAGAGAAACAAAGTTGATTCGAGGTAAGTTGCTCGAGAGAGAATTTACCCCCACTATAGTCTAGCCTAGTCACAAATACTCAACGAATTTACTATCAAAAGCATGTATCTGATAGTCTAGTCTATCCCGTATTCCTATCACATCCCAAGAATCCCGTCTCCATATCTCGTTTCCTTATATTTTTGCTATTTTTAGTTGTTAATTAATACAAACCCCAATTGATAATTGACGCTTGCATCACCCCATTAGATTTAATATGTTTTTACTCGTTAATATCTATAACTATGACTAATTTAGAACTAGATTTTATTTTTCTACTAACGGAAAAGGCTCAAAAGTACCTCTAAACTATCCGAAATAGCTCATATATACCCTTGAACTATATTCCGGCTCAAAACTACCCTTACCGTCATACTATTGGGTCAAAAATACCCTTCTTATTAACGGAAGTTGTTAAATGCCACGTGGATGCCATGTGGATGCCACATGGCATGCCACGTAAGCACCACAATTTCATTAATTTCCACATAGACTAATCCCTTCATTTCTCCATTTCCATTTAAAACCAATTCCCCATCCCTTTCCCCTAACTGAGTTGTCGAGGTTTTAGTACTCCTGATAACGGACGGGAGTTGCCATTGAAGCAAAATTCTGAGCGACATCCTCAGTTTCCTGTGAAGTCTTCTTTCACACGAATCAACACTAATATCTATATTATCCATCCAAGGCCTCTTAACCGTAGATTTACTTCACAACGACCCATCCAAAATAATAAATAAATTATCAATTTACTAGTAGAAAAACATGATAACTTAACTTATTTCATTTGTAATTTTGCATATTAAATTAAAAATATATACTATAAAATATATCAAAATACTCATTATTCTCACTCCCAAGATAATCATTATTAATTTGTAGTGTTGTTGTTTAAAGGTCTATTTGTAGCGAAGGCAATTGTTATATGGAAAATCAAACAAAACTGTTGGCTTCTCCTCTGGCCTTTTAACAAAATATTGTTAAGAATTTCATACATAAATGTATACTCTATGGTACACTAAATTTTACGTAGGTCTATAAAAACAATCAATATAAATTGGAAGGGGATATAGATGATATAACAGAACTTTGTGAGAAAACTGTCTCGAGAACTTCATAAAGATCGAATTAGGACTCAACGAACAATCCAATCTTTTATTACCAAACATAAGTTTCATGTTGGAGCAGGTAATCAATGAATTTTTTTAATCGTTCAAAATAAATGCCTAAATTAACTTGCTGCCGCAATAACTCCGTAAGAAAGACCGGAATTTAGCTCTATACCTAGATAACCTTAACGAGAGAAGCTATAAAACCTATACATATCGACTGGAAGAAGGCACCAGCAAAATTTGATTGATAAAAGATCAGAATGCCATCGACCCGAATAGTGTTTTTACTGTTCCTTAGACATGTACACCATTCCCATTGCGATAAATCCCATCTAAAGATCCATTGGCAAGAGTCATTCCATTTCCATTTCGATTTAATTTTTCACCACATGTACCATTGCTAAGTCCATGAGTCAGTGTTCCACCCTTCTTCAAATGGGAAAAATTAGGGATTGGAATCTTATTATTAGTCTAGCCGGAAATTAATGAAATTGTGGTGCTTACGTGGCATGTCATGTGGCATCAACATGGTATTTAACAACTTCCGTTAATACGACGGGTATTTGTGACCTAATAGTATGACGTTAAGGATAATTTTGAGCAGGAATATAGTTCTAAGGTATATATGAGCTATTTCGGATAGTTTAGGGTATTTTTGAGCCTTTTCCGTTCTATTAATTCTAAAAACCACTCCATGTGAGAACGATCCCAACCCTTGGTTGGGTTATATCACTACACGCGATCGTATGGCACTTGAAGTGAACTAGTGTCAGTTGATTATGTCTTTAAACATTAGTTACCACCAGAGATGAGGTTAGAGTTGAGGAGACAGTTGATCTCGAGTCTGAGGCGAAGAAAAATAAGGAGATGCTTGGGGTTGTTGAGGGGGTTTCTTACGAGGGACTTACAGAGACTGAGGAAGCCATGATCGATGCAGCTGTGCAGACCTCTTTTGCAGATATGCCTTTGGTTGACCCTAATAGAGCTTATGATAACATGGATGTGACTCCCGGTACTGAGGCCCGAGATCAGAGTGATACACCGGACACTGTTACCTCGACAGATGGAGCGACTGTTTAGACATGATCCCTCTTTACCTCCCTCTCTGTCTTACTTTATTTGATTTTGGGATATTATTTTGTTTGCATTTGAGGACAAATGGTTTTATTTGTGGTGGGGTGAGACCCACCTTTTTTGACCTTTTGTGACTTTTGGTTTTGTTTATATATTGAGTTTTTGAGGTATAAATTGTGTTGAAACTGCATCTTGATCAATACCGATGACTTGAATAGTGCTCATAATCAAACAAAAATGAATGTGCGGCTATGAGGAGGCCAAATGAAGTTGCATAGACAATATGTGAACTTTTTGCATCTTGTTGGGAGTAGTCAAGTATCAAATTGAGTCTCTTGTGATGAATATTGCATACAAGCAAAAGTGTGGAGTCCTGTTTAACATTGGTGTCAATGTCTTGTGTGATGAGCTTACCGTGAACCATGTGTGATGAAACCTTGAATTTTCCCCGCTGGTCCGGTTAACTAAGTGATGTAAGCTCTTGAGATGATCTTAGGCAACCTTGAAGAGTGTGAAATAATTTGACATTATACTTGTTTTTGTGGCTTACCTTGTGAGTGTGTGAACTTCGCTTGAACACCTTTTGAGCCTTAACCTTTTCTTGGAACAAACTTGATGAAATTGTGACCTTTCTTGATCCATTACCCATAATCCTCATGATTTGTGGTTTGTTTGAAAAGCCATCTTAGTCCAAAAGCCTAAGTTGGGGGTGTGGTGAAAAGAGAAGGTAAATCAAGAAATGCAAAGAAGTCCCTGTCACGACCCGAGAGCACCCCCTAGTCGTAACACGACATATTTGACAAAACTTTATACAAGATAGGGTCACGGCCTTTTACATCGAAATCTAGACAATAGTCTTAAAACATGAAAGAACTAGAACAATAAAAGTTCCTGTCTTTTATCTATGAGGACATACCCAAAACGTCTTGGAGAACTCTATTCCAAGCTTGACTAGGAAGGATCAAATCCAGTGTCAAACCCTACACTTCATAAGAGTAAAGAAAATATGGGTTAGCACATAAAGTACTAAGAATGATAGTCATGCAAAAACATGCTTAAAACAGACATTTTTGTTTGAAAGTCATGATATCTGCCATTTTAGTAAATCCTCATGAACATTGATAAAAGAGGCATAATATAAGTCACAACCAATATGCAAGTCACATTTTCACATTAAGAACATAATCCACACATGAACCTTTACCTTTTTACATTAAGCCTTCACCTCAAGTACCCCTCAAGCTATATACCTTGTGCAATATATGGGTAGCGTCCCATACCACCCACCCACACTAAGGCACCACCTTAAGGTCACCAAAAGTGAACTCACCATTCATCATTTCCACCTTTACACAATAAAGCATATAAGAGACAAAAACATTACATGAGTCACATCATCACATTAAGACCAAACCTAAGACAACTCTAAGTCATACTTGTGCAATGTGCAAATAGCATCCCATACTACTACTCACACTAAGTACTCCTTTGAAGTCACCATAGACAAGGCACATTCACACTTAAAAGTCATGAAAATGAAGTAACTCATAATACAATCCAAGTATAGCATGCATCTTTACATTTAAACATATAAGCATTTAAGAGTCAACATTCTTCATTAGCTTCATTTCATTAAGAGTACCTTCATTCATTAGACATTAGATCAACATTCTCATAAACGTCATCATAAGAGCCCATTCATTCATTTACATTATAAAGAACACGCCATGACCTTTCTCAAATGCCTACTTGTGCAATGCATAGATGGCGTCCCATACCACCACCCACACTAAGTAGTACATCCTTAAGAAGCCACAGTTCATAAACATTCTTTGTGGGGGTAAGCCTTAACCGACATAGACCATGTGAGAAATTCATGGAATCCCGGTGTCACCCTCACTGGATAAGGGATTCCTTCTTGCCTAAGGTAGGACCATCATTTATTTAGCCTTAAGTGGATCCACTAGCTAGACCTATGTGGGCACATAGTTTATGGGATAGGGAGATTGCTACTAGATAACCCGCCTCAACTAACGTATGAGTATCCATCTCAAGAGATTGCTACTAAGTGCCTCGCCTCAACTCACGTATGAGCACCCATCTCAATCCATATCCACTCGGTACTTGGCATTATTCCCCACGGAGTATTGACATTCATTACATTCATTCATTATGTGATAAGAGATTGATATTAGATACCCCGCCTCAACTAACGTATGGGCATCCATCTCAAACCCAACATTAATTAAAATGAGATACAGCTTGCTACTAGATACCCCACCTCAACTAACGTATGAGTATCCATCCCAACCCAAAATTCATTCATTCATTGGAAAGCTCATAGAATCAAAGATGAGAATAGCCTTTCACCTAAGAACCCCCTTATTGTGAAAAGTACTTTCACAACAAGTCATTATCATTCATTAGAGTACAATTGAGAATAGCCTTTCAATTGACTCATCATCATTAACATTATCATTAGACTTCATTCACTCATTCATTCATTCATTCATGTGTGTGTGTATGCGAGAATAGCCTTTCACATTGTCACCATCATCCATAAGTGTTAATAGAGAGATAACATTCGTTCCTAACACAATGAGCTTCTAAACATGATCATAATTCATTCGTTTAGATCACACACATGTTTCACATCACATTCATATATACAACATCATGATAATACTTCAATTCCTCACACTATTCCTTCAGGCCATGATTACAATTTACATAGTAAGTAAACACCTCCACCATTCAAGTGGATCAACAATTCAAGCATAATTCTACTTTATCATGAAATTAGGTCAAACTTGCCCTTCCAGGGCTATGTTCACAAATCCTCAATTCACCAACAATTCACCATAATTAGGCATAGATGATGATACATTTCAATAATCTAAATCAATTTAGGCATAATTCGTCAACATTCATACATGATCAACAAACCCATTTCATAAGACACAATTTAGAAATTGAGAGAATTCATGGATTCATAGAGTATTTTCATCATAAATCCTCAATTAAACACTAATTCAATCATAATTTGACATTAGAAACTTTTCGAAGTCGTTTGATGAAAGAACTTATGAGATTGAGTAAAACCCTAGATTTTCATGATTTGAAAGAAACTTTGAATTGGCTCCTTGAATGAAAAGTTAGACAAAGATCAAGACTACCATACCTTGCTATTGTTTCCCCATGAAAATTGAAGATGAAACACCTTGAAAGCCCCAGCCCTAGCTTTACCTTGACCTTGATCTCCAATGGAGTTTCTAGAGAGGACTTTTGGGAGGGAAGGGTTTTGATTTGGGGTTTTGAAATAATAGAATGTAAAATAGAGTTTTACACTTTTAATACTCTTAAAATATGTAAATAAACTCAAAATAACCATCCAAACACTTAACTAGCCAAGGGAGGAATTTACCAAACCACTCTTGGCTTGGCCGTGTCTTTGACAGAAGACATGTGCCATTCACGAGACCTAGACTCACGGACCAGACTGTTGGTCTGTGGTTTGGGTCAGAGAGGTGCAATTAGGGCCCATGACCTACGGAGGCCATCTACGCGGCGAGAATGGACCTACGGGGCGTGAACCTTTTCCGTAAGTCACCTCACTTTGGGCAACCTCATGGTTTCCTTGGGGTCTTGGGGTTTAGACTTAGGGTCCTCTTCAAGTGAACCCCTTCCGTAAGTCACCCCATTTTGGGCAACCTCATGGTTTCCTTGGGATCTTGGGGTTTAGACTTAGGGTCCTCTTCAAGTGAACCCCTTCCGTAAGTCGTACCTTGATGTCTAATCCCTAAACAACTCAACCATGATTCGGGACAACCTTAAACTACCTCAAAACTCAAGACAAACTCACACTCTCACTAGTTACGCTCTAGTTTCACTAGTTCGATTTTAGGGTCGTTACATTATCCCCCACTTAGGAACATTCATCCTCGAATGACACTTAAAACACATTAAGGGGTAACGACTCAAGACTATCAGCCCACAATCATGCATGCAACATCAATATAAATGCATAAACATAGGAGGAAACATCAACTCCACATCAAAAAAGCTCAATGTAAACAAGAAGGTAGGAACTACCTCTACAAACTCATTATGCACCAAAACATTTCATTTCTCATTTTATTGGAGGAACTTCCTTCTCCAAATCACATCATGCTCATCATAACATCATTAAGCACATCTAAGCAATTTTCTCATAAAAGCACATTATGCATCTTCTTCATAAAAACACATTTAGGCATGCTCAACTTTAACCTCATGAAGCATATAGACAACTCAAACTAAATTCACATTAACATGAGGAACATAAATCATGAAAACTCATTTTCTCATATAAACAAGAATTCAAATAGAACATGCATAACATAAGGAAACCATGGAAACTCATATTAACACAAGACTCCAAAACATGAAACAAGCTACAAGGAACTCTTGGTCTCAAGCTTGAATAGGAATAGAAGGAAAGAGATAAGGATATCAACACTCACCATAACCTACTATTCAACATACTATCCCCCACTTAAGGGCAAGCTCATACTAAGGTCAACATGAAAACTACAAAGCAACCTCAATAAGACATTCACACCATAAGGAACTATCAACTTACCGATACCTTCATCCGGATTAGCTCCTTTGTCCTTGTTAGCTTGAAGCACATAGAAACGGTTTCTCTTTGGAGCATTAGGATCCGGGCCATCAAGGGAAGCTTGGTTGGTCTCTCTCCCTTTTGCCATGAGTGTAGGGCAATCTCTCATCTTGTGACCGTTCTTTCCACACCCAAAGCACCTATTCGTGCCAGCAAGGCACTTACCCAAATGTTGCTTCCCACACTTGGCACACTTAGGACTTTCAAAAGAAGATGAACCACTTCGATTCCCTCCTTGAGATTTAGGGTTAGACACCCTATCATTGCTAGATATTGAAGAATCTTGATTGGAGTACCTCTTTTTGGACCTTGGTTGACTTTGCTCATCGGGCTTAAACCTCTTCAAATCCCTATTCATCTTCTTAAGCTTGGACTCCTCCATAGATTGAGCATACACAACAAGACTAGAGATATTTATATCATCATGGAGCATTGCCGTACGACACTCTTCCTTAACTAGGTCGGATACACCAATAACAAACCTACTCATCTCATCTTTAGGGTTAGACACCAAGGATGGAGCATACTTAGACAATAGGTTAAACTTCAAGGAATACTCCTCCACACTCATCGTACCTTGCCTAAGGTTTATAAACTCCTCCACCTTAACCTCCCTCTTCTCACGGGGAAAGTACTTACAAAGGAAAGCTCTCTTAAACTCCTCCCATTCTATAGGACCCGCTTCAATCAGCCTATTGGCTTTCCATTGAGTGAACCACACTTGGGCCACATCTTTCAATTAGTAGGAAGCCAACTCCGCCTTCTCCCTAGAAGTTACTCCAATAGCATTGACTATTTTATAAACTTCATCCAAGAATTCTTGGGGATCCTCTCCCACTCTAGATCCAAGAAAGATAGAAGGATTCATCCTCACAAAGTCTCTCAACCTTGAGGCCGCGGTACTCTCATTAGCATTCACCCTAGGCCCCACATCTCGATTAACTTGAGACGTCATGGCTTGGGCTAGGGTTAGAAATGCCGACCTAATCTCTTCATTAGTCATGTCCGGGGGAACCACTGGAACTTCATTTCCTTGATTGCCTAGAGGAACTTGGTCACCTCGAAGACCTTGGGGAGGAACTCCCTCGTTCACAATCTCCTCTTCCATCCTTCTTGTGTTAGCCCTTGTATTCATATCGTATAAATACAAGAGAAGGATTAGAAAAAGGACATCTATAAATCTAAACTCTAAGGCACGACTTCAAGAATATGAAAGAAGTGTAACTTTCTAACGTCCTATAGCCTCTCGTTCATAGATGTGTCGCGACTCACACCGATGAACATGACTCTCTACTAGACGTGGCTTGTGAGACAACTACCTTAAAAACCATTCCCAAAATCTTGTGCTCTGATACCATGTTTGTCACAATCCGAGAGCACCCCCTAGTCGAAACATGGCGTACTTGACCCCGAAGGGGTCTTATACAAGCCTCATAACATTCATTCATCGCATATGTAATAGAAATAGTACAAAATTAAAACTTTTTATTCAAAAACCATACAATCTAAAGACATTTATAAAGTAGCGGAATTCTAAAGTCTCACATGGCCATCTTAGACAAAACTTTATACAAGATAGGGTCACGGCCCTTTACAATCGAAATCTAGACAATAGTCTTAAAAAATAAAAGAACTAGAACAATAAAAGTCGGTGTTCTCGAACTATGAGGACATACCCAAAATGTCTTGGAGAACTCTATTCCAAGCCTGACTAGGAAGGATCAAATCCAGTGCCAATCCCTACACTTTATAAGAGTAAAAACAATATGGGTTAGCACATAAAGTACAAAGTATGATAGCCATGCAAAAACATGCTTAAAACGGACATCTTTGTTTGAAAGTTATGATATATGCCATTTTAGTAAATCCTCATGAACATTGATAAAAGAGGCATAATATAAGTCACAACCAACATGGAAGTCACATTTTCACATTAAGAACATAATCCACACATGAACCTTTACCTTTTTACCTTAAGCCTTCACTTTAAGTACCCCTCAATCTATACCGCACTACACCATTTTAGGCCTACGACCACCCCAGTAAAGTGTAGCCTAAACTAGCAAAAAGTGTGGCCTTTGATAAAAGGCTACACTTTTGGACTTTAAGCAACACTTTTTAGGGGGTGGCCTAAAGAAGCGTGACCGTTGACATTAGGCAACACTTTTTAAATGTCGCCATCTTTGGCTACACTTATAAAGCGTAGCCAAAGAGGTATAAGGGCACGCTTTGTTGTGATGAATTGGCGACACCTATTTTGTATTATACTACACTTAAAAGCGTTGCCTTTGCTTTGTTATTGGTCACACTTAAAAAGTGATGCCTTTTATATCTCATCAAGAGCAACACTTATAAAGTGTAACTTTATATCTCATCTAGAGCAACACTTATAATGTGTAACTTTATATCTCATCTAGAGCAAAACTTATAAAGTGTAACTTTTCTTATGTACAAGATAACATTGGACATCCTACAACAACACTTTTGAAGTGTGGCAATGTTGTGTAGAATTTTGTAGCCACAATTTTTTATTTTTAAGAATAATAATTTTTATTTGCATATATTCAATATATAATCACATAATTAAATATGCAAGTGACCTAAAGCACAAAATTGGCTAATAATTAAATCGAAGCTATATATTTCAAATAAACTTCGAGAAACATGTCTTGTACAACTATTAGAAAGTGATTGCTTAAAGATATCTACTATCAATAAAATCCAAAAAACCAAATGCATTCAAACGTATATGACAATAGTACAAAAATGTAACACCCCGTATTTTATGTGTACAAGTCCTACACATATGGAACTTGATTTAGCTTGGTGGTTTAAATAATGAACGTGATTTCCTAGATGAATGGTGACAATAAAGAAGCTATAAGGGTAACTCCTCCCGTACATAGCAATATTGCACGATCGAGTGAACGTTAAATTTTTAGAAGTATTTAAATTCTGGATCGAAGGGCTATAAGTAAGTCTAAAAGTTAAGGTGATCAAGTGTATATAAGTTTTCAGTTAAACTAAGGAGATTACGCTCGGAAAACGAATAAAAGAATTGAGGTGCTTGTTGGACGATAAAGCTAGCAGGTATCACTTACTTGCTTAGATCAAACTGGCTAATGTGTATCGACTACTGACAATTGAATAGAGCCACAATTAAGAATAAATATCCCCTCCCCAGAATTGATGATTTGTTTGATCAGTTACAAGGTGCCAAGTGCTTTTCAAAAATTGACTTGAGATCAGGTTATCACCAAGTGAGGGTGAAGGAGAAGGATATACCCAAGACAGCTTTTCAAACACGGTATGGTCATTTCAAATTTTTCGTTATGTCATTTGGGCTAACAAATGCATCGGCAATTTTTATGGATTTGATGAATAGGGTGTTCAAGCCATTCTTGGATGTATTTGTGATAGTATTTATAGATTATCATCTTGGTGTATTCAAGATCAGAAGAGGACCATGCAAATCACTTACGACAGGTATTACAAGTTCTTCATGATCGGCGATTGTATGCCAAGTTCTCCAAATGTGAATTTTGGTTAAAATCAGTGGCGTTCTTGGGTCATTTTGTATCTGATGAAGAATAAGGGTTGATTCACAAAAGATAGAGGCCGTGAAAGATTGGCCAAGACCAACAACACCCACAGAGGTTCGTAGCTTCCTAGGGTTGGCAGGTTATTATAGAAGGTTCATTGAAGGATTTTCTTCTATTTTTGCACCTTTAACTAAGCTAACACACAAGGAAGCTAAGTTTCAGTGGAATGATGCATGTGAAAGAAGCTTACAAGAGTTGAAAAGTAGGCTAACTTTCGCAGCTGTATTAGTACTTCCGGAAGGCACAGAGGGGTATGCAGTATATTGTGATGCTTCAGGGGTTGGTTTAGGATGTGTACTCACGCAACATAGTAGAGTAACAGTTTATGCCTCAAGACAACTGCGGCCACATGAGAGAAATTACCCAACACATAATCTTGAACTAGCAGCGGTTGTATTTGCTTTAAAGATATGGCGCCACTATTTATATGGGGTTCACGTTGACATATATACAGACCATAAAAGTTTGCAATACATCTTCAAGCAAAAGTGATAGCATCCAAGGAAGCTCTACTCCATTGAAGGACAAGGATGACGCTTTAGAAACTCCAAGGAGGCCCATAACAAGATCTCAAACCAAGGAGTTCAATGATAAGCTCAATGGGCTTCAATCGCTGATCCAAAGGTTTCCTATTGGGGAAGAAGAGCTCAAGCCCAAGGGAGAGGAATTGTCCAAATGCTACAATTATTTGGTGGCCCAAATTCAAGCCCAAGATGAGGAATTTTAAGGTCCAATTTCGTGCAAAAAAGGTCAAGAAGAGTCCAAGAATCAACCACAACAAGAGTTGCTTTCTGCCCAAGTTTTGAGAGAAGACTAGTCAAACTTTCCAAGATTGTCAAGATTCTTTTCCTAGTTGGGATTTACCTTATTTATTTATTTATATATAGGTTATTAATATTTTCCTTAGTCTATTTATGGTCTCCTAAGTACCATTTAATGCTTTCCTAGAAGTACTAAATTTGTTCCTAGTTAGGTTACTTTATTTCCTTTCTAGAGTAGGATTCCTTGTAATTGTTTTTTTTAGGGTTTGGCTTCTTGGACGTTTTTCCTTTCTCCTATATATAGGAGTCCTTTTCATTCATTAAAGACAATTTAGATTGATATTAATAATATTTGAGAGAGTTCTTTGAACCTTTGTGACTTGTTCTTTGAGAATTTATCTTTAAACCTTTACTAGTTTCATAGTTTAAGGTATAAAGTAACTTCTTCTTGTGATATCTTTGGTTTCTTTTTGGTATTCTTTAGAAGGTGATTAGTTTCTACATACTAATTATTGTCTTTAGTTACTCATAAAGCGGTCAAGATCCGAATCTATCGTTTTGATTCGTTTTCTCAAGTAAAGGCATTAGATTTCTTCCATAAATCTATACGTTGTTACTTGGATCTTTTCAAGGCCTTAGAACATCTAATCTTTGGAAATTCGTGGATCTTTCCTTCGAATTTCCCATATCTTTATTTAGTTTTTTTTGTTTCTTTTCTTTGTTCTTCCGCATTCTAATATTTAATTCTCTATTTGTGATCTCCCTTAACCTTGCTGTTATCAAGTGGTATCAGAGCGGTTCTATCAAGATTCCGTTCTTGATAAATCTTGGGATTTCTTCTTAGAGCAACAAAAAAAAAAAAAAAAAAAAAAAAATTTATTACAGTTGCATGAACAGAAAAAAAAAAAGTTATAACTTGCTCTCAAAGAAATCTGATTACTTGTCCTCCAAGAAATTTGATTACTTGATACCCAAGAAAGCTTATTACTTGCTATTCAAGAAATCTTATTACTTGCTCTCCAAGTAAACTTATTACTTGCTCTCCAAGTTTTGCATTAATTTGTTTCCAAGCAAGAAGGTAGCAAGAAGAGGGGATTCTAGACCTTTAAGAATAAGAGGAATTTTTTTTTTATTTTTTATCTTGTTCTTATAATTCTAAAATAAGTTCCTTTTTATTCGCGTTTTGTTTCAACTAAATCCTACTTGTTCTAGGACTAGTTCTTTACTTTCTTTTGTACCCCAAGATTCCATACTTTATTACTACGAACTTGATACACGTTTTGGTTTAATTATAAATCTACAAAGTATTCTCGTTCAAAGGTGATTTTGAGTGGAAAAAGGCAAGTGTGGGTGAGTTTAAAAGAGGGTAAAAGCCATATTAAAAGTGTGATACTTGATCATTTATTCTTTTTTTTTTAGATGTCTAATTCAGGTGGTGATGAGGAAAGGGCTCGTTTAGAAGCCGAGGTCAAAGGAAGGAACGACTTCACCCTTCAAGCTATGCACCAACAATTTGAGAGATGGACCCTTCAATTTCAAGAGATGAGGGATATGATTATCGAGCAGAATGACACCATAGCTGCAATTAGGAGGGAGAATAATGTTGTACCCCCAAATAATGTTAGACCCCAAGTTAGAAGGAATGTACCCCATATCCCTTTTGTAAATCCTGAATATGATAATGATGATTTTGATGTTGAATTTAATCTAGAAAGAAGAGATAGGAGGGGACAAAGAGGTAGAGTAGAAGATGATAATATAAATAGTATAAAGATGAAAATGCCATCTTTCAAGGGGACAAGGGATCCAGACTTGTACCTTGATTGGGAGAGACGAGTTGAAGCCATCTTTGATTGCCATAACTACTCTGAGGGTAAGAAAGTTAAACTTGCTATTGTTGAGTTTTCTGATTATGCTGCTTCTTGGTGGAAAAAGCTTGCTAGGGACAGATTGCAAGAGGAGCTACCACCTATTGCTACGTGGGCAGAGATGAAGAGGGTAATGAGGAAGCGATTTATTCCATCATACTTCCAAAGAGATCTACAATCTCGCCTTCAACGCTTGAAGCAAGGCTCCATGTCGGTGGATGAGTACTTCAAAAGCATGGATATGGCTATGATCCAAGCTAACTGCATGGAGGAAGAAGAGGCTACAATAGCTAGATTTTTAAATGGTTTAAATACAGAAATAGCTAATGTAGTAGAGATACAACAATATGTAACTTTAGATGAGTTAGTTGATTTGTCTGTAAAAGTTGAAAAACAAATTGAGAAAAAGCAGCAAAATAACTCATGGAGAAGTCGACCAAACACTATCTCTAAGAAGCCATGGTCAACTCAAGAGGGGAAAGCTCCTTCCAAACCTCAAGATGATAGAGGTAAAGGTAAGGTTGAGGAGGGAGGTAAAACCTTTAATCCTAAATCTTCTAAACCTTCAAGTTCTATTCAATGTCACAAATGTCATGGAAGGGGGCATATGATGCATGAATGTCCAAGTAGAAGAAACATCCTACTTAGAGAGAATGGAGAATATGAGAGTGAAAAAAGTGAGGGGGAAGAAGAAGAGGGAGAAGGTGTAAGTGAGGAAGATGATTTGGAACTGCCTAATGATGGTATAATTGGGGTGGTTAGGAGAATTATGACTATCAATTTGGGTAGTGTTGATGAAGGGCAGAGAGAGAATTTGTTTCATACTAGGTGTGGGATAAAAGGGAAGACTTATTCTATGATTATTGATGGGGGAAGTTGTGCAAATGTGGTGAGTTCATACTTGGTGGATAAACTAGGAATTGCATGCATGAAGCGCTCTACCCCATATAGGCTCCAATGGTTGAATGATTGTGGAGAAGTAAAAGTAAACAAACAATGCATGATTTCATTCAATGTTGGTAGGTATGAAGATGAGATTCTTTGTGATGTAGTTCCAATGCAAGCATGTCATGTTTTACTTGGCCGACCTTGGCAGTATGATAGGGATACTACTCATCATGGGAGAAAGAATAGGTATAGTCTTCTGCATAATGGTAAGAAGTATACTCTTGCACCATTATCTCCTTCTCAAGTGTTTGAAGATCAAAAACGATTGAGGGAAACAATGGGAAAACAAAAGGGAGAGGTAAAAAGTGAGCTTGAGGGAAAAGAAAAAGGCCAAGAGATAGAAAAAAAAGAGATGGCCGAGAGAAAGAGAGAGAGGGCAGCGATCTAAGTAAAGAGGTAAAAGAGGGTGTGAGTAAAAAAATAAAATGTTTTGGTGAGAGGAAAGAGGCTAAGGAAAAGAAAAATGAGAGCCTTTATATAAAAGCCAAAGAGTGTTTGAATGCTAGGAGAGAGGGACTGCCCATAATACTACTTACTTACAAAGAAGTATTGATTAATTTTGAACAACTAACTCCTTCTTTGCCAAATAGTGTTTCTTCTCTTTTGCAGAATTTTGAAGATGTTTTTCCTGATGACACTCCAAAGGGATTGCCACCTTTGAGAGGGATTGAGCACCAAATAGACTTTGTGCCTGGGTCTCAACTTCCTAATAGGCCTGCCTATAGGAGCAATCCTGAAGAGACCAAAGAATTACAACGGCAAGTTGAAGAATTGCTTGTAAAGGGATTTGTTCGAGAGAGTATGAGCCCATGCTCTGTTCCAGTCCTATTGGTCCCCAAAAAGGATGGAACATGGAGGATGTGTGTAGATTGTCGAGCCATCAACAAGATAACGGTAAAGTATCGCCATCCTATCCCTCGTCTTGATGACATGTTGGACCAACTGTATGGTTCCAAAATCTTTTCTAAAATTGATCTAAAGAGTGGTTACCATCAGATTCGTATGAATCCTGGAGATGAATGGAAAACTGCTTTTAAGACCAAATATGGACTTTATGAGTGGTTAGTTATGCCCTTTGGCTTGACTAATGCACCAAGCACTTTTATGAGACTAATGAATCATGTTTTTAAAGATTTCCATGGAAAATTTATTGTGGTGTATTTTGATGACATCTTGATCTTTTCTCAAAATCTGGATGAACACCTAGAGCACTTAAAACAAGTTTTTGAAGTTCTTAGAAATCAGCGCTTATTTGCTAATCTCAAAAAGTGTACTTTCTGTGTGGATCGTGTGGTTTTCTTAGGTTTTGTGGTCAGTTCTAAGGGAGTTGAAGTAGATGATGAGAAAATCAAGGCAATAAAAGAATGGCCTAAACCTAATAGTGTAACTGAAGTTAGGAGTTTTCATGGACTTGCTAGTTTTTATAGGAGGTTTGTGCGAGACTTTAGCACCATTGTTGCTCCTTTAACTGAAGTTATTAAAAAAGATAAGGTTTTTACATGGGGAAAGGAACAAGATGATGCATTTAACTTGCTGAAGGATAAATTGTGTTCTGCGCCTCTTTTGCAATTGCCTGATTTTTCTAAGTCTTTTGAAGTTGAGTGTGATGCCTCTAGTAAGGGCATAGGTGCAGTTTTGATGCAAGACTCCAAGCCAATTGCCTACTTTAGTGAAAAACTAAGTGGAGCAACATTGAACTACTCAACTTATGATAAGGAGCTATATGCCTTGGTGAGGGCGTTAGCTACATGGCAGCACTACTTGTGGCCTCGAGAATTTGTGGTCAAGACTGATCATGAGTCATTAAAATACTTGAAGAGCCAAGGTAAACTTAGTCGTAGGCATGCTAAATGGGTAGAGTTTATTGAAACTTTTCCTTATGTAATTGCTTACAAACAAGGAAAGGAGAATGTGGTTGCTGATGCACTCTCAAGAAGGTATGTTTTGATTTCTACTCTTACTTCAAAGTTATTGGGTTTTGACCAAATCAAGTTCCTCTATGCTAATGATTCTGATTTTGGTGAGATTTTTGCTGAATGTAAGTTAGGTCCTTTTGAGAAATTTAATCTTCAAGATGAATTTCTATTCAAGGAAAATAAATTATGTGTTCCTAACTGCTCGTTGCGTGAACTATTTGTTAGGGAAGCACATTGTGGAGGGCTAATGGGACATTTTGGTGTACCCAAAACACTGGAAATACTTTCTGAACATTTTTATTGGCCTAGCATGAGAAAGGATGTTGAAAAAGTGTGTTCTTATTGTCTTGAATGTAAACAGGCTAAGTCTAGAACATTGCTGCATGGTCTTCATACTCCTTTACCTGTTTCTAATTCCCCTTGGATTGATATTTCTATGGATTTCATATTGGGGCTGCCAAGGACTAAGTATGGTAAGGATAGTATATTTGTGGTAGTAGATAGATTTTCTAAAATGGCTCGTTTTATCCCATGTAAAAAGACTAATGATGCATCTCATGTGGCTGACTTGTTTGTAAAGGAAGTGGTTAAATTGCATGGAATACCTAGAACTATTGTTAGCGATAGGGATGCCAAGTTCTTAAGTCACTTTTGGAGAATTTTTTGGGGAAAGTTGGGAACTAAATTGCTATTTTCTACATCTTGTCACCCACAAACGGACGGGCAAACGGAAGTGGTTAATAGAACTTTAGGGAACATGTTGAGGGCTATTTTGAAAGGAAAGTTGACTTCTTGGGAAGATTACTTACCTATTGTAGAATTTGCTTATAATAGGACCTTCCATTCTTCTACCGGTAAGACTCCTTTTGAAGTTGTATATGGATTCAACCCCCTTACCCCCCTTGATTTATTGCCTTTGCCTACTAATGATTTTGCTAATCTTGATGGTAAGAAGAAGGCTGATATGATGAAGAAAATTCATGAACAAACAAGGCTTGCAATTGAAAAGAAGAACAAGGAAGTTGCATTGCGAAGGAATAAGGGCAGAAAATATGTTGTTTTTAAACCTGGTGACTTGGTTTGGGTGCATATGTGAAAGGAAAGATTTCCTTCCAAAAGAAAGACCAAACTAGATCCTAGAGGAAGTGGGCCATACAAAGTCCTTGAAAGGATTGGAGACAATGCTTATAAACTTGATCTTCCTGGTGAGTTCCAAGTTAGTGCTACTTTTAATGTTTCTGATCTTTCCCATTTTGATGCAGATTTGAATTCGAGGACGAATTCTCTTCAAGAAGAGGGGAATGATAGCATCCAAGGAAGCTCTACTCCATTGAAGGACAAGGATGACGCTTTAGAAACTCCAAGGAGGCCCATAACAAGATCTCAAACCAAGGAGTTCAATGATAAGCTCAATGGGCTTCAATCGCTGATCCAAAGGTTTCCTATTGGGGAAGAAGAGCTCAAGCCCAAGGGAGAGGAATTGTCCAAATGCTACAATTATTTGGTGGCCCAAATTCAAGCCCAAGATGAGGAATTTTAAGGTCCAATTTCGTGCAAAAAAGGTCAAGAAGAGTCCAAGAATCAACCACAACAAGAGTTGCTTTCTGCCCAAGTTTTGAGAGAAGACTAGTCAAACTTTCCAAGATTGTCAAGATTCTTTTCCTAGTTGGGATTTACCTTATTTATTTATTTATATATAGGTTATTAATATTTTCCTTAGTCTATTTATGGTCTCCTAAGTACCATTTAATGCTTTCCTAGAAGTACTAAATTTGTTCCTAGTTAGGTTACTTTATTTCCTTTCTAGAGTAGGATTCCTTGTAATTGTTTTTTTTAGGGTTTGGCTTCTTGGACGTTTTTCCTTTCTCCTATATATAGGAGTCCTTTTCATTCATTAAAGACAATTTAGATTGATATTAATAATATTTGAGAGAGTTCTTTGAACCTTTGTGACTTGTTCTTTGAGAATTTATCTTTAAACCTTTACTAGTTTCATAGTTTAAGGTATAAAGTAACTTCTTCTTGTGATATCTTTGGTTTCTTTTTGGTATTCTTTAGAAGGTGATTAGTTTCTACATACTAATTATTGTCTTTAGTTACTCATAAAGCGGTCAAGATCCGAATCTATCGTTTTGATTCGTTTTCTCAAGTAAAGGCATTAGATTTCTTCCATAAATCTATACGTTGTTACTTGGATCTTTTCAAGGCCTTAGAACATCTAATCTTTGGAAATTCGTGGATCTTTCCTTCGAATTTCCCATATCTTTATTTAGTTTTTTTTTGTTTCTTTTCTTTGTTCTTCCGCATTCTAATATTTAATTCTCTATTTGTGATCTCCCTTAACCTTGCTGTTATCAAAAAGGATCTGAATTTGAGGCAGCAAAGATGGTTAGAGCTAATAAAAGATTATGACGTTGATATACTATACCATCCAGGGAAAGCAAACGTAGTAGCCGATGCTCGCAGTCGCAAGACAATATCAAGTATTAATGAGCAAACCGTGGTAAAATAAAGGATGGGGAAGGAACTACTATCAACTAGCTAGTTTGGGAGTTCGTCTTCTTGAAACCCCAAAAGAAGGGATTGTAGTCCATAATGCGGCAGAATCTTCATTAGTAGTTGAGGTGAAAGAGAAGCAGTTCAAAGATCCTACTCTACAACGACTTAAGGAGAAGGTAAATCAAGGTACAACAAAGGAATTTGAGCTTACACAAGATGGAGTACATTGTTGTCAAAACAGATTGTGTACCATTAGTTAATGGGCTAAGAAGGAGGATAATGACAGAAGCACATCATTCAAGATATTCCATCCATCCGGGATCAACTAAAATGTACCATGACTTGAAAGGAGTGTATTGGTGGGGTGACATGAAGAAGGACATTGCAGAATTTGTGGCTCAATGTTGAAAGTACTAACGAGTCAAAGTAGAGCACCAAAAGCTGGGAGGTTATATGCAGTGTATGGAGCTTCCAACTTGGAAGTGGGACATGATCAACATGGATTTTGTCAGTGGTTTGCCTCGCTCGTTTCGTAAGTTTGATTCCATAGGGGTAATAGTTGATAGACTCACCAAGTCAGCACATTTCTTGCCAGTTAAGACTGATTATACAGCTGAAGAGTATGCAAAATTATATATTAAGGAGATAGTTCGGCTACACGGGGTTCCAATCTCTATTATATCTGATCGAGGAGCTCAATTCACTGCAAAGTTTTGGAAATCATTCCAAAAGAGTTTGGGAACACAAGTGAATTTAAGTACAACCTTCCACCCTCAAACAGATGGTCACACAAAACGCACAATCCAAACACTTGAGGATATGCTTCGAGCTTGTGTCTTAGACTTCAAAGGTAGCTGGGATGATCATTTCCCACTTATTGAGTTTGCCTACAATAATAGTTATCATTCTAGTATCAAAATGGCACCTTATGAAGCTTTATATGGAAGGAAGTGCAGATCACCAATTGGCTGGTTTGAAGTAGGCGAAACTGCTTTATTTGGACCAGACCTTGTTCTTCAAGCTATGGAAAAAGTTAAGGTGATACAACAACGGCTAGCAACAGCTCAAAGCCGACACAAATCATATGCAGATGTTAGAAGAAGAGGATTAGAGTTTTCTATAGGAGATTGGGTATTCTTGAAAGTATCGCCAATGAAAAGGGTAGTAATGAGATTTGGTAAAAAGGGAAAGTTGAGTCCACGCTACGTAGGGCCATATAAGATTATTCGAAGAGTTGTCTAAGTTGCATATGAGTTAGAGCTACCTCAGGAGCTTTCAGCAGTTCATCCGATGTTTCATGTCTCAATGCTTCGGAAATGAGTAGGTGACCCATCCTATATCACTCCTATTGAAGATATACACAAGTTACAGGGGATCTCACCCATGAAGAAGTACCTATTGCTATTCTGGATTGTCAAGTTAAAAAGCTAAGGAATAAAGAAATGGCTTCAGTAAAGGTGCTTTGGAGGAACCAACAAGTGGAAGAAGTAACGTGGGAAGCTGAGGAAGCGATGAAATCCAAGTACCCTTATTTATTTGAACCTAAAGGGGAAGTCCAAGGTGCAGAATGGGGGCATTAATAGGTACGCATGAAAGGGTATTTCTTATGTGGTTAACAGTTGATTTACACTAAGGTTTGAAATTATTTAAGCTATCTGATTATACTAGTATTCGAGGACGAATGTTCCTAAGGGAGGGAGGATGTAACACCCCATATTTTACGTGTACAAGTCCTACACATATGGAACTTGATTTAGCTTGGTCGTATAAGTAATGAACTTGATTTCCTAGATGAATGGTGACAATAAAGAAGCTATAAGGGTAACTCCCGTACATTGCAATATTGCACGATCGAGTGAACGTCAAATTTTAGAAGTATTTAAATTCGGGATCGAAGGGCTATATGTAAGTCTAAAAGTTAAGGTGATCAGGGTATATAAGTTTTGAGTTAAAACTAAGGAGATTACGCTCGAAAAACGAATAAAAGAATTGAGGTGCTTGTTGGACTTTATAAAGCAAGCAGGTGTCACTTACTTGCTTAGCTCAAATGGGCTAGGTAGATGGGGAAGATTAGTTCATGCATTAGTGGGCTCACTTGAGGCCCAAATTAAATAAAAAGGAAAAGGGAATGGAGATGAGGCCTCACACCAATCTGTCCAAGTCCAACTACTTGAGCCCAATAAAGACTAAGGCCCAAATTAAGGGTATAATTCTGGGCCATGGCTTAATATTAGAAAGGGGAAAGATTGCAGCCCAAGATGAGTACATAAAGGGCCCATTTTGTGCATATATAATTCTAAGCAGGAGCATCACCTACTTGGACCAATTTGACAAATTAGTGGCTGATATTAAAACTTAAGAGGTGGGAAAAGTAAGACCTTTATAATCCCCAAGTTGCTGGCCATTTCCTCACTTTTAAGAATAGATAAAAATCAGATTTCTCTCTAAGCTTCTCCTCTCTCTATCAAAGCATAGCAGCAGCCACAAGTTTCCTATGGTTCTTGGATAAACCCAACCCCTTTCAAGGTAAGATAAGTGGAATTACTAATGGATTTAGACTAATTCTCTCATGGAATGCTAGATAAACATGTTAATTAGTTAAGAATAAGTAGAGGACTGAATCTATCAAAAGTTTAATTGCTCACATTCCTTTGTTATTGAGAGGCTTTTCTCGTTTTCTTTGGCTTATGTGAAGGGAACTCAAGTTATTGAAGAGTTCAAATTAAAAGAAAAATGAATTATAAGAAATAAGGTAAAGTGACTGCCCTATCTTTTTCTTCCGTAAACACGAGTCTAAGTATGATAATTTATGTGTATTGTTGATAAGAACTCGTGGGATGATGATGGAAAACTATGGTTTCACGTCCTCTATTGTATGTTGGATTGTTATGACTATTTTTGGAACAGGTTGATGTATAAACATATTGGGGACAGCTTGGTTGATATTTGGAAAGGGTGTTAATTGCTGATATTGAAATATAGTTGTGTAGTGTACAAATGCAATAAAAGAAGGCGGGGATTGAAAGAACAACCTTAGTTTAGTAATTACGGGTTTGCTGCCCGAGCATTATTGTTGAGTGAGATTGGACTGCCTAAGCATGTTTAGTAACTACTAGTACTAGTTTATCACCTACTCTATTGTAGATAAGTATTTGAAAAGAAAGGAAGGTACTTCAAGGTAATTACAAGGTTGTACAGCAAGGTATGTAAGGCTTTTCGATTTCCTACTAATTAGCATGAAATCTAGACTCGTCCTCGACACATAGACTTATGACCTTGTTCTCACTCTTTAACATGTCTGCACGCTCCAATACATGTTCATTGTCAAATCTGTACATATACATTGAATACCTGCATGAGTTCTCCTTTTAACTAAATAAGGTCCATATGTTATTTCAGCTCCTATGCATTTCACTAATTGTGTAACTACTCTCTACTTTGTTGTTCTTGCATTATATGATTATTACATGTCACTTATTCACTACATAGTCCCACAACTCAAAAATGCTATGACCACCAAAAGAATCATCTCAAATGTTAATGGAAAGATATTAAATGAATCTGCTTATTGATTGTTGGTATCCCAGGGGTGGAAGAATCACCTAGCATGGGTCGATCCCAATATTACGGGTGGTATCCCAGGGATTAAAGAAAAGCCTAGCATGGGTCAATCCCGATTTATATGTCTGCCACTGATCCGATGGTCATTTGTATTATATGTTGTGCACAGAGTGTGAAGTAACGAATGATAAAGTAAAGAAAAGAATGTAAAGTACCTGATTCCATAATATAAGAAAAGGTGGTCTTGTATTCTTACATTGGTATATGATTTCATTTGAGTTCATATTTCACATACAGTACTTTATGCCTTACATACTCAGTACGTTCTCCCGTACTGATGTCACTCTCGGGGGACCTGCAATTCATGTTGCAAGTACAGGAGCTAGTAGATTTCCCCAATAGGAGAACAGGTCATCCAACGGCTATTGGTGAGCTCCAAGTTGATTCGGGGCTTTCCGAGTCTATAGCATGTATTTTGGTATTGTATAGTAGCTGAGTGTAAGGCAGGGCCTGTACCGACCTTAACCCCATAATGTTTTATCATTTGGAAACTTTGTAGACTATGTATAGTGAAGTGTGGTTTGTGCCTCGTGTCTTAGACATCATGGTCCCAACGGCCAATTCATGTGCACTTTCTTTTGGTTTGTTAATACTGTCTACTTTCATGAAAACATGTTATCCACTATGGCAGCACCTTTAAATGTCCATAGATAGAGCATGATTACAGATTGGTCCTCCTGAGCCTTCTCGGCAACGGGTGTCGGTCCGCCTTAATGGGATTTTGGGTGTGACAAAAAACTCTTCATCGTTCACTACAATAGATCGAGCTTACTTTTGGCCACATGCAATTAGAATTCAATTACCGGCATTTCCCTGCACATTCAAAATAAAATTATAAGTTAGTGAAATAAATGTGGAAGTGCATAATTTGAGAGTATTCAATGTAAGCCAACCAATCCAAATCTATATATATGCAAATCCTATAGAACATTTATCAGCACGTAAATTCTGGATTACTGCATGTATTGTAAACACAAAGGACACTTGTTACATGTCTGTATTGGGCAGGAACTGGGAGCTGCCCATTTCATTAATCAAGAAAGAGCTCAAGAGACTAGCTCTCACATTCACACTTTAATATTAAGCAAAGAGATGACGAATTTAAAAAAAGAAAAGAGTTGGACGATGATAGGAAGAACAAAAACAAAGGGGAACAAGGCAAACAAGATTCCAGAAACCTGCAAATGCAATACACAAATAGAGAGAATAGAAACACCAGTTCACAATACCAGCAGCACCAAAAAAAAAGGAAATAACAACAACCCAGCTGATGAAGAATGGCAGACTTAGAAGAGGAAAGCTTACAGGCCAGTTCAACATAGCGTAGACAGACCAAAATCTCCTAAGGAAACATTGCAGCAGCAACAGACTCATCACACAAGTATGACTACTAATTCTGAACTCCTTACTTCTAATAATTTCATTGATCTTTCTATGCATGATCAACCAAACAATCAAGAAGTAACTGAAAATCAGAATTCAAAAAATAAGAATACAATGGAGACACAAATTAAATAAGTCAACCACTGACAGCATGTTGGGCATGAGAACACTCACATTGACTATAGTCTAGACCATAGAGTCCTTGCTACCCCCCTCAGCATCACATTCAGAATAAACAACAAGTTCCAGACAGGTCTCAGGTTAATGCTACAAGTCAGGGTAATAAATCATTTAATCTGAAGTTGTTTTCTGCTTTTGCAAAAAATTCAAGAGAAACCTATATTTATAGTTATAAAAAGATCTATTTTAAATAAAATCGTAGAGTAAAAATGGCGGTTTAGCAGCATGGGAACCTGCATGAGCCTCTGAGTATTTGGAGGTAACACAATATTCCTATTTCTTTGATTTATTTCGAGGTTGTTAAAAACCTTCAACCATTTTAACTTTCTTGTTCTATTTTATTCACCGACAACTGCTCAAATCCTACTGAATTTTTCACGGACATTGTCATCGAGCATGAGTAAGATCACTATACTTCCTCTCTCTTTCCCTTTTCCTATTCCTCTCCATTTTACAGCTTGACACTGATTAAATATCAATCCAGCGCAGAAAATTTAGGACAACAATGATAATATTTTAGGGAGGCAAGATCTTATTTCTCCAACCAGTAAAACAAAGAAGAGGATCATCCAGGCCCTACAGGTGATAACAGTCAGCAGAATGGGAAAGATAACGATCAGACTCCTTCCAACAACAAATCAAAAGGTAAACCAATCAAGAAAAAGAGAGAAGCGATTAAAAGAAAACAACAAAAATAGGTTGATATATAGCATTCCAAAGTACAGGAAAGA
This sequence comes from Solanum verrucosum, assembly GCF_900185275.1. Lineage (NCBI taxonomy): Eukaryota > Viridiplantae > Streptophyta > Magnoliopsida > Solanales > Solanaceae > Solanum > Solanum verrucosum. The sequence goes on from NW_026020284.1 coordinate 65,423, forward strand.
CAGATTCCTAGAAACAAGAACCAACAGCAATAGGATGACAACTCAAACCACATCAAAACATAGCATAACTAGCACAAGTGACAACAAACTCACTCACAAAATTACAACAAAGTCTCTAACCTTCCAAGAATCTAAAAGGGACAACTTTAACTATGAGAATCAGTTTAAGCAATGAAAACTAAAACCATCTCTCACAACAACCATCACAGTTCAAAGCAGTAAAACAACAGGGGAAAAAAGTACACAACTACAACCCAAAATCACTAGAGTCCTCCTTCAACACAATACAACACTCATACAACTAAAACAAAAAAAAAAATTAGGTATAGAAGCTGAAAGGAGACAATGAGTAACAAAAACAAAGTACAGACTAAACTTACAAAGATTCAAGATAGTAAAATAAGTTCAGAATTTCTTTACCAAGAACAACCAACTCAACTAGAAGAAAAACAATATGCAGACTATTAACAGAGAATGTGAACTACAAAATACCTTTTGAAGAACCGAATCATGAGCTGACCCTGAAGAATGTGGAAGATTTGTGCCTCTTATAGCTTGTGCGCTACTTGCATCAATAGGTGAAGCAAGGTTAGATCCAACACACCCTAGTATATCTTGAAATTCAATCCAGGGTTGTTTTGCAACAATTGAGTGAATAAATGTCACATTTCTTCTCTCAATTCTTCCTTTAGAGAAGTGATTTCATTGGCATGTTTTTGTTTTAGATTGTTAATTTCCTCATCTTTCTTCAAAGAACTTGTTGTCACTGATCTACCATAACACTTAACTCGACCAGGCTTCTCCTTTCTAAACACTGCCCTAAATGCATCATCAACTGTTTCCCCAGAATTTTGGCGATTCTGAAGTTCAGCCTGTTGAATAAAATTGGCATCCATAGTGAATTGTAAATACTATTTCATTTCTAGTCCTATGATAGCGATCAAGAACTAAAAATATCTGACAACTTTTCCTAGCAAACAATTCAGCGACATCGACAAAGAATTGATATCTCCTCGCCCTTGCACAAGAAGAAGAAGAAGACGACATGTGATAAAATTCAATGGAGTCAAACTCCCCACAATATATAAATTTTAAGTTTAAATCAAATTCACTACTAATCCTCTTTAAAAAACTTACTAATGCAACTTGGGTATCACCCTGGATTTCCTTTCCTGTCTTGGTACAAGTTGCAATAAACATTTCAGGCTTTGATGGTTCTTCGTTGTTGTCTTTGGCTGCACACTACAAATTATATAAAAAAAAATTAAAAAAACATCAGTATGTTCTAATAAAGTACAAAAAAATGAAATTCAGATTTTTGAATAAATGTCAGCTAAGTATTATCAATGCCACGCGTACTCTTGCAAAATTAATAGGTCCCATTCGATGCCTTCACTTTTGTTTTTTCCTGTTTTGAGAATTCATCTCGCATATGGCCTATTATTAAATAAAAAGAGATAATTGAATTGATAAATAAAAAAGAATAGATATGATGCAAAATATGTCGATGAGTAGAAATGCACTATTTTAGCCTTACTTGAACAGTTGGGTGTTTCCAATACTCGATCAATTGGCGGAATTGATTATTTGGAATGCCATCAGGACGTTTTGCTAGCATATCCTCAAGGGTACTGTTTTTATCAAAAAAAAATTCTCTTCAATATTTCGCTTGTGTCGCCTCCAAGCATCACAAAGACCAGTCATCACCCATTTCTTTCCTTCTACTGGAATTAGATATTTGGACTATGCAAAATAAAATATATTTAGCTTCATTAAGTAAAAACAAATAATAAAATATGCAATCTCAAGAGTGATTATTCTTACATTGATATATTCCCACATGCGCTTTTTAGTATCCTTTGGCACCGCATGCCAACTAGTGTACATCAAGCTGATGAATCTAGGATTCCTTGCAATTGTTCCTATAACGTTGCTTAATTGTGACACTATCTTATTAGTTGGTTCCACTGCTTGTCCTTTATCAAATGTCGCCTCCTTTCTTTCTTCCAAATTTCTTGCGTGAATATCCTTACATGTTATTTGTCCTCGAACTTTTTTTGACTTCGATATTTCTAGATTGATTAACAGATAGGAAATAACATATTTCTTTTATAACGAGTACTAAATCTTACAAGGTTTAAGACATACCTTTTGTACTACAATCAATGTCAATTTCCTCTTCGACATCACATTCTTCTCCACCGAGTTCTTCTTGATCCACAAGATCATCCAATCCTTTGTTGTGTTCATTAATAATATGATCATGAATATCATGTTCATTGTGTATTTGTTGCTTATCCAGAAACAAATCAATACTGGTGGCTGGTTGGACGGACTTCCTCTTCACTTGTTTGAAGTTCAGTAGATCCTCAATATCATGTTGTACCTTTCCATTACATAGTGTTGTTCCAGTCACATGTACTGAAGCAGTAACACCTTCCTTGAATGACGTTTGGAACCTAGAGTTATTCATAGGAAGTTTAATTCCTTTCTCTTGAATGGACTCTCCAGATTGAAATAACCTCTGTTTAGTTTGTCCTTTCCCTGCAATCATATGTGAGGTTCTAAGCTCTTCCCTTGAAGACGATTGAATTACTGATTTGTGCCCAAACAATTTACTTTTTCCTTGTTCTGCAATGAAATCCTCAGAATTCTTTCTTTTATGTGGTATTGGTGCCTGCTCTTTCTTAGCTCTATCAATGCGTTCATTTGCAAGTTGTTCTCTCTTAATCTTGAATTTGTTGGCCAATTCAGCACTTGATCGGTATTGCATATCAACATCCAGATTCTTCAATGGACTTTGAGCTTTGTTTGGATTTGAACCCTTTTTCTTTAGTATTGTTGATTGATTCATTCTTCTCGCTTTGTTTTAATCTCTTTGATTTCTTTCCCTATGGTAAGTAAACCTACAAAATAATAAGGTTCTTTAAGTGAAAGAAGTAGCAGCTATATAATTTTGATATAAGGTTGACAGATGGATAGCTTATTAATATTTGAAACATTGTCCTTCCTATGTCCTGTGCATCTGCAGAACTCACACACCAACTCTTTCCAGAATTTCCAACTCTATAGAAGTTATAGAGAAGCTCAACTCTTTCCAGAATTTCAGCACTGTATTATAGCAGATTGCAACAGCTGAGTTTCCAGAATTTCCAGCACTGTATAATATTGCAGCAGCTGAGTTTCCAGAACTTCCAGCACTATATATACTGTAAACTGAGTCTATAAGTTGTAGATACACAATATCCCCAGAGCCACAACTAAACTAATCTTATAACTTGTACAACCATTCAAAATACTTTACCTAGAGCCACAATTTTATATATGAATACGTTACCTTCTAACCAACCAGCTATACCAAATATAAATTACTTAACCAAATCATATCAACTAAAGCATTGTGAAACAACCAAACAGGATCATTTATGTGCACATTGTTCCACCATCTCATCACCATGTATTTAAGAGGAATATAATCCTTTTTGATACCCAGGGAAACAACAAAGAACCCCTAGACCTTTCTGGCAAAACTTCCAGAGTTGAAAATGTGTTCAATAGTGTCAAGTTCAGGGGAATTATAGCAAAAACATTATGCAGGTTCAACTCCAAAACTGGACAGCTTCTCATTACGTAAATTACTTAAATGTAAAGAGCTATACCTCTCTCGGAGCGACGAACTCGAGACTGCGATGAAACCAAAAACGACTTCAAACTGCAGAGCTCACTATTTTGCCTCTAATGCCTGCTGCCTGATAATAAAAGGAAAAAAATAAGTATATAAATAACAAACAGCCAAATAAAGCAATAATCAGCAAGAAGTACAGGCTCCTCAATAAAATAATAATCAGATAAGAAGCCAACATAAATTACTTAACCAAACAACAATTGAGTGCATGAAAAAAGCCAACAGAATAGTGATCTAATCTTCAATTCCACATATTAGATATCTTAATGTGTTTGTACCAATACAACAATTAAATTACAAAAACAGTAAGTGACACTATATGATCATCACAAAAATAATGAAACTCATGGTGCGTCATCTTCAAACTGTTCTTCAGACTTGGCTTCAAACCCATCTTCAAACTCATCTTCATACTCATTTTCAGACTCGTCTTCAAACTCATCTTCAAACTCCTCTTCATACTCGACTTTAAGTTGTTGAGTGACAAATTCCTCTGAAGGCACATCAATAATTGTTTCTGGTACATCAGTCCTTGTTAAGAGTACTTCACCATTATATTTTGGTATAGATGGTCCCATCAAATGTTCAGATGGCTCGTTTCATAACTTTGTGGGAGATTAGATTCAACTTCATCACCCATTTTAAACAACTCTCTCGGAACAGTCTTCATAACATAATGTTTATCTTGATCATATGGATCTTGCACATAGAAGCATTGGTGTACTTGAGATCCAAGCACAAAAGGCTCTTCCTGAGAGCATCTTTTGTTAAAATAGACATAAAGTAAGGCCATAAACATCATTTTCAACCTCATACCAATCGCACTTAAATAGAACAACCTTAAAATGACCGTAATAGTCTAATTCAACAATATCAACTATTCTGCCATAATAAGTCAAATCTGCAGCAATCAATTTTTTATCCTTTGAGCTTGCAAAGCTTGTAGTTGAGGAAACTAGTATAACACCACTATTTTGTGTTTTACGCCTTGCATCACGCTGCCTAACATGGAATCTATATCCACTGATGATATACCCAGAATATCTTTTTGCAACAGAATTTGGTCCTCTAAACAATTGTTTTATCAAATCAGACACATCCTCTTGCAAAGCACCAGTTTCAAACCATTGAGAGAAGTTTTGACAATGATTCTTGGCCTTGCTCCATTGAGATCTTCGTGACTGATTATTAACCTCTTGCTCATGCTCTCTACACAACATGTACTTTTTTTTGTTAAAATAATAAATAAAATAAGTTAAAAATTAATTATACAAAAAGAATACTATATTCAAATTAAGGCACCTAATATACTCTTGAACCTCGTCACAATTTCCCAATAAGTATGCGTGTGCCTGACTTAGTGACTTGTCATCTAAAATGATTGGTTCAGTTTTCTTTGCTCCTAAAGGAACTCCTTTGTTAGAAAACAAACTCAATGTTTCTGCATCACTTGGGTCACAGTCATCATTATTTCGCGCTCTTCTGTTAAATCTGATATGCACACCCCTATGCAGATATTTGGAGAATAAATTCATGCAATTTATTTCCACTCGTGTCTCTGCTATGCAACCTTCTGGAAAACGCCTATTCCAAATGTATGATTTAAATGTACCTATTTCTCTTTCAGTGGAATACATCCATCGATTTTGAACTGGACCTCCTAATCTCACTTCATTCGCCAAATGAATAGGCAAATGAATCATGATATCAAAAAATAAAGGAGGAAAATTCGCTCCAACTGAAGTATTGTTTCTATGATCTCTACTTAGCAATCCAGTTCCTCCAATGTGATTACTTTTTGTCACAAACGATGGAAGAAGGAACTTAGACGAATCAAAGGAATAGCCACATGACAAGAAGAATACTTTTAATTGGTATTGGAAGCAAGTAATGTAACATGAAATGAGCATCATGGGTTTTATAATTAGACATTTTTCTTTTATCCAAGTGCACACACCTAGATATATTGGAGGCACTACCATCAGGTAGCTTGGCTGTCTCTAAAACTCCACAAAAGATTGATTTCTCTTCATTTGTCGTTGAGAAGCACGCCTTTATAAACTTTGTTCTCTTACTATCTTCTATATCTTTTGGATGAAGGTTCTTCCTGATTCCCATATCTTTCAAATCATACCGGGCTTTTGCATGATCCTTTGTTTTGCCAGAAATATCCAAAAGAGTTCCAAGTGTGCTATCAACTATGTTCTTCTCTATGTGCATTACATCAAGGTTGTGGCATAACAAGTTGTGCTGCCAATAAGGTAATTCAGAAAAAATTGACCTTTTTTTTCCATGGGGCATCATTTGATATCTTTCTCTTCTTCCCAAATACATTTTCAAAATCATGTAAGCTATTAAGCACATCAGTTCCCTTTAAGGAAGGTGGAGGAGGGTTGAATTCAGTTTTTCCATTGAAAGATCTTTTGTTAGATCTCCATGGATGATCCATGGGTAGAAAAACACGATGATCCATATAACACATTTTCCGACTATGTTTAAGATAGAGAGAATTAGTGCCATAGTTACAACAAGGGCAAGTAAACTTTCCTTTTGTACTCCAACCAGATAACATAGAATATGCAGGAAAGTCACTGATTGTCCACATAAGAGCTGCCCGCATTTGAAAAGTTTGATTTCTTGAAGCTTCATATGTTTCAACCCCAAAATCCCACAATAATTTTAACTCATCTATCAATGGTTGTAAGTAAATATCAATGTCATTTCCAGGTGATCGCGGCCCAGGTATAAGTAAAGAAATTATAGAATATTCAGATTTCATGCACATCCAAGGCGGCAGATTATACACCATCAACATAACTGGCCATGTGCTATCTGATATACTCATGGTTCGAAATGGATTGAATCCATCACTTGACAAGCCAAGTCTCACATTGCGACAATCTAGTGCGAAATTTGGATGCAACCTATCAAAATCTTTCCATGCTAGACCACCAGCGGGATGCCTTAACTTTCCATCTTTAGAACGCTGCTCTTCATGCCACCTCAAAGAATCTGCCATCTTTGAGCACATAAATAGCCTTTTGAGTCTAGTAATTAATGGAAAGTGTCTCAAAGTCTTTGTTGAAACTCGATGTTGGTTTTTTGAAGGCACAAGCTCACTATCAACTTCAGGAGATTGAATATATCGTGAAGCTCCACAAGTATGACAAAATTCATCATCCTTATGATCATTCCTGAACAATATGCAATCATTGGGACATGTATCAATCTTCTCATAATCAAGACCAAGATTCTTAACCATTGACTTGGTTTTATTGTAAGACGGAGGAATGTTCAACTCGGGCATCGCCTCTTTTAATAACTCTAAAAGAGAAGTGAATGATTCATTGCTCCATCCATATAGACACTTCAACAAATATAAACGAAGTGTGAATGATAATTTAGAGAATCCTGTACAACCAGGATATAATTCTTGGCTTGCCTCTTCAACTAAGTTATAGAATTTCTTGGCATCTTTATTTGGACCATCATAAACTCCTTCAGCATGTGCAACATCTCTAAATTAATCATTCAATAACCCATCAATATCATCAGGCGAGTAATCCATATCATCGTCAACATTCAACTTGATATCCTATTCCCCGTGATTGATCTATCTAGTGTAGCCTTTAACGAATCCATAGCATATTAGATGATCATACACTACATTCCTTCGAGTCCAACGAATATTACAACATTTTGCACATGGACACTGAATTACCTCTCCTTGAGGATCTCCATAAGAGTAAGCAAAATCTAGAAATGATTCAACGCCATCGGTATACTCTTTGTTATACCTTACTAAATTCATCCAATCCTTGGATGGGATATGTGAATTCCTAGAAGAAGATATCAATATTTAATCTGTCAGTAACAATCATTAACTACTTCACAAATAAGTTTTAAAAGTCATGAGTAAGTTATCAGAATCATGTGTTATGAGATGATAAAAGTTTCTTACTTAGTCATGACACTTTTGCTATGCCAAATCAAACCTTGAATCCTTCACAAATGTTTTAAAATGTTGATGATACTACCAAGGAAAAAATGAGTAAAATTAATAGGATAGACACAATTAAGAAAGAAAGTAAATAAATAGAATTCAAATGATTAAAAGTTAAAGTTTTGTAATTGAATTTAGAGCTTTAGAGCTTTCAGAGTTTTTTAAAACTAAGTCCAAAATTTTAAAATCTCATTCTTGTCACACCCAATCAGAGAAGTATCAAACATCTAATACCATGTTTAAACATTCAAGCAAATATTCCTATGATCCTATAATAGATAGTCGATCAACAACTTATGAAAGTCACTTTGTATTAGTAATACAATAATTTTTTATATTTGTTGTCTTAGTAATACAACAGTTTCAAAATTTCACACAGTATTAGTGACACAACGGTTTTTTTAAATTTTCTCTATATCATTGATACAACAACAAATACAAAGAGAATTGTTGTATAAGTGATACAGAACGAACTACAGAAACTCTTGTATCACTAATACATAGAGAATTTCAAAACTGTTGTATCAGTGATACATGGAGAAAGGTTTTTTTTACCCTTCCCTTTTGTGGTGAATGTTCTGTGAGTTAGTGTTTGTTACAACTGCTATCATGTTATTAAGTTTTCAGCAGGAGTTTGTCATTTCCTTCAAGTGATTGAGTGTCAGAATCAACCCATTTATACTTGTCCACATCTGCATATGTAAACTTGACACTACTCCCAAACAACCCAACAACAAATCTCAAGACATGTACAACAAGAAAAAAAAGATGCTATTAAAAGAAGGCAATAGAGATTAGTAAAACATGAACATGTTGGAGATCTAAACAACAAGAGAAATCTGATAAAAAAGACATAGATGACTGTGATGTTCTGAAAGATAGAATTTCTTACCCAATAAACACTATTCCAACAAAATCTGTCTGAAATCGTGTTCTTCAGTGAGAAATTTGAGAGAAAAGCGTGACGGAGAGACTAATTAGCTTCAGTTCATCTTGCCAACAACCCCAAAGTAATCAATTCCTTTTTATTCTCCTCTTCTAAACACAAAGCAAAAAATCAACCACTTCAGCTAACAAGAAGACTATTTTAGTACTTACGCTTGACGAAATAGGTATCGAAAAAGAGAATCATACTTACACTTGAAGAAATCGTTACTGGAGAAGACGACTTCAACTATCAGTTCTTTGATGACTTTAACTCTTCAGCTCAGTTCTTCGACGACTTCAACTCTTCAGCATGTTTTCCTCACAAATCAGTGTCGGAGAAGAGAATCAGTTCATCCAGCTATTTGGTTCTTCAGCTAGCTCTTTGGGTCAGTTCTGCAGTGAAAGAGGAAAGTGAAGAGTGAAAGAGGAAAGTTAATGTTTTATGATTTATTAATGTTTATTTTTATTTTTGCCAATAAAAATGGGAGGGAGAGTTAAAAATATTGGAGGGAATATAATATTTTAGTGAAAATTTTAAGGCCACACTTAATGTGTTTTTTTTTAATTATAAAAATAGGACACTTTATAAGTATGGCCATATATGTAAATAGGTGTTGCCAATTATATTATATTGTAACAACACTTAGAAAGTGTAGCTTATACCATTAAAGAGTACACTTTTGACGTGTTGCCACTATTATCGTAGCTAAAATATAAAAACTTTGCCTACGCTTTAAAAGCGTTCCCAAAACTACTTTAGGCAACACTTTACTAACGTAGTCCAGAATTAGTGTTGTTGTAGACCTAAAATGGTGTAGTGTCGTGTGCAATGTATGGGCAGCGTCCCATACAACCACCCACACTAAGACACCACCTTAAGGTCAAAAAAAGTGAACTCACCATTCATGATGTAATTTTCACAAGAAGAATCACAATCAATAGCGGAAAACAAGAAGGATAGAAGAAGAGACACAAGATAAGAAACAATTGGCAACTAAAGGATGTATTAAAGTCAATAACCTCCAATCTAGATCCTAACAAGTACCAAATCTGGATAAATAGATAGACACAAGAAAAGGAAATCAAAAGCAACCTAAAGGTATATTAAACCTAAAGACCTCAATCGATTAATCCACAATCAAACACCTAACTCTTACGAAGACCTCAAGGGAATCGATTCCCCAAGCAACCCTCGTTTCTAAACAAAGTTCAACAAAAGCTTACCAAGCTTTCAACACTTACACAATGAGTTAAATTTATCATTCATCAATATTCAAAATAATCTAACTCTAAAATGAAACTCTAAAGGCCTATTTATAGTTTTAGGTATTATTACATAGATGGGCCCAAAAGTGACCCAAAATGGGCCAATGGGCCAATGGACAAGCCAAGTCGGGCTTGCCTAATGGCTCAATGATACGCCCAATGAACTCGGCGAGGAACTCTGCTCCTGGCCTTGGTTAGGGGCTACTGGAACTTTGGGTGTCTGGGGACCATTGCCCAACCCACTTGGCGATGCGCCAAATGTCCTCCATGCTCGCCGAATGGGCAGCTTTCCCTGGTATAACATTGGATCAGTTGGCGATCATGGAACCCTCGCGAAAGGGCTTTGGTAAGTCGCCGAAGTGTCCTTCAGCTCGCCTAATGGAGCACATTCTTCACTTGCTCCACCTTGCTTCGTTAGGCCTTCCACACTCCAAGCTATCATCCAAGCATGGTTTTTCCCATCTGGGAGCTCCTTCAAGGTGCATACGTTCCCATGCAAGACATGGAACTCCCTCCTTGGCATCCATACATGCCAAACAACCTCCATTCTTGTGAACACTCCATCAAAGCATTTAAGTTTGTGAATGGATAGCCTTGAGGTAATCTGTATTGCATCATTCTCCCCTTCTTGAAACGGATTCGTCCTCGAATCCATACCTTGCAAAACCATAGGGGAAGCAATTAGTACAAAGATCCTCATGGCATGAGGGTTAGCATTAGCAATAACAATTTCATCACCAAGCCAATGATGCTCAAATTTAACGTATAACCAAGGGTTTGTAACCCATGAAAGCAATAGATACTTTGCTAAGTAAGAAATGTTGACAAAGGGGTAGAGCGTAGGAACCAATACACCTAAACAACTTCATATGTAAGCCCTCATTGGTTCCACATCCAAATAAGCACAAGACCTCCCTTATGTCAAGCAGCAAAAGAACACTCGTATACCTAAGTGCGAAGGCATAAGTAGTGTTGACCCAAGTTAGGGCCCCATCCAATGCACCAGATAACTTCAAGAGAGTAAGTATTCCCATTTCAGGAGCAGGTTCACGTACATAAGTATTCCCCACCCAAATTGGTAAACATACTTCATTCAAGCACATAGGATCAAGTAATAACAACAACGAAGAATCATAAAATTGACAGACGATGTAACTACTACACTCAGCACACTTAAAGTCGACATCAGGGTCAAATGGAAAAGGGTCGAATAGCATCGAGTCAATGAGACTCTCATTTGCCCAATTTATACCACTACTAACATAAGATATGCAACCCACACAAGTATGAGTATCATCATATGCAAGTAGATAAAAGTGAGTCCTCGAATCCACACCCTGTAAAACCATATAGATCATAAGCAAGAAGCTTATCCTCTCAGCATGAGGGGTAGTATAAAGGTTAGCACTTAAAACATTTAATCGAGGGGACTCAAACTCAAGGAACAACCAAACATCCTCTATTGTCATGGCTGTTAAGCCCACAAATGGAGAACAAGGACAATGGTCGTTCTTCTCAACAACAAGGGTAGTACCACCCAAAAGATGATACTCCCGCCAGTTCAAATACCTTCATGCATTCACCGGGATCAAAAGGATAAAGGGTCCATAGAACAGGGTCATACCAACAGGTGTAGACCTCAATGATACCCTAATCCACATGTAAGGCACTTCTAATCCAACTAGGGATTTCATCATATGCAAAGAGATATAAAGAAAGGTACAAACTTTACCTTCTCTTGGCAAATATATCCTACCCACATGAGATGCACATTCAACAAGATCATGCTCAGGATAAGAAATATAAAAAGGGTCTAGGAAGCTATCCTTTCCCACACACAATGTAGGCTCTTCAAGTGGATGGTAAAACCTCAAGAAGCGCTTTACTGCATAGGGAAAGGAATTAACAATGTCGACCTCCATATGCTTGCCATTTCGACCAAACATTCCCATACAAATGCTACAATTCAGCTCACTACTTGGGTCAAATGGAAAGGAAATCCATGTACTAGGATCAAGTGCACATCCACTTATCCGGTTGGCACTCTTTCCTTCCAAAAACATACTCCACTCAACAACATGAGCATCATCATATGTAAACAAATAATAGAGAAAGGTGTCTCTCAAATCAACTTCCTCTGGGGTGTTTTCATTGGTATGACTACAAATAGGCTCAAAGGCATTGGTCATACCATCAAGAAGTGAAACACATCAAGAAGGAGTAATGGGAAAACACATACCACCTATCATTCCTTCCCTACAAGAGTACTCTCATCTTCCAAGAAGATATTTTCATCTTTGGGAGGGGAAGCTTCACACCATAGTGGGTTACTATAACAAGTATAGCTATCAAGAACTATATTGCTCTCATTATTCACACCACTAGGTACATTACTAGGAGTGATTTCATCATATTCAAACAAGATATTGTACTTAAAGAGGGAATGATCAACCACTAGGGAAGAATTAAAACATTCAAGGTCACCCTCAAAAAGACACATATCATTTTTCGAAGAATTTTTTAGTACATGATCTCTATGAGAAAAACAAGCAATTGGATCATCCACAACAGACATACTCAAAGAGTCGCTCCTATTCAAATGATCAACATTATCATTAGTACCACCAAATTGAGGTTTCTTAATCACATTACAAGAACCTTCAACCAGTGAACTACACTCACGATCAGGTTGATCAACACAATTATCACCAAATAATGTACTATCTTTCAAAGCACGGGTGTCAACACTAGGTGGACACAAATCGATCTTACTAGAAGAATCAATTCGGTCATCAATAGGATCAACTAGTGTATCCACACTCTCAACAAGCACATTATCAACACATGGTAAAGAAGCAATAGGCTCACATATAGACAAACTAACATTAATGCTTTGTTCATTTGCAATGGTAAAAGTGTTAAGTGTAGCTATTGTACCTATTTGCAATGATTTGAGGGATTCGCCCAAATTCCTGGCAACACAGCAATCCATCCACACATGATGGAAGGCACAACACATACATCGTCATGTCAATGGGTCATAAGTATGTCCTTAAGCCAATGTCACCATCCCAGGTCATAGAGATGTATCGAAAGATGGATGGGTTGAGGGATTAAAGGAGGAAGGAGAAAGGACATATGGAGGCTGAGGCCCAAAGAGAAGGAGAAAAGAGGAAGTTGAAAAGAAAGGCCAAGTTGTTGTTGGCTGAGCATAAAGAGATAAGGGAGGAAGTGGGAGTCGAAAGTGAATTGATCCTTCAGTATCATTAGTTTCAAGCTAACCCATCTCACTCTTCCCCTCTCCATTCTATTTCTTTCCTTTTGCAGGATCCTCATGAAGCCCTTTCAATGGATACATGTGTGGGCTGTCCAAACATTCCTAAGGGAGTGTCAGTTGAGGGTAAGGAAGATCTTTCTTGCGGGCTTCAAGGTACAATAGCTAGACTTAACACTTTTGCCATTACAAATGAACAAAGTGTGACTGTTAGTTTGTCTTTAAGTGAGCCTATTGATTCTTTACCTTGTATTGATAATGTGCTTGTTGAGAATGTGGATACACTAGTTGTTCCTATTGATGACTGAATTGATTCTTCTAGTAAGATCGATTTGTGTCCACCTAGTGTTGACACCTATGCTTTAAATGCTACCTCATTATTTTGTGATGATTATGTTGATCAACCTGTTTGTGCGTGTAGTTCACTGGTTGAGGGTCCTTGTAATGTGATTAAGGAACCTCAAGTTGTGGCACTAATGAGAATGTTGATCATTTGATTAGGAGTGACTCTTTGAGCATGTATTTTGTGGCTGATCCAATTGCTTGCTCTGCTCATAAAGATCATGTGCTTGAAAATGCTTCGAAAATTGATATGTGTCTTTTTGAGAGTGAACTTGAATGTTTTAATTCTTCCCTAGTGGTTGATCATTCCCTCTTTAAGTACAATATCCTATTTGAATATGATGAAATCACTCCTAGTGATGTACCTAGTGGTGAGAGTCATGAGAGTAGTATAGTTCTTGATAATTATACTTGCTATAATAACCCACTATGGTGTTAAGCTTTTCCTTCCAAAGAAGGAAATCTCTTCTTAGAAGATGAGAGTACTATTGTAGGAAAGGAATGTGTTGAGGAGGAAGGTGGTGTTTATTTTCCCATTCCCTTTTCTTCTTCGTGTGTCCCAATTGTCAATGGTATGACCCATGAGTTTGAATCTATTAGTAGTCATACCCATGAAGACACCTTGGAGGAAGTTGTTGCGGGATACCTTTCTCTATTACTTGTTTACATATGATGATGCTCATATTGTTGAGTGGAGTATGATGTTGGAAAATGAGAGTGCCAATCGGGCAAAAGGAGAAGTACTTGGTCCAAGTCCATGGATCTCCTTTCCATTTGACCCCGGTAGTGAATTAAATTGTGGCACTTGTGTAGTGATGCTTGGTCAAGATGACAAGTATCATTTGGATGGGTTTGTTGACACCTTTCCCAACGATGGAAAGTCCTTCTTGAGGGTTTACAATCCGATGGAGAAGGGTAGTTTCCTAAGCCCTTTTCTTTACTCATGCTTTGAGTATGATCTTGTCGATCGTACATTTTATGGGGGTAGGAGTTCTTTGTTAAGAGAAGGTGAAGTTTATTTTAAAGTTGCTATGAAGTCTTTGTGTGTTCCTTCTTGTAAAGTGATGTGTATTAGGATCCTTGAACCTAGTTGTGATCTTACATATGAGAACACCTTAGATGTCCCTAGTGAACGTGACACCTTTCTCTATTATCTATTTGCATATGATGATACGCATGTTCATGTGGGTACCATATTTTATGTTAATAGTGGAATCAATGGGGCAAATGAGTCTCCTTGAGTCGATGCTATATTTTTCTTTCTCATTTCACTTCGGTGTTGGTTTAAATTGTGATGGGTATGGTAGTAACACCCTCTTTCTCTCTTGTGGTTCTTACTTGGTGTTATTACTTGATCCTATGTGCTTGAATGAGGTTTGTTGGCCAAGTTGTGTGGGGGATACTTTTGTATTTGACCCCGCTCATGAATTGGGATTAACTACATTCTTGAAGTTAGCTAGTGCATTGGATGGAGTCTTAAGTTGGGTTAACTTTGTTTATGCCCTTGCACTTAGTTTTGAGAATGTTTATGTGCTACTTGACATAAGGGAGGTTTTGTGCTTGTTTGAATGTGGAACCAATGAGGGCTTTACATATGAGGTTGTTTAAGTGTATTGGTTCCTACACTCTACCCCTTTGTCAATGTTTCTTACTTAGCCAAGCATCTATTTCTTTGATGGGTTACAAACCTTGGTTGATATTTGTGTTGCTTGGTTATATGTTAAATTTGTGCAACCTTGGCATGGTGATGAAATTGTTTAAGGATATTGTTCCTGTTTGCTTCCCCTATGGTTTTGCAAGGTATGGACTCGAGGACGAATCCTTTTTAAGAAGGGGAGAATGATGTAAAATAGATTACGTCAAGGCTATCCATTCACGAACTTCAATGCTTTGATGGAGTGTTCACAAGGATGGAGGTTCTTTGGCATGTATGGATGCCAATGAGGGATTTCAATGCCTTGAAGGAGCTCCTAGTTGGGAAACACCATGCTTGGATGATAGCTTGGAGCGTGGGAGGCCCAATGAAGCGAGGAGGAGCAACTGAAGAATGTGCTCCATTCAGCGAGCTGGAAAACACTTCGAGCACTCGCCAAAACCTTTTGGAGAGGGTTCCAAGATCGCCAACTGGCCCAAGGAGCTACGAAGGGGAAAGATGCTCATTAGGTGACCTGAAGATCATTGGTGAATCGCCAAGTGGATTGGGCATTGGTCCCCAGACCGCCCAAAGTTCCAGTAGCTTCCCAGCCAAGGCAAGGAACAGAGTTCCTCGCCGAACCTATTGAGCGCATTGCCGATACATTAGGTGAGCCCGACTTGGCTCACCCATTGTCCCAATTTGGGTCACTTTTGGGCCCATCTATGTAATAACGCCTTACACTATAAATAGGCCTTTAGGGGTTCATTTTAGGTTAGATTGATTTTGAATATTGTTGTTGTAAACCTAAACTCCTTGTGTGGGTGTTGAAAGCTTGGTAAGCTTTTGTTGAACCTTGTTTAGAAACGAGAGTTGCTTGGGATATTGATTCCCTAGAGGTCTTCGTAAGAGTTAGGTGCTTCTTGATGGATTAACGAGGTGAGGTCTTTGGGTTTAATATACCCTTAGGTTGCTCTTTGTTTCCTCTTTCTGTGTCTATCTATTTATCCGGATTTGGTACTTGTTAGGATCTAGATTGGAGGTTATTGGATTTAATACATCCTTTAGTTGACAATTGTTTCTTATCTTGTGTCTCTTCTTCTATCTTTCTTGTTTTCCACTGTTTGTGGTAATTCTTCTTGTGAGAATCGTATCACTACTTCTCTAGTGTTGAACCTACCAGAGGGTACAATGGATTTTGTCATTTATTTTGGCACATCCATAGAGGGTATTTGTTGTGTTTTGATGCAGAATAGTAAAGCTATAACATATGCCTCCAAGCACCTTAAAATAATGGGAGAAACTACCGGACTCGTGATTTTGAGTTGGTAGCATTAGTTTTGGCTCACAAGATATAGTGTCACTATCCCTATGGCATTCATTTGGATATGTTCACCGACCACTAGAGTCTTTAGTATGTTTTCTTTCAAAAGAAACCTAATACCAGACGAATGAGGTGGCTAGAGTTACTAATGGATTATTACATGAGTATCCTCTATCACCTAGGTAACGTTGTGACTGATGCCTTGAGTAGGTTGTCCATGCGGAGTATTTCTCATGTCGAGGAAGGTGAGAAAGAGTTGGCCAAGGAAGTTCAAAGACTTGCATGTATGGGAGTCGATATTTTAGCTTCTAGTGAAGGTGGATTTGTTGTGATGAATGGGGTTGAATCATCATTAGTGTCAAAAGTGAAGGAGAAGCAAGACAAAGACCAAGTCTTACTTCAACTAAAGGCAAATGCTCATAAGAAGAAAGTTATGGCTTCTAACCAAGGGGGAGATGGTGTGTTGAGATATCAAGATAGATTGTGTGTGCCAAAGGTGGATAAATTCCAAGAGAGGATCATGGCAGAAAGTGATAGTTCCAGATATTCTATCTATAGGGGTTCCACTAAGATTTACCATGACTTGAGAGAAGTTTATTGGTGGAATAGTATGAAGGGGTGTATTGTAGATTTGTTTTTCCTAAGTGCCCAAATTACCTACAAATCAAGGTGGAACACCAAAGGCTGTGTGGTGTGGCTTAGAACATCGCCTTTCCAGAATGGAAGTGGGAGATGATTAATATGGACTTCATTACTAACTTGTCAAGATCTTAGAGGAAACATGATTTGATATGGGTTACTGTAGATCAGATGACTAAATCAGCCAATTTCTTACCGGCAAACACTACAAATTTAGTAAAGAAGTATGCCATTCTTATACATTCGCGAGATAGTTTGACTGCATGGAGTTACCTTGTCAATCATTTTGGATAAAGTTTCTTAGTTGACCACACAATTTTGGAAGTCATTTCAGAAAGGTTTGGGTTCGAACGTGTTCTTAGTACTACTTCCTATCCTCAAACAGATGGTGAAGGAGATCACACAATTCACACCTTTGAGGTTATGTTGAGAGCTTGTGCTTTGGATTTCAAAGGTAATTAGTAGGGGTGTTCACGGTTTGGATAAAAACCGATCCAAACCGAAAAACCAAACCAAACCGATAAAATGAAATCGACTTTATTTGGGTTTGGTTTGGTTTGGTTTTAGATTTTTAAAAATCGATAATATTTGGTTTGGTTATGGTTTTATTCGAAAAAACTGAACCAAACCGATGAATTATATACATATATTTTATTAATATACATACTTAATATATTATTTTTATAAACAATTTTAAAGATCTTATACATATTTTCAATAAAAAAAAATTTATAATTTACTTATTGAAAGCAAAAATGCCCAAGATGAAACATATATCTTATTGATTTCATGTATATGAGTGTCTATGACAATTATTTGTGGGACTGAAAATGTTATTGTCTCTTCCTTCTGGCCAATATAGTGAATTTAAAGCTTTTATTGATAGTAAATTTAGTGATCGAAAGTTCAGTAATTTAAGTCATTCTAACTATTTTTCGTTTTGAATGGACTGTTGTCACTTTTTTCACATTTTAAATGAATTGTTTCTTTTATTTTTGTGTATGGTTAATAACCGAATAACCGAACCAAATCAAACCAAAATCGATAATCACCCCTATAAATGTATATTATATTTGGTTTGGTTTGGTTTTGATAATTTTAAAATCGATTAAATTGGTTTGGTTTTGGTTTTGACCAATAACCGATCTAAACCAACCCGTGAACACCCCTAGTAATTACGATGACCAGTTGACTCTCATAGAGTTTGCTTATTATAACAATTATCACTACAACATTTATATGGCTCTGTATGAGGCTCTTTATACGTGAGGGTGTAGATCTCCTATTGGCTGGTTTGAGGTTGGTGACCTTAGTTGATAGCGCAAGGCGTAGTTCAACAATCCATGGAGAATGTGAAAAGAATCCAAGAGAGGTTGAAAATAGCACAGAGTCGTCTACACATATGTTAGAAGAAGAGATTTGGAGTTTGAGTTTGAGTTGGAGTTCCCACCAGAGTTAGTAGCAGTCAATCCGGTATTTCATATTTCCATGCTAAAGAAGTGTTTAGGTGATCCTTCACTTATTGATCCTACTGGGAGTATTGGAGTGAAGGACAACATGTCCTATGAGAAGATTTCCAATTTATATTCTCGATTATCAGGTTCACAAGTTGACAACCAAAGAGGTTGCATTGGTCAAACTCTTTTGGAGAAATCATTTTGTTGAGGAGGATACATGGTAAGTCGAGGAGGATATGAAAAAGACATTGCCATCTCTTTTCATCCGATTCATTTCCAATGTAAGGCACTAACAAATTGTAAAGTACTCTTTTTTAGTTTAGTATTTTGAGTTATGCATTTTTTTGGTTGTTAGGCCATTCCCCACCCCTTTCATGCTCAGTATGATCTCATTTGAGGACGAATCTACCCAAGGGAGAGATATTGTAACACTTGAGAACATAGAAATGAAAAATTTGCAAAAAAAGATGTTGAGAACTAGTTTTACGAAACATACCTATGGACCATAAGTAGTCCTACGGGCCGTAGAAAGGTAGTCGTAGAAACCAAAATGTGATTTGGAAAATTCAAGTCCAAGTAATGTGTCCTAGGGATTGTCAGGACGAGTCGTATGAACTTATGCGGGCTGTAAGAGGTGCTCGTGGAAGAGTTCCAGACTTACAGAAATTTTGAGCCTGAACTTGGGTTCTACAAGAGGGTCATACGGACCGTAATAAATTCTATGATCCGTTGGAAGGATTTCTAGGAAGTTGATCAAAAGTTTCCACCATTACTTGGTTCTATGGTTGGTCAGGACAGCCCGTAGAAATTTCTATGGACCATATATCTCAATCGTAGGACCTATTTGGCAGTTTTAATTTGTCACGACCTGAGACCACCCCGAATCATAACACAATGCTTAGAATTACAAGTGACTCCAAGCTAACCTTTGATACTAGCATAGTCATGAGAAACTAAATATAAACATGTAAAAGAATGAAAATAATTGAGCAGAAGTAAAATTATGGAATAATTGTTCAATATTTTTGTGAACAAAGTTTTGTATACAACAACTGCAATATGAAAAAAAAACTCTGAAATAGAATAGACTAAATACAACAACTCTAACTAACTGTCTATGAAGCCTTTACTAATATTGATTATAGTTAGTGGGACATGACCTCTAGTTACCTTAATCAACACATGTGAATAAAAATAACATATTGGAACTACAAAGTGACTTGAGTGCTCAAAGTAAGAGAACTCATCACCTTCTAACTGGATGCTGAGATCCAATTGACTAGGATTTGATAGTAAGAACTTGAATCTACATCACATTAAAAATGTAGGCACAAGGACAAATTAGTACTTTAAACATACTGAGTATGAGATATATGTATGATAATTTGTAAAGATGGACATGATGAATTTAAACATGATATGCAATACCAAGTAAAAACGTAATAAAAGCCTCGAAAAATAAATCATAAATCATAAAATGGATTTGTAACGTCCCATATTTTGCATATACTAGTTCTATGTGAGTAGTGAGGGTTTGAAATAGGTTTGACAATATTCGAAAGAGGTTTGAGGCTAAATAGAGTAAGTAAAGTATAATTTGTCATAGTAATCAACCTACTTGCTTAAACTACTGATTCGGATGTCTTACGTAATTAAGTTACTTACGTACATGTGTAGCTTACGTAGAAAGGATGACATAGGTTCTTAATGGTAGATTAACTGCTGACCTACTTAAATAAGTGGTAAGTAGGTGATGCACCTACTTAGGAAATATGTGGACTGCATTTTAAAAGAAAAGGGCAACTAGGTGATGCAGCTACTTAAAGAACTTGTGGCAGAAATTAAGGGAGTGATGTACCTGCTTACTTAAAGTGAGGGACTAGATATTTCTACATATTTCTTAATGTAAAAACGTCCATAAAGGACCCTTAAGAGAATGAAATTCATTTCATATATCTCTCACTTGTTCTACAACAATTTACTCCCAAAAAGAAACCCTAGAAGCTCCAAAGTGCTGGCCTGCAAGTTCACCATTAAAAATCTGAGAAAACCCTTTATTTTTCAAGTACAAGTTGGTGTAACATCTCCCATCTTAAGAAATTCAAGAGAAGGAACTGATTTCACCTTAAGGTAAGGCTACTGCCATATGTTAATTTTATTTAAAGTTTGGATTCGTAAGAATATGGTCTGCTGATTTAGTAATCCTTCATTATTCTCAAGATAATTTGGAAAAGACAACCTAAACCTTGAAGTTAGCAAGTGAGGTTGTTGTCCAACAAGGTGAGTTACTGAAATTTTCATCCCTCTTTTGTTCTTGAATCGGTTAGGGGATTTGGTATGTGTTAATGAGCTGAGAATTGTTCCTTTTACATGGTGTGAGATTAGGGAATGTTCTGGTTGATTGTGCATGTTGGGACAGCCATGGAGGGGAGTCCCCTTTAACTCAATTGTTAGCCCATTTGAGCATTTTAAATGTAATGTTAGTTGGATGCTTAAGGGACAGTGGTCGGAAACCGTGAGTTCATATTGCTACTGCCACATTCTGATGTTTACAGACTGATTTGTGTATAGTAACATAAGGAGGCATGTGCAGAAGTCATGAGAACTTGTTAAAGGATAAAACGGTAAAGGGTGCAGTAACGTACCATCTAATTGGGCGTTGCATGAGCTTGCTGCCTGCAACCCCTTTGTATACTGTTTTGCATATGTTATAAAGCCCGAGGAGTTTCAGGGGACCTTATTAGAAGGTCGTATTGTATATGACGTTATTAAAGGAGAAGGGGTGGAATGCATACCATCGGTTTGATAAGTATGAGTTTGTTGCTTGATTACTGTTTGCCAAGTTCAAGTAGCCCAATCTGTTGGTTAGCTACTAATATTAGTTGTGTTACTTATTTCATTGTAGATTAATAATCGGAAAGGAAGGAGGTTAATTTGTTGTACTATCTGAGTGGTACAGCAAGGTATGTAAGGCTATTCGATTCTATTTTCTTTGGCATGAACTCTGCTTGTGTCACTACCAACAAGTGAGCTTCCTAAGTGCTCTTTCAAGTAAAAAGACACATAGTGGCAGCGTACAATCCCAAACACAGCTAACAATATTTTCCCTCTCCTTAGTGTGTCGAATTGCTTCAATATATGTGCATCTTTACTTTTCCAAGTATTGGTATGAGAAAAGGGTAATTTCAGCAGTAGCTTTGTGATTCCTCCTGTCAATCAAATGAGGTCCATTGTGTCATTTGAGCTCTTATGTAATTCATTAGTGTTACATCTCCATCTTGTGTTATTGTTACTGCCCTAAGTGCATATTCACATGTTTCCTACTACTGATCCACAGTTCTGATGCTCAAAAATAATTATGACCACCAAAATAACAATCTCAAAGATTAAAGAAACTATATGAAGCGGATATGTGTAAGGGTGGCAGCCCAGGGGCAAAAGCCTAGCATGGGTCGATCCCAATTTGTATATAAGGGTGGCAGCCTAGGGGCGGAAGCCTAGCATGGGTCGATCCCAATTTGTGTATAAGGGTGGCAGCCTAGGGGCGGAAGCCTAGCATGGGTCGATCCCAAAGTTATATATTTGAGGACAACATCTCAGGGGTTAAAATGCCTATCATGGGTCATCATCCTCTTTTACCACTGATCAATTGGTTATTTGTACCACATGCTTTACAGAGATCGCAATGTAAAGAAAATTACAGAAAAGAATATCATGTACATGATCCCACAACAGCAACAAGGGTGGTCTTTAATCTGATCTATGCATTTACATATTGATACTTGATTTCAATTGAGCTCTTGTTTACATATGTTATTGCCTTACATATTCAGTACATTCTTCGTACTGACGTCCCTCTCGGGGGACGTTGCATTTCATGCTTCAGCCACAAGTACTCCAGCTAGTAGACCTCCTCAGTAGGAGCAGAGGACACTCAGCTGCTATTGGTGAGCTCCAAGTTGATTCGGGGCTTAATCGAGTCTTTGGCATCTATTTTGGTACCGTATAGTAGTCAAGGGTAAGGCGGGGCCTTGTCCCGACCTAAACTAAGGTTGTCTATCTTGTAGATGCTTTGTAGACTAATGTATAAAGTTTGGTTGTGTCTTGTCTCTTAACAATTATGGCCTCAACGGCCAAGTGTTGTACATAAGTTTTGGGCCTGTCTATGTCGGTCTTTTATCACTACAGGGCATATAAGCTTGTTATAAGTTGGTTCTCCCGGGCCATTTAGACATCGGGTGCCTGTCCGTCTTAATCAGATCTGAGGCATGACAGGATCAATGCATACTTTAAACCATTTGAGAAGCTTTCATAAAACCTTTGCGGAAATAGAGTTCTTTTGTACAATATTAGCTTTAACTTACAATAAGACCATGAGAGCCATTCATGGAATCCGGTATCTCCCTCATACCGAAAGAAGGGGATTCTACTTGCCAAGGTAGCATACGTACACATCATATTTCGCTAAAGTTGATCCACTAGCTAAGTCATTTAAGATAATCATACGGCACACGTAGTTAGGGACTAGAGGTTGCTACTAGAGCATATCCCGTTTGAGCCTAGACCTCAAATCCTCTCGGTGCTAATTCTAAATCTCAATGGAATAGCTAAAAGTCAAATATCATTATAACATAGGGAAAGTCAACGATCAATACCAATCTGTATCTTAAAATCAAAACATAGAATAGCTTCTTAAATTTAAATTAAAGAATAGGTGAGAAACCTTTCACCAATGTGAATCCATATGTGAGAAATATCTTTCACAATCATGATCATATTTGTATGTGAGAAAACCTTTCAAAAATCATTGACACTTACTTTAAAGCAGTCATAAATCATCACTTTCTTAGAATACTTCCTAAATAATAAATTTAAAATTAAAGATAATAACACATTTTAAAATACTTCTTTAAAATGATGTACTTAAAACTAAATATACTTTCTCGAACTCTTTCTTGAAAGACTTCTTTAAAATCATGGACATTCTTTATTTGTGAAATTAATGCATATTAAATACTACGACATGATTTTTAAATAACTTCTATTAGAAATGGGTCCATGTGCAATAATAAGTATGAACCATGAATCAATAATCATTATTGACATAAAATACCATAATTTTGATGATAAGAATTAAGAATCAATGATAGGAGCTAAAGGAAATTTGAAATCACAAAATCTTGTGTAAAACCGTATCTTTTATCTTAACAACATATATTGTACGAGTAGGGCGTGAGGAAGAACAAAGTTCTTCACTTTAATAATATTACATACCTTGAATTATTCATTAATCTTGAAGAAGAATGACCAAGAAATCCTTTCTGGAGATTCTTGAATTAGCTTCTAGAAAAACTTATGGTCACGGATTAAGATTTGTATTAATGATCATGATTATAAGAAGGAATTTGAGTTGAGAAGATTAAAACACTCAAGGAAAACTTACTTTGAAGAAGAATCCTGAAAAGTATTTGGAAGAACATTGCTTGAAGAAGAATCTTGAAAAATATTTGAAAGAATCTTCCTTTAAAGTCTTAGACTTTGATCTTTCGTAGAATTTTGTATTAGGGTTTGAGAGAAGAGAAGAATGAATTAAAATATAGAAATAGGATTGTTTAGGGATTTATAGGAGTTAAGAAAACTATTTTTAAGGTTTTCCAGTGTTATAAGGAGATGAAAATTACCTTATTCAAAAATTTTCCACGGCCAAAACGGAACTGAACTACTTTATATAGTACAATGATCGTAATTCTCTACTCCGAACTCAGAATGATGTAAACATGGTGGCGTTGGAAACAAGATTCATAGGCCTTTAATTTTATAGGTTATGGGTCACGTAACTCTTAATATCTAAGATATGTGACTATTTAAATTTGACCAAAGTAAAATCTTATATGGAAACTTAACCGATAAGGAAACTTTCAACTCAACTATGTCTTAGAGGATTATTACCCTAAATAATTGACTTTAACTTAACACCTATGCAAAATTAAGAATCATCCGGTAAAAGCCTATAAACTTATGAAGAATGGTTCGAATTTTTGCTTAATGATTTTTAAGGTGTTACAGAAGTAGAGAGGGTTCATAAACAATTCCAGTTATCCCTAGTACATTTGACAGATAGTGCATGTTGTCCTTAGTACATTTGTGAATTGTCTTATATTCGTTTGCCGACAATTATTAATTCGTAGATGCACTCAAGTTATCGATTATCTCAAGTATACCCCCAAATAAATTAAAAAGCTCCAAATAAGAAAATATGTCCCTCGCCAAATAAGAGTCACTTAATCTTTTTTAATTTTTTGGAGGTACATTTGAACCTTTTAATTTCTCAAGGCATCCTTTAAAACAGAGCATGATTGAAGATATCTACAATTGTTTTGTCGTTGTGACATGATAAATTAAGGGTAAATTTTGCAGATGGTCACATAATTATTAATTCTTACACCGAATCCGCTTAACTATGTTTTTACATAAAAAAAAACATAAATATAAATCTAATAACAACAAATCACATCTGTCGGAAAATTCAACTACGGATAAGTAATATTTTTCACTCTTTTTTGGGTATTTTAATTTTTGAACTGAAGTCTGAAAGTCTGATCATTATGAAAAAAAAAACAAAACTAAAACTAAAAAAATAAATAAGAGGGATATATCGTATTGTATTGTTTTGTACTATATTATATTGTGTTGTGCTGTATTTTGTTGAATACAACATTGTATTGTATTATTACATTATGTGATACATCAGATGCTCCTTGTCATTGTGTTTTGATAACGCTCAAATCACCCTCCAAAACAAATTAAAAGAGTGAGTATTGAACTAGATTATCCATCACCTCTCTTTCAAGCAAGTCATAGACATCAAACCTAAATTGCTAGTATTGAACTAATTATCCACTCCAATTAATCTCTTTCAAGCATTAAACGGATATCAGAAGTAGGAATTAAGTTTGAACCTTAACCCATTAGTTAACCCCATGGTAATTAGACCAAATTCATAAATGAACAGCAAAAAATAAAGCATAGTACAATACCCACTACATTAAATTAACACCCCCATTAGAGTACCCCTAGAACTTGGGCTTTATCCAACCATCATAAAAAGTAAAGATACTATACCTTTAATGAAATCAGCCATTGGTAACATGAAATCAAGCAATAAAGAGCAAACTCACTTTGGATTCAACTTCAAATTTTCAAATTCAAGTACAAAGTTGTAAAACCCCAAAAGTTTAGAGAAGTGTTCTTCAAAGGTAAAAAATATTATCTATCAATTTCTCAATCTGTTTTCCGAACTCCCTTACAATTCTTTTCTTTGGGCTATTTATACTTTCCTAAAATATTTCCCAAAAATCCAATTAATGACAGCTACGGCGACATTAGTCGGGCTAGCCGAACTTGCTTGGCGGATCGCCATTCGCTCTTCAGCTCACCTTGTGATACTCTAGGCTTCAGGTATTTGAGCCTAAGCTGGTGAGCTCGATTTAGTCTGCCTTTCACATTCGTACTCACTGAATACCAACTTAATCCTCCGTTTGAGTTTTAAGTCCTTTCCATTCATAGTGTAACTTTAGGTGATGATTGTAAAGTCCGTCGTTGTCACTAGGCACATTGCCCTTTCCACTTGAGTCCTACGACCTTCCTTGGTAGTACAAAGTTCCTTGTACTATCTGATTGGGTGAGGTCATGCTCAGTAGGAGACTCACCCTTCATGCTACGCGATCAACAATGTTCACTTTGCACTTCTTTTTGAATTTTGGCCTTTCTTTCAAACATTAGTCCTTGCCTTGTCCAATTGCCTTCAAAACTAGGAATCATCAGTATTCTATTAGAAAACGAAAAAAATAGGCATTGAGGACACTAAATATTGAACTAAATGGACCTTAAATGAGTGCAAATCTACAACTCATTGACACCCCCAACAACTTTTGTTTGTCCTCAAGTAACTGAAGAACACAACAAGCTTAATAAGGGTGTCTACAATACTACTCAATGAGAGCTAGCATACAAGGGCCATAGCAAGATTACTTTCATTAGTATTTTACCCTAAATAATGATCAATAAGCTTCAAATGATGACTAACTAGTCTCAACACAAGCTCACTTTAACTTCTTGTCTAATGCAAGAACATGTTTCAACAAATGTGTTCAAGTGCCCGCACATCAATAATGATTCCATGCTCTCACAAAGCAAATTAAAAAAGTTATAATGAATCAATGCAACTATCACTCTCTCTAAAGAGAAATACATGCAACTTTTGTCCCATACGTTTGCCCATATTTTCCAATCATCATACATCCTAGTTAATGCAAGATCTCAAGTTAGATACGATATATGCTTCTCAAACTCATTAAA
Organism: Solanum verrucosum; assembly: GCF_900185275.1. Taxonomy (NCBI): domain Eukaryota; kingdom Viridiplantae; phylum Streptophyta; class Magnoliopsida; order Solanales; family Solanaceae; genus Solanum; species Solanum verrucosum. The sequence goes on from NW_026020284.1 coordinate 92,331, forward strand.
TGACTTCATTATTTTCCTCTTGGTCTTAGAATGTTTTTAAGCTTACCCTCGCAATGTTTGTTATTTAAATTCGCTTCTCTCGAACTTGAATTTTCACTACACACACATAAGATTCAATTTCACTTTTTCCTAGTTACCACTTTTCTCTCAAACAAGTGGTAAATACAGATTCTAATGCGTCCACTCATTAGAAAGAACTTATAATGAAAGAGAACATCACATGCGCAAATAACAATCAGAAGTTACTCGTATTTCGAATTCAATACTAGATTTTTGTCATTGCTCCCACAACCCTAGTTATGGTGTTCAACTACTCATACATTCAAGACAAAAAGCAGTAATCATTATTGAAAGCATAACAAAAAGTAACTTACAATAATTGCAAACCAACTAGAAATCTTGATTATCGAAAACTTGATCCCAATCACGAAGATTTCAAAATAGTCGACAAAAACCAAGTTTAGAATACTGAAAGTATCGCCTAGTTCATACGATAAGAAGGAAGTGCTAAAAATAAAACCTAATTAATTTAAATAGTCAGTAAAATGAGTTCTACTCAAAGTAGGACTGACATGTCGGGATGGCTCACGGATAACTTGACAGATCATCATGTGGCAGACGGCCCGTGAGGCCTGTCGTTGTCTCACACTTAGATAGTGTGAGACTTCCTTCACTGAAATCTTTCACAAGCAACCAGACGCTCCATCTTAGGCACCACGACTCATCTAGTGCTCCGTGATATTGAGCCTTCACTTGGGTCTTCATTGGAATTTTTTCCTCTTCTTCACGAGTAACAAAATGGCTCATCAACTCCACCACGACCTGTCTAGGGTACCGTGGCCTTCAATCAACTCTTAGCTCCTAAGGACTTATAACTAGTTCTATCTTATGAGCCTTCTGACCGCCCGTCAAGTGGACCACGGCCCGTTTGGGGCTCCGTGATCTTCACTTAACACTTGGTTAACTTTAAACCTTCACTGCTTCTCCTTCACGAGCCTCCAGACGGCGATGTTCAGTGCAAGGCTCACATCAAAACACATCTAGTCAACAAAAGATTAAAATGGATCATTCAAAAGTAACCACGTCAATCTTCTTATCGCAAATCCAACACTACACGTCATCCTCATCATGCATACTATTTAAGATTTCGAGATTGAACAAAATGAATTCTCAAATTATAACAATGGAAACCTTAAGCATTTCACGATTTTAAAATTAATGGGGGTTTACATTCATCAAGAAAAAACAAAAATTAAAGTAGAGAGACATAATTTTCCGAAAGAAAATCACTCTAATATAAACAAAATATTAGCTATAAAAGTTCAAAAGACAAAATAACAAAATACAAACAAAAGGAGAATATTGCCACAAAGGCCCTCACCCCACAAAAAATGAAAAGTAGTGTCCTCAATGCTAAGTCTATGAAATACTGGGAGGTTTAGCTATAGGATCCCCCTGATAGGCTATGCCTATGGATCACTCTCATCTAGAATCTCTAGTGGAGAAACCTCAAGTGGAGCATCGATGCCCAGCAATAGGATCACAGAAGGAAGCAAGGAAGGCTCTACTTAAGCATCAGTGCCGGGAAGTGTGGTGGAATCTGGATTGATTCCACTAGAACTAACCTCTGTAATCTCTCGACGAGACCTCTCCAGGTTAGCCAGAAGGATGGCCTCCTCAGTCTCTTGCCTCTATGTCAGGGTCTTAGCAATCCATTGCTCATCCTATCTTAACCCTTCCTCATCGGTCTCATCAGCCAAATCCTTGTCCTCAGAATCCACATCTAAAGCAACCTCAGGCACAAAAGAGGAAGGTGCAACACTAGACATCTCATGTACAAGGGCAACAAAATCTGAAAGGAGAATATTTCAACGTCGTTATACTCGCAGTCCAATCAACTAATCTCATAGTGTGGCCCTCAATCATCTTTTCACACTTGACCAGCCGCTCAGTATGAGGAACCAAGGCATTTTGGATAGCCTTGTCAATGAGTCGGGGCAAGTGCTTCTCAAGCCTGGCAACTCTAACATCCACTGACCGGGCAAGACTGCCCATATGGTGTATAAGTGTATGGTTCACGGAAGGATGGGCAACACGAGAAGGTGGACGCCTCACACTAGCAGCAGTTGCAGATACAGAGGGTACAAATGCAGTAGTGGAATCAGAAAATCCGGCAATAGATGAAGTAGTAAGAATACCTCCCTTCTCCATATAATGAGAAGGTGTGCTGGTCTCAGGTAATAATGTGGAAGGGTGTACCACTTGAGTGGAGTCTGGTGGTGGCATCTTTCTCCGAGCCACATCATCTTTTAAACACTCTGGCGTCTTTCTCTAAGCAACATCATCTCTCAGACACTCCACCTCAATTCTCCAGATCACTGGATGAGGCGGGTGTAACTCTCACATCTGTAGCAGCCCTAAAAGGGATTTACGCTCTATCAGATAACTGTGTGATCAAAACTTGAAATGGGAACGATGTATGCTGGAGCCTTGCTCTCATCAGTATCTCTATGGCTATAATGGCACCGACATGATTGTGCTCTCGATCTATGATGATGCTCACCAATTATTCCTTGTCATGGCAAAGAATAGACGCATTCTTGGATTGAATCAGGTTGCTGTTAATGAACCCAAACCAGTATCTGGCTACCAAATTGAAATCTTTCTTCTTGATCTTTGCACCATCTTTCATCCAAGAAGGAGAAGAATCAGATATTAAGGGTAGAAGCTAACCCTACACAGAATCTAGATCGTGGCGCATCTAGAATGAATACAAATCATCTTCAAATGCCAGATTATTGAGGGAAGTATTAATAGCTCATGTGTTGCACCGGCCTTTCTTCCCTCTCACTTCCACTTCTTCAAGTGGCTTCTAGACTGTGCCCTTTAGCTTCTTTGGAAGGGCCTGAGCATATGCTGCATAGAACTTCCTTACCCAACGGCTCCTGACTCTAGTAAAACCTTTAAAACGATGGAACTAAATTGTATCCTAGATGGCTGGGTAATCACTCATCACTCCATCTATGGAGGGTACTCTCTCCTAAAGTATGATTCGTTCTTCTGCCTCTTTGAGCTATTCAAGGCTCTTAGAGCTATAATAGGGAAAAATCTAGATGTCGCTGCATGTGCAGATGAGGGTTGAACCAACTTGGATCTAATTTCCACCCTCTTCCTCACCACTCAAGGTTGTACCCTATCTTAAGTAGATGGTTGTGGGTTGGAGGTTTTTCGGTGATTCAAAGCTTTAGATGGTTCATTAATGGAGAGGCCCTGGTGTATTTTGAGAGGAGGAAGAGGAGGGGAAGACTGCCTATCTGACTCAGTATTGGAGTAGACCACATTCTTACCCTTTGTTCTCTCTATTACCTCGAAGGTACACATTAAAGCATAGGATTTGTGAAGGTTAGTCGAAATCGAAAGCAATATGAATCAAGTTTGAAAAATAGTCCTGAGGCTTGCCTAGCGGGAAGGCGTATCACCCAACAAGATCGGCAAGCTATGGTGAGCTCACTGAAATGAACAATAACAAAAAACTAAGGGTTCAGGCGCACAAGGCAGAGTCAATTTCAACTCGACGACTCGCCGAGCTGGTTTCGGCGAGCTAAGACAAGTTCGCCGAAACTGACAATGCAAAAAGGAAAGACACAGGCATCAAGGGTAATGTCCTCTCCCACTTAGCGATATACCCAATGGGTTTGGCGGTACTAAGATAAGACCTATAAATGGAACAGTACACAAGGTCATACACATGCTAAGAAAAGCGACCTTGGTCTTACTCGGCGATTCACCTAACTTCCTTGGCAGTCTAAGACAAGCTTGTAGAATAGGAAGTTTTAGCCTAGTGCCTAAATTTCACATCCAAATAAAACATGCACAACAAATATGAATTTCCCCCAACAATTACAATCCACCTTTTTTTTCTACCCATGGGTACTCAGATTTCCCCCATTTATCACTAAGTGTTGCCTTAAATGACCATATTTCCTTAAGAAAGTAGTCGCCATGTCTATCATTTGGCAAAATCATGTGATGGGTCGACATTGAGCTACTTAGAATTTACTCACATTCAATTAAGCTCACACCCAACAAGTATATCAACTCAATTTGACATTCTAACCAACACAATCATGATTCACTATATATACATGCATTCACAATCAAAATCACATGGGTACAGTCAAATTCAATAATATGATGCAACCCAAAAAACTTAAGCACTTAATATTAATTAAAGGTCTTAAACCCATACCCAATATGCAATCTAAACTCAAAATTATCAACAAGAAGTCAAAACACCAACCTTAATGCTGAAAAATAAGTGAGGGACAGAGGAATTGGGGTTGGGTTGAATTGAACTCCAAGAAAATGCACTCCCATCACTTTCAATACACTCACACGAGGCACACAATCACTCAAAATGCACAATGTAAGAAAGGGAAAACAAAATGGAACCAAAATTTCAAAGGGTTTTGATTTTTTAATTTAAAACAACCCTGGGCCTTTTGATATCAGGCTCGTTCGGTGCACTTACTAGCGTCGCTGAATGCATTCGACATATCACCATCTGGAGCTTAAGCTCACCGAACATGCCTGAATAATTACCAAACCTGATGGATGATTTGGCAGACGCAATGGAATCCATTTAGTTCATTTTGGTGAATCACCCTTTGGTGCTCAGGTTGCCGATCTTGAAAATGCACATTTTCACAAATTTCAGCTCAAAAGGAGGACAAGATTTAGTCCACTAAATGCCTACAGCACATCACCGATTTGGTTTTGGCTCGCCCGATCTTCCCTTATTTATCTTTCAACCTCCTCTCCACCTTCTCTTACAATGCATATTGTTCAAAAGCAATAAAAACAAAGTAAAAACTTAGGTTTCCTCCCAAAAAGCACTTTACTTAATGTCATGGCATGACATAGTATTGAAACTCAACATTTATTCTAGGGGTTCGGGATGGTATCACATGCCAAAGTCTCATTTTGCCTTTGATTTAGATGAGTAGCTATTTCACCCAGTTGGGTCTTCAGTTGCTTGATGGAAATTGAGTGAGAATTCACCGTCTATGATAGAGTGGAGGATTCATTTTTCAATTTCTTCAACACCTTATGGGCCCCTTCAACCTTGTTGTAGATCCTGGCAACCATGCCCGTACTACGGTCTCTTGCTTACCCACTTGGTTCTTTTGGGTGTGGACGATCATGGGGAGGTACATACCTATCTTTTTCCATCTCTTTATCTCTCCATGGTCAAGCCCACCAATCATTCCATCCACCATTTGTATCCTTGTTCCAACCTTGGTTCCCACCTTGTCAATGATAATTGGTGTGGAACCCCCCTCCCTCACTTGATTTCCCAAGAATTGAACTTCTTCATTATATAATGCCTCAAATTTTGCATCACCCCAGCATTGCCCACTATTGGTTCCAACCTCATTAACTAACTTGGTTCCACCTTCTATGAAATGTTTGGATAACAATCAATTTGGGTCATCATTTTTACCATGTTTTCATCTCTTCCATGGTCACTCTCAATTTTTTTCTTTGATATACTCTCTTGAAGAGTAGGCACACGATCCTCTCTATTGTGTCATTCTCGGTTAACCTTAGTCATAATCAAGCAACAAAACAGCCAACTCATATGGTTGTCTTATCAAACCACCATGGACTAAGTGATCAACCAAACTCTTATCTGCTGAGTCAAGGCTGAAATAGAAGTATTGTAGCAGCAAATTTTCTGGGACACCATGCATTGGACATTGTAAGAGTAGCCTTCTGAACCTCAACCATCTTTGAAGGTGGAAAGAACCTCTCAATGAATGCATCAGTGATCTCATCCCATGGAGAAATTGAATCATTTGGCAACTTTGCCAACCACCTTGTAGTCTTTCCTGCTAAAGAGAATGAGATTAACTGACCTTACAGAGTCTTTGGAGATAATTTTGAACACGAAGGGTCCACATACCTCCTTAAAATTTCTAAGGTATTCATAGGGATCTTCGTGAGCAAAACCCCCAAATATTTCTTTCATTTGGAGCAATGGTATCATTGTTCATGTGATGTGAAACGCAGCCCTCCCAGTTGTAGTGGGATTCAGATTGCTCCAATGGTCTGAACAACATTAATATGCATGTCATTCAAATCACCCACATGGTCATTTTGACCATAGTGACTATCATTGCCACTTCCATGGTCACCCATCTTGTCAACCTGCAAATTTGCAAACAATAAAACCTAACAACAACTTTACTACAATTAAACCAAATTAAAATCTAACTTCTCAATTAGAATTCTCAACTACCATTCCCCCCAGCAAGCACACCATTTTTTATAACGCCCTCCAAAACCAAATAAAAGAGTGAGCGGTCATTTTCAGTTAAATAACCCAACGAAAAGTTGGGGTCAAATTCCACAAGGAATGGTGTATCGTAGTGGATTCTTTATCGAGGAATATGGAATTTAAATCAGCTAATTCATAATAGTAAGAACAATTGGGTGGATGGAATCACCAACTTAATAGAAAGCTTTGGTTTTCAATTATCGAAAGTAAGCTAGAATTTAAACGAAATCAAGAGTTAATAAGCAACCTAGGGTGCTAGGATTGGAAGTCAATCTCACATAGGGGTAATTATGCTACTCTATAGTGATGAACATTCATAAAAAGGCTAAGTCATCTTCATTGGCGCTAATCATCTTACGATCTCAAAACATATATGCATAGAATCTCTTTTCAGTCTCATCTATATGCCAATCCAAAACAACCCAATACATTATTATATCCTTTCTTTCAACAATATGGCAAATATATCCGACCCATAACCTCTCTTTCAAGAAAGTCATAGACATCAAACCTAAATTTCTAATATTGAACTAATTACCCACTCCAATTAATCTCTTTCGAGAATCAACCGGAGATCAAAAGTAGGAATTCAGTCCACAACCTTAAACCATTAGTTAACCCCATGGTAATTAGACCGAATTCATGTGTTAACAACACAAAAACAAAGAATAGCACAATACCAACTACATTAAATCAACACCCAACCCCATTAGAGCACCCCTGAATCATGGGGTTTCAGCTAACCTTCACAAAACGTAAAGAAATTATACCTTTCGTGAAATCAGCCATGGGTAACATGAAATCAATCAATAAAGAGCAAACCCACCTTGGATTCAACTTCAAATTGTAAAATCCAAGTAGAAAGTTATAAAACCCCAAAAGCTTAGAGAAGTATTCTTCAAAGGTAAATAATGTTCTCTATCAATTTCTCTATTTGTTTTCTGAACTACCTTACAATAGATTCTTTGGGTTACTTATACTTTCTCAAAAATTTTCCCAAAAATCTAATTAATGATTGATTCGGTGACATTAGTCGGGCTCGTTGAACTTGCTTGGAGGATCCCCCTTCGCTCTTCAGCTTTCCATGTGATGCTCTAGGCTTCACGGTTTAGAACCTCAATTGGCAAACTTGATTGAGTCGGCCTTTCACAATCGGCAACTAACTGAATACAACCTTAATCCGTCATTTGAGTTTTAAATCTTTGCCTTGCATAGTTTAGCTTTAGGTGAAGATTGTTAAGTCCGCCGTTCTCACTAGGAACATCGCTTTTCCACTGGAGTTCTAGGACCTTCCTTGGTAGTAAAAAGTGTATTTCACTGTCAGATTGGGCAAGGTCATGCTCAGTAGGAAACTCACCCTTCATACTAGGCGATCAACAATGTTCACTTGGCACATCTTTTTGCATTTTTGACCCCTTCTTTCAAACATCAGTCCTTGCCTTATCCACTTGTCTTCATAACTGCAAATCATCAATATTCTATTAGAAAAGGACAAAATTATCCATTGAGGACATTAAATATTGAGCTAAATCAGCTTTAATGATTTCAAATCTACATCTCATCATGCTTGGTCTCCTAAGTCTCTTTTATCTACTTAAATACTCTGCGCTTGGAAGTATATATTACAGTGGACACACGTGCAATGCACATGTCCAGAAATTAGTTAAAAAGGAAATTGTATGATTGGATAGAGTATATATTGTCACTATCTTTAGAAGTTATACCTATGGAAAGTATTGGTGAACTGTGAGTTCAATTGGAAATAAAAATAAAGTGACAACTTTTTACTCAAGCCCAAAGGTTGAGGATCCCTGGCTAATGCGAGGGGCAAAATCCCTATATAAGCTTGTTATACACAAGATGGGCTGAATATTATGAAGAGTAATGAAACCTTTGTAGGAATTAATGGGCTCACTTTATCGCTAGTTCTAATGGTCATTGGGCCATGTGAAGTTTGTTGTCATCACATATCTTGCAGTGGTGGAACCATGTTTATTGAAGGAGGTTTAACCAAATACCTTTTTGAAAAAATATTGTACTATGTATGTAGGTGAAGTATCTTTTTATGTGTACATATGTACTTGTTGAATCCCCTGCACAGAAGATATATATTTTTTGAATCTCCTCTATGAAAATTCTTTCTCCACTAGTATCGTCTTCAAATCTATATTTGTTCTTGGTGCTCAATCATGAGTCTTTATTTCCACTCCATGACATTGGTAAATGATAATATTTTATCCAATTGCAGACATTACTTGTTATTTACAATCCATTACCCCTGATTTTAATTTTAGAGATGTTGACATACTTGTTTTATTCGACCATGAAAAATTCTTGGACATCTGGTGTAGATACAATTAAAATTATTCCTTGTAATGTTCTAGATGAAATTCTACATGTCACTTTTGTTCCATCAATATTTTCAAATATAATCTCTAAAAGCCCACTGCTTGATGGATTGAGGTAGCATTATTGCACAAATTTTGACACCTTTAAAATTGATGCCTCTAATCTCAAATTCTTTTTTATTGGAAGATCAAAATCCATATCTTTCAAGAGCGCTCCTATGCTTGAAAAAGTTACTTTGTGTTTCATTGGACAACTACTTTTGACTGATACATCTCTTGTTTGCTCTAATCTGACAAGGTTCTTTCATTACATGCCTTTGCTTCTGGAATCATTTCTATGCAGTTCAACACTAGAGGTAATACACATTTTTTATCTAATATTAATTATATAAACTTACTATATATATATATCATATCAAAATGATGAATCTGAGTGGTATCTTTAAGTAATTTTTGACAGAGAGTCCCCCGACCACTCTAAACTATATGAAATCTCTCAATATTTCAACATTATCTTTTTAAAACATCGAGGAGGTTTCAGGCATTATTTACTTGATTACAAGTTGTCCCAGATTACAATATCTCAGAACTAAATGTGTCAGCACTCCCTTGTTTTTTCAATTAAGGTGATTGAATATGGTTTCTTCTTCATCTGAACTCGCTTAATTAACAATTCCTCAAAAATTCTTTAAGACCATGTTTTGAATATGTTTGTACCTATTGCACAATTGTTAAGATCCTAATCATTCTCGTACGGTGCTGTGACACTTTAAAGAGTTCATGTGAACAAGTTTATCGGTCTTAAGATGGAAATGGATTCATGAAATTTATATAGTATCTGGACCTATACTTGAGGAGATCTTCTTTTGGAATTCTTCATTCGGGCAAACAAATGATTGATGAGATGAAATAATTCCGCAAAGTATCACCTAATGTTGAATTCATATTTGAAGAAGTCGAGTTGGAAGATCGTGTATTAATTACGTGAACCCGAAGAAGTCCTGCCTTGATTTTACTTACATATTATTTTTGTACCATTTCTTGTGCTTTAGTATGCCTATTATGCCCTGTCTGTCCAATCAGTACAAAGGCGCCTAACATAAGATAGGTACCTACAACATTTTTAAATTGAAAAACCACATAAGTTTGTAACATTGGAAATAACAAGCTTATGTTCAACAATCCGATTTATTGTAATTTAGTAAACCATCATTGAGATGTTTGGAGAATAATGAAAATCAGGTGGTTATACCAATTAATAACAATATAAACTCACTTGAATTTATAGATGGAAGTTCGAGGTCAAGGGGTGCCTTGAATCAAAAAATTTAAGTGGGAGTTTATTATAAGGAAGTTTTGATATGATCCTATTTATGTACTGAATTGGGACAAGGGTATCTCCCGATATATGTATGGGGCTAGGAAACCAATAATTTATCAAATCAAGGTCTACAAGTCTAGTTTCCAATGCACAAAATTATTCGTCAATAAGATATCATTGTAGAGAACTATGACCATTTTACCGCATACTGTCCAGGAAAACTGGATCACGGATCCATTTCGGATTTGGCCACCTTTAAAAGGAACTTTTTGACTTAACAAAAAGATAACTTTCACATTTTCTCAGAATAAAAACGTCTAGGAGCCATTTCGTAATGACCCGGAAGGTCATTTTTGTAAATTTTCACAAAAACATCATTTTACCCCTCCTATATAAACCCCAAGCTATTTCTAATTGGATTTTAAAATTTGTTTCGAGCTTTGAGTAACAAGTTGTGAATCATGTAAGTTTTTGTGTTTTAACAGGCTGAAGTTATTAAAAAATGGTTTTCTGTATCTTTTGGAGTTTCGAGTGTTGGAATAGAGTTTAGTCGATTCCATCAGTTCCCGTATGTGGAAATTGGTCTAAGAGAATTGTTGTTTTTCATATTCTAAGTCTTTTTGAGGATTTGAGGTCCTAAGTGGGAAAATAGTGAAATTTTAGCCTATGGGTTGACTTCAATAAGCATTCGGGGTTCGAATGCTCAAATCAAAATTCATAGAGTTCTGTTGGATTTGGCAGATGATTTTAGGCCTAGGTGAGGAGTTGGTTGAGTTTTCAGAGGTCCTGAGCTTGATTTGGCCTTTTTAGGCATTATATTCATTTCTTGTGACTTTCACAAGTTGTGGGTCAAGGAGACCTCAAATTTGTATTTTGATGGTTCCATTGATTTCGGAACATCGAGTATAATCGAGTTGCATATATGGTTTGTGGGTACGAGGTTTCGAATAAATTTCAAGTGTCCATTCGGTGTTTTGAGAGTTGACTGATTTTTCTAGCGCCTAAGGATTGTTATGTCTCGCGTTTGCAGAGGGTCGGCAGCTTTCACAACCCTCACAAAAGCGAATGTTTGACCACTAAAGTGAAGGTCAAAATTTATGAAGGGTTCGCTTACGCAAAATTGTGGTCACTTTAGTGATGTTCGATTAAGCGAACCAAGGTCTCTTATGCTAAATCATTTGGGTAAGTCTTCGTGACCCTGAAACTTCTATTCCCGTTGATTATTTGTGGCTTTTACTATCAAAACTTGAGATATTGATTGGCAAATGACAATGTTTTTTAAGAACTTGAATTCCAAAGCAAAATGGTGATTGTGAACTGATTTTCACTCTTTATTCTAAATTGTTTTCACCAATGAGTTCCAAATACTTTGGTTAACATTTTCAAGTAAAGATTTTCGGATTCAAACCTCATTTTTTAAATTGAGTTTTTGAGTTGATTTGACCTATTTTTCTAAGTGTATGTTATGGGTGTTGTTATTTTCAGAATCTTATTATGAATACTTGATTGAATTAGATTATGTGGCTTTGGACATTGTTCGGAAAGGAAAGTCTCAAGTCTTGTTTGACTTTTGATTAAATTGAGGCAACTGACTTCTATAAACCTTGTAAAACATGTAGAATCTTGTACTTCCCTTCATTGTGTGTGTTGGGGAGTAATGAGAATGACATGATTGGTTCAATTATTCCACATGATTAATCTTAATGATTAAAAAGGGGATTAATGAAAAAGGTGACTTGTTGATGGTTGTGCTTTGTGAAATACATTGTTATGGACCGTAATTTGTTGAATGATGAAATGATTTGATTGCATCACTGTGGACTTGAATTGCTTGAGTTTATTGTCTCTTCTTTACGGTGTGAAATTGCTTATTTGCAATTTTTTATGTGCACTGGTGATGATGCTGAAGGAAAATTGTTTCGGCAAGTGAAACTATATAAAGCAGAAGAGTGAGGCTGTTCAAGGTGAGGCTCAAGATGAGTCTCTATCATAGACTTCCCCGACCCCTCCATCGCCAGAAGAACTAAGGAGGGAAGCTGCACCTCAAGAACCCCCTATTAATGCTACCGAGCAAGATTTGAGAAATGCAATCCAATTGTTGACTCGTATAACTGCTGGCCACGGCCAAAGGCAAGAAGGTCCAATTGCGGGTATTAGTAGTGTAGATAGAGCGGCTGGCAAGCGCATACGTGATTTCCTTAATTTGGGCCCTCCATCATTCACCGGGACAGATCCTAATGAAGATCCACAAGACTTTATAGATCAGATCCAACACACTTTCGATGTTATGCATGTAAGTGGTAAAGAAGCGCTCGAGCTAGCAGCATATAGATTAAAAGGTGTGGCAATATTGTGGTATGAAGCTTGGAAGCAATCCAGGGGAACAGATGCACCTTCAGCTATATGGAAAGAGTTCAAAAAGGCATTCCTTGACCATTACCTGCCATTGGAGATCCGAGAGGCCCGTGCGGATCAGTTCTTAAATCTCCACCAAGGAAGTATGAGCGTGAGAGAGTACAGTCTCAAATTTAATTCCTTGGCCAGGTATGCTCCTAATGTAGTTGCTACTATGGGGGATAAAGTTCATCGATATGTGGATAGATTAGATTCATATCTGGTTAGAGACTGTACCATTGCTTCATTGAATAAATATATGGATATAGCAAGGATGCAAGCTTTTGCACAAAAGTTAGAGGATCAAAGGCAAAGAAGAAGGACACAAGAGTCAGAAATAGGGCATTCTAAGAGGGCCAGATCTATGGGGCAGTTTACACCATCCCAAGGTGAGTTTAGGCCTAGGTTCTTTAACAGACCGCCTAGGCCATCATCTTCCTACCCTACAGCTAGTACCCCACCTCAATTTCAAGGGTCTAGGGGCAATCAATTTGGGCAAAGAGGTGAAAGTCAAGGTTCACGAACAGCGGGATACCAAGACCAGGGAAGTATGAGCCAATCAAGACCTCCTCGAGAGTTTTGTAAACAATGTGGAAGGAATCATTTAGGTGCATGTCGGTTTGGGACAAATGCTTGTTTTTGGTGTGGTACACCAGGTTATATGATGAGAAATTGCCCTCATAGAGGTGTGGGTGGTGTGGCACAACCTAGTAGGTCAGTTGTTGCATCCTCGTCATCAGCACCTTCTTTAGGTAGAGGACAGATGCCTACTGGTCGTGGTAGAGGAGCTAGGGGAGCAGCTAGTTCTAGTGGAGTTCAGAATCGCACATATGTTCTCGGGGATCGACAAAATTTGGAAGCCTCGCCGGATGTGGTTACAGGTACATTGTCCATCTTTTCACATATTGTATATGTATTAATTGATCCGGGGTCTGCACTATCATATGTTACTCCATTGATTGCTGAAAAGTTCAAAAGAACACCAGAATTATTAGTGAAGCCATTTGAGGTGTCTACACCGATTGGTGACTCTATTATAGCTAGAAGGGTTTATCGTAATTGCATTGTAATTGTTTGTGATCGTGATACGTTGGCTGACCTTGTTGAGCTAGAAATGGTGGATTTTGATGTTATAATGGGTATGGATTGGTTAGCTTCTTGTTATGCCACGGTAGATTGCCGAACGAAGACGCTGTATTTCCATTTTCCAAAAGAGGCCGTTCTTGAATGGAAAGGTAATATTGGGACATCAAGAGGTATATTTATTTCCTATTTTAAGGCAAACAAGATGATGTCCAAAGGATACATATGTCATCTAGTGAGAGTGAGAAATATAGATGCGGAACCACCAACTCTTCAATCCATTCCAGTGGTAAATGAATTTCCCAATGTATTTCCTGAAGATCTTCCGGGTTTGCCTCCAGAACGAGAAATAGAGTTTGGTATTGATGTGATTCCAGATACTCAACCTATATCCATCCCTCCATATAGAATGGCCCCGGCAGAATTACGGGAGTTGAAGGAGCAATTAAAAGACTTATTAAAAAAAGGATTCATAAGGCCTAGTATGTCCCCATGGGGAGCACCAGTTTTATTTGTACGCAAGAAAAATGGCTCATTAAGAATGTGTATCGATTACCGGCAGTTGAATAAGGTAACGATTAAGAACAAATATCCCATCCCTAGAATTGATGATTTGTTTGATCAGTTACAAGGTGCTAAGTGTTTTTCAAAAATTGACCTGAGGTCGGGTTATCACCAAGTGAGGGTCAAAGACGAAGATATACCCAAGACAGCTTTCCGAACACGATATGGTCATTTTGAGTTTGTAGTCATGTCATTCGGACTAACGAATGCACCTGCAGTTTTTATGGATTTGATGAATAGGGTGTTCAAGCCATTTTTAGATGTGTTCGTGATAGTATTCATAGATGACATTTTGGTGCATTCAAGATCGGAAGAGGACCATGCTAATCACCTGCGACAGGTGTTACAAATTCTTCGTGAGCGTAAGTTGTATGCAAAGTTCTCTAAATGTGAGTTCTGGTTAAAATCAGTGGCATTCCTAGGTCATGTTGTATCCGATGAAGGAATAAGGGTTGATAATCAGAAGATAGAAGCGGTGAAAAACTGGCCAAGACCTACAACGCCTACGGAGATCCGTAGTTTCCTTGGATTGGCAGGTTATTACAAAACGTTCGTTGAAGGATTCTCTTCCATTGATGCACCCTTAACAAAGCTAACACACAAAGAAACCAAGTTTCAGTGGAGTGATGAATGTGAAAGAAGGTTCCAAGAGCTGAGGAATAAATTAACTTCAACACCGGTATTGGTACTTCCAGAAGGAACAGAAGGGTATGCAGTCTATTGTGATGCTTCGGGGGTGGGCCTAGGATGTGTTTTAATGCAGCATGGTAAGGTAATAGCTTACGGCTCAAGGCAGCTGCGGCCACATGAGAAAAATTATCCAACACATGATCTAGAACTAGCCGCAGTTGTATTTGCTTTGAAGATATGGCGCCACTACTTGTATGGAGTTCATGTTGACATATAAACTGATCACAAGAGTTTGCAATATATCTTTAAGCAAAAGGACCTAAATCTGAGGCAGCGAAGATGGCTAGAGCTATTAAAAGATTATGACATTGATATCTTGTATCATCCCGGGAAAGCAAATATAGTAGCTGATGCCTTAAGTCGTAAAATAATGACAAGCATCTATGGGCGGTCTTTGGAAAGACAAGGAATAACTAAGGATCTATGTCAACTAGCTAGCTTGGGGGTTCGGCTTCTTGAATCTCCTGACAAAGGGGTTATTGTGCAAAATGCGGCAGAATCCTCATTAGTAGTAGAAGTGAAAGAGAAGCAGTACACGGATCCTATTCTATTAAAGCTTAAGGAGAATGTACAACAGGGTATGACAAAGGCATTTGAGCTTACGCAAGAGGGAGTACTTCGATGTCAAAACAGATTGTGTGTACCTAATGTAGATGAATTAAGAAAGAGGATTATGATGGAAGCGCATCATTCGAGATATTCTGTCCATCCGGGGTCAACTAAAATGTATCATGACTTAAAAGAAATGTATTGGTGGGGGGACATGAAGAAGAACATTGCGGAATTCGTGGCTCAATGTCCAAATTGTCAACAAGTGAAAGTAGAGCACCAAAAGCCCGGAGGTTATATGCAGTGTATAGAACTTCCAATTTGGAAGTGGGATATGATCAATATGGATTTTGTCACTGGTTTGCCTCGTTCATTTCGGAAGTTTGATTCTATATGGGTAATTGTTGATAGACTGACCAAATCAGCGCACTCTTGCCGGTCAAGACTACTTATACAGTTGAGGAATATGCGAGGTTGTATATTAAAGAGATACGTCTACATGGAGTGCCAATCTCTATTATATCTGATAGGGGAGCTCAATTCACTGCAAATTTTTGGAAGTCATTTCAGAAGTGTTTAGGAACACAAGTGAATTTAAGTACAGCCTTTCACCCTCAAACAGATGGTCAGGCAGAGCGTACAATTCAAACACTCGAGGATATGCTGCGAGCTTGTATATTGGACTTCAAAGGTAGTTGGGATGATCATTTGCCATTGATCGAGTTTGCATACAACAATAGCTACCATTTAAGTATTAAAATGGCACCTTATGAAGCTTTATATGGAAGAAAATGTAGATCCCCAATTGGCTGGTTCGAAAAAGGTGAAACCACCTTATTTGGGCCAGATCTTGTTCATCAAGCTATGGAAAAAGTCAAAGTGATACGGCAGCGGCTAGAAACAGCTCAAAGTCGACATAAATCATATGCGGATGTTAGAAGGAGAGGACTAGAATTTTCTATGAGGGATTGGGTGTTCTTGAAGGTGTCACCAATGAAAGGGGTAATGAGGTTTGGTAAAAAAGGAAAATTGAGTCCACGCTATATAGGGCCATATAAGATTATTCGAAGAGTTGGCCAAGTAGCCTACGAGTTAGAGCTACCACAAGAGCTTTCATCAGTTCATCCGGTGTTTCATGTCTCGATGCTACGAAAATGCATAGGTGACCCATCTCATATTACTCCTACTGAAGATGTACAGGTTACGGGAGATCTCACTTATGAAGAAGTTCCCATTGCTATTCTGGATCGACAAGTTAGGAAGTTAAGAAATAAAGAAGTAGCTTCTGTAAAAGTATTATGGAGGAACCAACAAGTAGAAGAAGTTACATGGGAAGCGGAAGAAGCAATGAAATTGAAGTATCCTCATCTCTTTGAGATCCATGAGAAGGATGAAAATGCTTAGTCTAGACGCTGACAAGTAAGTATAAGTCTATTTGTATTATGTGATTAATAGTAGCACTAACTTAGGCTTGAACTTGTTTGGGCTGGATAACCATGCTAACATTCGAGGACGAATGTTTTTAAGGGGGAAAGAATGTAACAACCTGTATTATGCGTATGCTAGTTCTATTCACGTGATACTTGACATAGCCTTATAGTATAGGTGAGGGACCGTGCTTCTTATATGATTAGTGTTGGTTTAAACTAGCTAGCTCGCAAGGTGATGTAACACCTTGCACGTTTCAGCATGTGTATTGCAAGTTAGCTCCGACGGAAGTATTTAAACTAGAGGTAGTAATGTGGTAATTGGGCCAAATGCACTACCACTTACTTGCATTAATTTGGCCCAAGTTGAGTAGAAGGATAAGGGAAAAATGGACAGCCAAGGCCCAATAGTCTTAAGTCCAAAAAGGCCCAAGTGAAAAGTCCAAATAGGTGGACCACCTACTTGCATTAATTATGGCCCAAATTGACATGAATAGAGGGATAATTAGGAGTAGGGCCCAACAAGTGCTGAAGTTCCCAAAAGCCCAAGTTAAAAGGCCAAGTAGGTGGGTCACCTAGTTGACAATATATGGCCAAAATTAGTCAAGAAATTCGGCCATTACACCTCCTTTTTAAAGGGATAAAGATCAGATCTTTTGCTTCATTTTTAACTTGCAAAATTTTCAGATTTCTTAAGTTTCTCTCTTGGTCTCTCTTGGCTTCAATCAACAGCCCTACAAAACCTTGGTTCCTTGAGTATTGCCTCATTTTCAAGTAAAAGTTTGAAGGAGAGTTTCAGTTCTTGGAGTACAACTTTAGAGGATAAATTCCTAGAAACTAAGGTAAGACTACTACCCATTTTTTTTCCTCTCTTTAAATACAGATTTAGGGTGGAGAATTTTGTATATATTTATCAAGAACTAATGGATGGTGATAAATCTTTGAGTTAATATTTTCCTATTATGCTGAAAGATTTTTAGGGATTAATAGTGGCTGCCTTATGTATATTGTTGTTGGGGGCTGTTTGGGTATCTTGGAAAAGGATGTATGAAGTTGTATTAATGTATAGAAGAAGGGTGTAGTGGTTCACCATTGGTGCAAGGGTTGTATGGGCCTACTTTCCGTCAAGTGTTAACTACTGTTTTTAGGGCCTTGATTAGCTGCTGACATTAGCTTAATTGTGACTTATATTGTAGATTAGCATCCAAGAAGGGAGGTTGAATTGTGACAGTGGTATTGGTCAGAAAATAAGGTATGTAGGGCGATTCAATTCCATATTCCTTGGCATGAAATATGATACTTGCGATTAATGTCAATAAGTGAATTTCCTAAGTTCTATTCCTAGTAAAGGAAACGTAGTGGCAACGTACGATATCCAAATAGCTAACAATATCCCCCCTCCTAAGTGTACATAATTACTTAGTTACACGTTCAGTACTCTATAGTCAATCGAAGTCAATTGTGTCATTCAAGCTCTCAAGTAATGCATTAATGTTACATAACTCCTTATATTGTAGCTACTGTCCTAAAGTATTATTTTCATGTCTCCTACTACTGTCTCGTATTTCCAAATCTCAAAAATGATTGTGACTAGCAAAACAACAATCTCAAGGATTAAAGAATCTAAGTGAAGCAATTTGTATAACTATGGGTGGTAGCTCAGGGGCGAAAGCCTAGCATGGGCCGATCCCAATGGGTATAGAAGGGTGGCAGCTCAGGGGCAAAAGCCTAGCATGGGCCGATCCCGATTTGTGCAATGTTGAGGACCGCATCCCAGGGGTTAAAATGCCTAGCATGGGTCATCCTCTTCTACCACTGATCAGCTGGTCACTTATATCACATGCGTTATAAAGATCATAACATACATAAAGGTAAAGACAAGAATGTAACATACATGACCCCACCAGAGTTAACAGAGGCAGCCTCCTATTCTGATTTATGCACTTATACGTTGATACCTGGTTTCGTTTGAACTCTTATTTTTATATATGTAGTTGCCTTACATATTCAGTACACTTTTCGTACTGACGTCCCTCGCGGGGGACGCTGCATTTCATGCTGCAGGCACAGGTACTCTCGCTAGTAGACCCCCTCACTAGGAGCATACGACACTCAACTACTTTTGGTGAGCTCCGGGTTGCTTCGGAGCTTTACTGAGCCCTTGGTAGACTCATTTTGGTATTGTATCGTAGCTAGGGGTAAGGCGGGGTCTGTCCCGACCTACTCTAAGGGTTTCTATCTTTTAGAGGCTTTGTAGACTTATGTATATTGTTCAGTTGCATCTTAACAAGTTGTGGCCTCAATGGCCAAGTCTTGTATATAAGTTTTGGGTCTACTTATGTCGGTTCATATCGTTGTGTCCCTGGCGAACTTGTCACGAAACTTTCATAGTTACATACATAGTAAGCACAGGTCACATGTTGGTTCTCTCGGGCCGTTAGGGCATCGAGTACCTGTCCGTCTTAATGGGATTTGAGGCGTGACAGTAATTATATAAAGCTGAAGGGAAATGGTTCCGTCTACTGAAATTGGGCCAAAGGGAAAGTTTTCGACAAGTGATATTATATAAAGCCTATGCGAAATGGTTTTGGCTAGTGATATTGTATAGATGGGAAATGGTTTTGGTAAGTGCTTGACAATTTTGATTTGATGAAATTGATACTTGAGATGATCTACTTGATACATGTGATTGATCTACTTTATACTTGTGATTGATCTACTCTATAAGTGTGATTGATCTACTTGACACTTTTGATTGACATGTGTGATACTAGTTGGTTGTTGAGCTATGACTTTTTGGACTGTGATTGTAAAGTCTTATGAACTGTGTATTGTAAAATTGATAGGTAGGACTAGTTTCTATGCATGTTGTTGATCCGGTTAGGTTGGATAAAAGAAGTACTTGTATTCTAGCCTAGTTTAACCTTGTTTAGTAGGTTGCTTGTTGAATACCGTGTGGTTTTGTACTCTCTCCTTGCTTCTACACTTGTGTAGATTCCGAGCCCGAATCTGTGTGACCTTTTTCTTTTATCTATTTCTGAGTGTTTCTGAGGATACATTGAGAGGTAGTTGTTTGTCATCCCTGTGGGCCCTCTTTATCCTTACTTTAAGTTTTATTCTATTCGTGAAATAAAGACATTATTAAGACTTGTATTATCTTTCAAATTATGTATTATTATACAAGTGAATTGTTGTAACACCCCAGAAAATATTGAGCTAAGACTCGAACCATTCTTCGTTGTGAGTAAGATTTTACTGAGGATTTTAATTTTTCTTAAGTGTTAAGGTCACTAGATGTAGCACCTTGAGTTTCAAAAATAACTAAAGAGAATTCATTCAAGTCATTCAGAAGTTTTTTTAAGTTTTGGGTCAACTTCAAACGACCATAACTTTTAGCACAATCTTAGTTAGATAGCCTATAAGATATCAAATGAAAGGTCACTGGGTCCTCTTTCCAACGCCACCGAGTTTGCTAAATTTTGAGCTCGTATGAGGGATATATGCCCGTTTGAAGTCTCCCTGTCCAGTTAAGGAAAGTTAGTAAAAAATGTGAGGGGTATTTTGTTCTTTCCTTACCCCATCAGATTAAAACGTTTTTACTAAGGATTTAGGGGTCTAAACTGATTTGAGATTGAGGAGAATCCATTCATGAGCCTACATTACCATGGAGACCCTTGAGTCGAGTCGTTCATGCCCATAAATTCCACATGAACTCCATAATTTTAGTATCTTTGAGAGGAGTAGTATTTTTAAGTTCTAAGTCCTTATTATTGAGTTCCTAATACTTTTGAGATTATATTCCTAATCATGGGACTACCACATGTTACCCATGAAGGTCCTTGTGTTGAGTAGTTCATGCCCATAAATTTCGCATGAACCCTCTGAGTTGAGCATTCTTGAGATGAGTAGTATCATTGAGTCCTTGAGTTCTGGATTTGTTGAGTTCTGAGTATTGAGTTCTATGTATGGTTATTGAAACTCTTGAATTGAGTCGTTCACATCCATAGTTTGACATGAACCCTATTTTGATAAGTCTTTTACAATTATTCAAAATTTGTTTAAAGGCTTGAGTAAATGAGTATGAGAATGAGTAGAGTCAAGTTTCATTTTCTCTAAAATGATATATGGAAACTAAGTATTCCCGAGAGTAAATATTTTTACATTTAAGAGGAGAGGAAACACCAATTTTTAAAAGAGTTGATGAGCAGTTTTGAGTACTATCTCTTTTAAGAGGAATATTTTGAGTAATAATCTCAAAGGTGAGGAAGAGGACATGTTTTATTCAAAACATATGAACTAAGTTATATTTTTGGGAGTAGTATTGAGCACCGATATGGGGGAGAGTTATAACAACTCACATCCCCCATAAACCATGTAGTTAACATGGGTAGTAAGGGTAATACTTTTTAGATGATTCCTTATTGATTTTTAAGCCTAGACTAGTGGATCCACTTAGGTGAGGAGTTCTGTACCCCGGCAAGGTATAGTACAGTTCTGGAAGCATGGGCGAGATGTTGTATCATCACATAGCTCATAGTGATGGTTGTCGGTTAGAGAATCTCCCAAATAAGAGTTATTATTGTATTTCTACATACAAAAGAGTTTTTGCTGTATTTTTACATACAAAAGAGTTCTTATTGTATTGCCTCTTTTATTGTTGCTTTATCCTTGAGTATCCTGAGTTGAACTATGTTTCAAAGAGTTGAGTATCTTATTATTGAGTTGATTTTAACTAGGTTTCACAGAGTTGAGTTGAGTATTATTGAGTTGAGTTGAACTATGTTTCTTTGAGTTGAGTTGAGTTTAGATGATTGACTGAGTTGGGAAGAGTTGAGTATGTTTCTTCTCCATCAGTTCAAGCTTATGTTTATGCTTTAGAATTCCCCTTACATGCTCGTACATTCCATGTACTGGCGTCATTTGGCCTGCATCTTTTATGATGTTGATACAGGTATTCAGGGTCATCAACTGAGGCTTCGTTGATACCACTTGCAGCTCCAGTCAGCTTTGGTGAGCCTTCTTATATTTCGGAGGACTTCACCTTTATCTTACAATTAGTAGTTTTTGAGATGTCGTGGGTCATGTCCCGATATCCTTCTGTAATAGTAGAGACTTCATAGATAGACAAAGTTTAGTAGTTTTTAGTATGTCTCTTCTTTGAGTTGTTTTTACAAACTCTGCGTTTATCTATTGAGCATTGTTCAGACTATTTCTAAGTTGAGTATTTGAGTTTATTTAATTTAATTCAGTTATAAGCTTATGTATGCCTGAGTTAGTCTTCTGCTTGTAGTCATCCGGGATGACGGTTCACTTGGGGACCAACAATGGTTCTCGAGTGACGTCCATGTCCAGGGTGTAGGCTCGAGTTGTGACACTTGTAATCGTGACAACAAGGTTTTTGGGGTTTTATAGAATGACTAAGACCCCGTTTAGATTGGATTAAAAATGTAGTTTTTAAGTTGAAAATAAAAAGTCAAACTTAAATGACAGTTAAGCCAAAAAATAAAAAGTAGGGGGAGGCCTACTTTTTTATTTTTAACTTATTTTAAATCATTTTTTACATATTTGAAGCTGTTTTTAGCCTTCTCAAACACTTCCTAACTTATTTTATGTCATTATTAACCTATTTTAAGTTATTTAATATTTTCCAAACACTTGCATAAGTCAAAAACTGACTTAAAGTAGATTTGACAAACTTTTAAGCGAATCCAAATACCCTCTCTGTTTCTGCTCTTAGGCTATTATTGTTTTACATTCCGCATTTTTCGTATTCTTGGGTTTGAGGTGGACTTGTGTATGTGGGATTAGATAGCTCCAAGACCTTTGGAGTAAGAAAACACCCTTCTAGTTTGATTCATCCTTGGCTCATATTCAAAGAAATGCTCTCCTCATCGCAAGCTTCGTTTTGTGTTATTTTTTTATCTCTTTTTGTTGTGGTTGAAGGAATTTCATGTGTAGTCTGGGTTTTAAGTTAATTATATGGTTGAGGTAAGATTCTACACCTACTTTGCTTAGAATCTCAATTCTTAAAGTTTGAAATCGATTCCTATGACCTAGGCTTTGTTTTGGTGCATTTTCTTAAAGTTGAAAAATTCGGATGGTGTCAAACTCTCGAATAAGATTGTTATGATTGAAAAATAGAGACCTTTTGTCTGGAGTAAGTTTCCTTGAATCACCTCCCTCGTATTTTTACATTTTTTGTCGCTTTTTTAGTTTTTGTGCCACGAGACGGCGTTTGAGTGTCGTGGCTCTGGTCAACCTAATTGTTGTGAGTTGTTTTGATGTGTGTATTGATTCTATTTGGGGTCGTTTGGTAGCTGGATGAAGTTATGCAAGTATTAGTAATGTGGGTTAAGTTATGCAAGTATTAGCAATGTGGGTATTAGTTATACATGTATTAGCTAGTAATGTGGGTATTAGTTATGCAAGTATCAGTTATGTAGGGTTTAGTTATGTAGGTATTAGTTATGCAGAGTTTAATTATGTTGGTATTGGTTATGTAGGGTTTAGTTATGTAGGTGTTAGTTATGTATGTATTAGTTTTACGGGGTTTAGGTACGTAGAAATTATGTTCGTATTAGTTATGTAGGAATTACAATACATGAGTGAGCTAATTCTTATTTATTAATTTCAAAAATGTTTCGTGATCTAATAAATATTATATCTATTAAAATAAATAACTATCTAAATAACACATTAAATTAAATATATCAATAGCTAAAAACAATAAAATAAATAACAAATAACTTGTAATTAAGTAATTTATTTAGAAGATGATTGAGCTATTAAGTAATTTAAATTAAAGTAAATAACAAATAACTAAAAATAAATTATGACATGTATTGGGAGTGCGTTGTAGAGAAACTAAACGAGGAAATTAATTAAATAATCAAGAAAACAATTAGCAGCCACCGGTTAATTACCACAAAGAAAATAATTAACAATAAATGAAACAACAAAAATAAAAGTTATTAAGAAATTAACAAGACAAAAAAACCCAAACAAAAAACAATGATAGCGCTTCTTTTACATGTATTAATTATTTGATTTATCGTACATTAATATACATTTAAAACTAAATTGATAGGGCTAAATGTGTAATTTACTATTTTAATATATGCTTAAGTAATACCACATAACATATTCACCTTCTTTTCCGCATAACTTATACATTGATTCCGTTGTAAATTATACAAGTATTAATTGTGTAGGATTAAATACAACAAAACACCGTATAAAATTAATACATGAATAATTCTTATACAACATATGAAAACTTACCAACCAAACATTAAACAAAATTAATATATGAATAATTCTTATACAACATATGAAAACTTACCAACCAAACATTAAACAAAATTAATATATGAATAACTTCTATACAATATTTGAAAATTTTCCAACAACGTTGTACAAAATTAATACATGCATAATTTTGATCCTATTTGCAAACCAAACATGGTATAAAATTACTACATGAATAAAAAAGTTATTCATGTATTAGATGTAACTTAAACCAGCTACCAAACGAATCATTAGAGTTATGGAGTAATGGGAGATTGGGGCGCCACCTTTAGGTGTTGCATATAGAGGTTATCAATTGAATGATGTGAAGCACGCCTTGTTAAATTTCGTCGGGAGCTTGCCACTCTTGTGAGAGGATGAAAGAATCGTGTTGTTGTTATAAGCTACTGGTTATTTTGAGATTGTAACTTTGTTTGTTGAGTTAAAAGTGGGTTGGTCGTGATGATGACCTTAATGCCTTATCGAATTGTTATACCTCGTGTTGATTCTCCCATAATTGCAGTACCTTTTGTTTTCTAAGCTTCTTATAGGCAACTTTGGGGATTTAATTAAAAGGTATGTTAAGGTTACTATTTCTCTTTTGGCATGATCCTAATGGCCTAAGCTTGTTATGGCCAGTATATTTTCAATATTTGACTTGTAGTCTTGTTCTATTGTGTTGGTTACCACAATATTGATAATGTGTATTAGTGACACTCTACTCCTTTCATAGTGGCCTAGAAAAGCATGTTGTGATTGTATTTTAATCGATTATTGTCTTCTTGCCGCCTATGAGCTCGTTTTGGCCTTAGCAGACACTAACAGTGTAGGTTTCTTAAGCATACAAATTAATTGTTAAATTGTGCCTACTAGCCAGGTAGACCATGCCTATAGCTAGATGGATTGTGCCTATGGGCCGGTATACCATACCTACGCGCAGGTAGACCGTACCTATGGGATGGGAAGGTTGTACCTACGAGACAACATATATGTATTTTATCATGGAGTCTCAAAAATGCATTGATTCATAAAACATGAATATACAGAAAGTTCATATCATATTATTAGTGGGATTAAGGTAAGGGGCTAGTATGTGTATTTAGCGACTATTTGCGCTCGTTAGGACTTATAGTGATTTTGTTGGGTTTGTACATGTCAGGCTTATAGGGGCTAGGTTATTGCTTCTTATATATTTATATTCTCTTATTGTAGGGAGATAAGGTATTGTACAATTGTTTCACCCTACCCCTTTCATTCGGTCCTTACATTAAGGTTTCAGCTTTTAGTTTATCTTACATGCTCGATATATTATTTTTGTATTGATGCCCTTGTCTTGGACACTACATTCATGCCTGCAAGTCCTAAGCAAGGACAAGACATACTTGTCGAGGAGCACATCCACCTATCTAGTTGATATGCTGACTCCTTTCTTTAGGGGATGCCGAAGTCCCAATTGTTTGCTAGTTTTCTTGTTTATGGTCTTTGGGTAGGTCACGACCCTGTCTCATCCAAGTATTGTATTCATAGAGCCTTTTTGTCTAGTGTGTTAGGTTGTGTAGCCACAATTTTTGGCCATGTTGGCCTTGGTTGTTGGTTGACCGAAATTTTATAGTCATGTGATGTATAGGTTATTGTCATGACTGGTACACCCTAGATGTGACATTTCGTATAAGACCCCGAGAGGCCCTACACAAGCCATATGACATACATATACACAATATAATATAAAAAGTAAACAATCTCATATGAATAGACGAGTTTGACATATATATGCGGAAATCTCTCATAGTCATGGCAAGCCATAAGAAAATGTAACCCATCACCACGTACAACATCCGAAAACTAAAGACATAAGGAAACCAAAGTAAAGATGCGTCCGAAATTTTGTATAGTTTAAGTGTATACTTTTAATTTATTTATTTTTCACTATGTGTTCTTATTAATATTGTGTTTATTCCCTTTTTCCGAAAAATATAGAATATAATAAAATAAAGATTATTACTTTGTTTGTATTTTGTTTGAGCGATGATTTTTAACAGTAATTAATTAACAATTTTCTGTTGATATATGTAATTCTCATTTGATTGTTAAATTATGCTTTTAGCGAATCACAATGATTAACTTTTAATACAAATAATTTAGAGTGTTTCGACCTTACAATAAAATTTAAATGTTTTTGGATAGTTAAATTTTATTTAGTTGAATAGGTAAGAGCATGATTACGTTAATAATAATAATAATAGACATATGTTAAGATTCTAAGATGATTAAGCAAATTCTAGGTGGACATACAAACAAATAAATATTTTGTGGCAAGGTCTAAAAGCATTGCTACCAATACACCACATTAATAAAACAAGACACTTTAAAGTGAATTTTTAATAAATTAAAGAAAGCGGGTAATAAGCCTTATAATAAAGTTCATAAGTATAATATATACATAATTCAATTTAAGCCATATAAAAGTCAATAAAGCAACTGTGCTAGAACCACAGGACTCGAGGGTGCCTAATACCTTCCCCTTGATCAACAGAATTCCTTACCTAAATTTGTAGTTCGCAGACCAATAAAATAAATAGTCAAATTTCCTTTTGATTAGGAATTTAAATAAGGTGACTTGGAACACCAAAACTCCATTCCAAGTGGCAACTCTGAAAAATAAATAATCTGTTTTCAAAATGTAACTTTAATTGGAAAAACACTTTTCCAAAAAATTCGTTTGAAAAAAATAGGGGTGTGACAATATTGATGACTTGTTTGATCAACTTCAGGGTGCATCTCCATTTTTTAAGATTCACCAGCTGATGATTAGGGCATCAGATATCCCTAAGACAGCTTTCAAGACTCGTTGTGGGTAATATGAGTTTCTTATGATGTCTTTTGGCTTGATTAACTCCCCTGCCCCATTTATGGAGCTGATGAATGGAGTGTTTCGACCTTATCTGTATTTATTTGTAATGGTGTTCATTGACGACATCTTGGTATACTCCAAGACTAAGGAGGATCACAATTGACATTTTAGGATTGTAATCCAGAGGTTGAGGGAATAGAAGCTTTATACCAAGTTTTTGAAGTGCAAGTTTTTGCTTGATTTAGTTGTATTTTTGTAACATGTGGTTTCGGGGGATGATATTCAGGTAGATACATACAAGATTGAGGCAGTGAGGGGTTGGACCAGACCTACATCAGTTACTGAGATCCAGAGTTTTGTGAGACTTGTAGGCTATTACAAACGATTTGTTCATAGCTTCTCCAACATTGCATCTCCTTTAGCTAGATTGACTTGATGGAGTGTGAGCTTCCCGTGGTTTGATGAGTTTGAGGAGAGGGATCTAAACTTGAGGTAGCGCAGATGGCTTGAGCTACTGAAGGACTATGACATCACTATCTTG
Organism: Solanum verrucosum; assembly: GCF_900185275.1. Lineage (NCBI taxonomy): Eukaryota > Viridiplantae > Streptophyta > Magnoliopsida > Solanales > Solanaceae > Solanum > Solanum verrucosum. Next base: position 119,726 of record NW_026020284.1, read on the forward strand.
TAGCATTCGGGAAAGGCCAATGTGGTGGCCTATGCTTTGAGTAGGAAGACTTCTAGCATGGGAAATCTTGTCCTCATCTTGTTACAGATTTATGAGGAGACATGTGGTTTTATTGTTTTTATAAAGGCTTGTTCTTCCTTAATTAAGCAGATCTGTGAGCATCAGTTTGATAATGAGAAATTATTTCTCATTCAAGACAAGGGGATGAGAGGGGAAGTCAGAGAAGTTGTCCACGATTCTGATGGTATCTGAGGATTGGGGCAAGATAAGTATGCCCAAGGTGGGCGAGTTTATTAGATTGATTCTTGAGGAGGCCTATTGTTTCCTATATTCCATCCATCCGGGGCTGGCAAATATGTATCATGATTGGAGCCATCACTATTGGTGGTGTGGGATGAAGAGAGATATTGCAGATTTTGTTTTGAGGTGTTTGACTTGTCAACAGGTCAAACGTGAGCACCAACGGATGGAGGTACGTCAAAGAGGATGCCTATTCGTTCTTGGAAGTGGGAATAGATCACTATGGATTTTGTCATGGATTAGCCTACCACCGTGGGTGGTTATGACTCAATTTGGGTGGTTTGTTACAGGTTGACCAAGTCCGCCCATTTCATCCTAGTTCAGATGAAGTATATGACGGAAAAGTTAGCCGAGCTTTATATCAATCAAATTGTGCTACTATATGGAGTCCTGGTTTTTATTATCTCTGGTCAAGGTTCTTTTTCACTTCTCATTTTTGGAAGACATTGCAACATGGCTTGGGTACTCAGTTAGATATGAGTACAACCTTCCTCAAACAAATGGTCTGTACAAGTAAACGATTCAGGTGTTAGAGAACATGCTCTGATCTTGTGTGATCGATTTTAGTGCTAGATGGAATTGATATTTACCCTTAGTAGAGTTTGCGTACAACAACAGTTATGACTCCTGTATTTAGATGGACCTATTTAAGGCATTGTATGACAGACGGTGTAGATCTCCTATAGAATGGTTTGATTCAGCTAAGATGGACTCATTAGATACAAACTTGCTTAGAGATGTTGTGGAGAGGTTTGTATGATCCAGTGTAGGCAACTTGACAGCCCATAGTCGGTAGAAGAGTTACGCAGATTAGAGAATTTGAGCTCTAGTAGTCATGAAGGGTGATTATGTTTGGCTTTGAGTGTCACCCATGAAAGGTGTGATGAGATTTAGAAAGAAGGGTAAGCTTATCCCTAGATTCATTGGACCTTTTGAGATTTTGAGTCAGTAGGAGAGGTAGCCTATAAATAGTCCTTGACACCTAGCTTATCGATTGTGCACCATGTATTTCATTCTCTATGCTTCAAAAGTACATGTCGGATGAGTCCTATGTACTTTATCTTGATTCAGTTGAGGTGCTCCAGCCTTATCGTTTGAGAAAGAGCCTATAGCCATCTTGGATGGGTAGGTCCGAAAGCTTAGGACCAAGAAGATTGCTTCAATGAAAATGCAGTGGAAACACCATTTAGTTGGTAGGGCGACTTGGGAGACAGAGTCAGATATATATGCGTGCCAGATATCCTCAGCTTTTCGAAGCTTCAGGTAATTTCTTTTACTTTTTGTTCAAGGATGAATATGATTTTTAGTGGTGGATAATATAATGACCCAGTTGGTCATTTTAGGAAAGTTGTGTGAATTTACCATTTTTTCTCTCCCTATATCGACCCCGAGTCTTTTATGAATGACTTTTTGAAATTGGTTTCAAACTTTGAGTTTAAAGTTGAGAATTTGGTAAGATTTTAGTTTGAAAGGCTAATATTATTTTTAAAAAAGTGACTTTCAGTGTCTTTTGGAGTTTTGAGTGTCAGAATGGAATTATGTCGATTTCATACGTCCTGAAATGTGGAATCTGGTGTGTGAGAGTTGTCGGTTTCAAATTTGGAGTCTTTTTGAGGATATGAGATACTATGTTGGAAATTGTTGAGAATTTGGCATTTGGGTTGACTTTGGTCATCCTTCTGGATTCAGATGCTCAGGTCAGAATTCAGAGGGTGGGTTTCATTTGGTTTGGGGGATGATTTTAGGCCTAGGTGAGGCTTTGGTAAATTTTGAGAGGCCGTGAGCTTGTTTTAGCCTTTTTAGACATTATGTTAGTTTCGTGTGGTCTTCACGGATGTCGAGTCAAGAAGACCTCACATTCATGTTTCGGTTGTTCCTTTTAATATGGAACGTCGATTATAATAGATTTGTGTATGTGATTTGTATGTATGTGGTTCCGAACGAATCCCGAGGGTTCTTTAAATATTTTGAGAATTGGCTGATTTTGCTAATGTATATGGTCATCGCGATCACGAGGGGTCCTCCGGTTTCGCGACCTTCCATCTGCGAAGGCTAGACTAGTGATGGGGTTCACTTTTGTGAACCATGCGTCATGATCACAAGGATTGTGAAACCGAACCCTGGTTTGCGAAAGCGAAGCCTGAGTTTTTTGTAAGGTTTAGTTAAGAGACTTCAAAGAGGGTTTTTGCCTACCATTTTTGGGATTTAGCCCCATTTTTAATTTTTGAGCTTGGTAAACCCTTGGAGGCGATTTGTGAAAGGATTTCTTGTGCTAAATCATTTGGGTAAGCTTTTGTGATCCTATAACTTCAATTCCCTTTGATTATTTATAGATTTTAACATAAAAAATTTGGACTTTGATGGACAAATGATAAGGTTTTTCAAGAACTCAAGTTCTAAACTGTCATGACCCGAGCCTACACCCTAGACGTGGCCGGCACTCGAGAATCATTTCTGGTCCTCAAGCCAACCCTCATCCAGCTGACTACAAGCGGAGACTAACTCAAGCTTACAAAGCTTAAACACTTAAATAAATTCATTAAACTCAATTACGAATTTTTAACTCAAATGAATAATTCTGAATGAAAATAATATACTCCACTCGCCAAAAAATAGGCAACTTAAGTCTTTAAAACATTTAACAAGATAAATGAAACAGACTTCTCAAACTCTACTGTCTATATATGAAGTCACTAAATGAAAAAGATGGAAGTGGGGTCAAGACCCATGACATTCTGACAAAACTGAAAAGTAAATGAAATCCTCCGGAAGTAAGGAGGCTCACCATAGCTAACTCGAACTCCATGTGGTAACTCGAGCTCCTGTTGATAACCCTGAATACCTGTATCTGCATTATGAAACGATGCAGGTCAAATGGCTCAGTACGAGCATGTAAGGGGAATTCTAAAGCATAAACATAAGCATGAACTTGATAAGATATTCAACTCAGCTCAAAGAAACATAGCTTAACTCAATGATAAGATATTCAACTCAATGAAATAAGGCTCAATTCAATTATAAGAAACTCGACTTGGGATACTCAACTCTGGATACTCAACTCAATATAAAGCAAAATTACATATACAATATATGGAAAGCTTCTAAAATAGTAGAAAGCAACTCAGTGTATTGAAGAATACTATAACAACTCAATTTATATATAATAAAATATAATATAACTCTGTGGGAGTTCCTCTAATCGACAACCATCACAATGAGCTATGTGATGATACACCGTCTCGCCCAGGCTTCCAAAACAGTCCTATAACTTGTCGCATCAACTAAATGGATCCACTAGTCTATGCTAAAAAGCATTAAAGAATCATCTAAAAAGTATGACCCTTTCTACCCACGTCGGCTACATGGTTTATAGAGACTCGAGTTATCTAAACTCGTCCCCATATCGGTGCTCAATACTACTCCCAAAAATATACTCAACTCATATGTTTAAGAACGTAATTTTTTTTGGTTTGAGATTATTACTCAAAAACTAGCTTAAAAGCTCTCTTGGAAATCGGTGTTTCCTCTCTTGTTTAAATGTGAAAACATTTTACTCTTGGAAATACTTAGTTCCCATTTGAAGAAATGAGCTTCACTCTTACTCTTCCTCAACTCAATGCTCAAGTCTTAAAACAAGTTTAAAGCATTTGTAAAAGACTTCTAAAAATAGGGTTGATGCCGAATTATGGACGTGAACGACTCAATTCAAGGTTTTCAATAACCATAGATAGAATTCAACACTTGGAACTCAAGAACTCCATTGATACTACTCATTTTAATAATGCTCAACCCAGAGGGTTCATGCGGAATTATGAGCATGAACTACTCAACTCAAGGACTCAAAGATACTTCTCATATCAAGACGACTTATAGGGTTCATGCGGAGTTATGGGCATGAACTACTCGGCTCAAGGAATTCATGGGTAAATAGTCCCATGATTAGGAATATAATCTCAAATAGGTTAGGAACTCAATACTCAAGACTTAGGACTTAAATGTACTACTCCTCTCAAAGATACTTAACTTATGGAGTTTATGCGGAATTTATGGACATGAACGACTCGACTCGAGGGTCTATATAAAAACATGGAACTCATGGATACAACTCTTCCCATTCTCATACTTACTTTCTCAGAACTTAGTTCAAATCTATAGTTGATCTTAAGGGATTTACAATTTGAACTCAAAAGCTTTCTTGTACTATACTCTTAATTCTCTCATGAATGTGAATATGAATTCAAGAGTTATGGTTCATGATATGAAGGATCTTGTGATGATAAAATAGGCTCATGAATACATTCTCCTCATCCTCATACTCACTTGCTCGATTTCTTGAAACAAGTTATTACAAATTGTAGGAGACTCCTCAAAAAGACTCAATGAAACTTTCTCAAAATGTTCGCAAGAACTCTCAAGACTTAACTCTTAGCTCTACCTTTAATTTGAATTATGAATTCAAGGTTATGATTCATGTTATAAAAAATTTCTAGGTGTTTAGAAGTAGCTTAGAGTAGTTAGAATCGAAAGGGAGTGAAGGTACACTTTAAAAGAACTCAAATGGAGCAACCGACTGCAAACTGGTCGGGGTAGGCGACCCTGGCGCACTGAGTGGCGCGGGGCGCCAGCCCCTAAACTTCAAAACGTAATTTGGGGCGCACTGGCAGGCCCCAACCCAGAAAATCCGACGAATGTTTTTGCTCATTTTCTCACCCTAACTCATCTAGAATCGAATGGTTTCTTCCCCAATCACTTGGATTCGATTACTTAACATAAGTACACTCTAATCTACTCAATACATCCCCAAAACACTCACTTTTATCTCAAGAAATCATCAAAAACCCAACACAACAAGATTTAGGATGAACTTCAAGAACACTTCTCAAGAACTCATCAAGAACTCTAATCTTTCAACTTCAAGAATTAAATTGCCCTGAAAATAACATGATTGGTGTTTGGGTGAACAAACCCAACACTATGGAAGCTTACATACCTCTTAGGGATTAAACCCATGGAAAAAATCCGCAACAAAACTCAAGAACCTCGACGAACGCTTTGACCCTCTCCGCTTTTCTCCTCTTTTTTCTTCTTGAACTCTCAACTAAAACCCTAAGCGTATCTTAGAATTATAAAACTGAACCTAATAGGATTAGACCCTTAAAACCTTACTAAAAATGAATTAAATCTGGTTTGGTGAGGAAAAGACTAGCATACCCCTTACTATTTTCGGGTAACTTTCCTTAACTGGATTGCCTGACTTCAAAAGAGCATATCTCACTCATCCAAACTCGAAACATAGCAAACTCAATGACGCTGAAAATATAATTCAAATAAATTTCATTAGCTATCTTGTATCCCACCTAACTCATCATGTACTAAGAGTTATGGTCATTTAAAGTTGACCCAAAACTCATAACTTAAGCATAACTAGCAAAATCTAAATTTCAGATTTTGCTATTTCCAATTTAGTTCTTTTTGGAACTCAAGGTGCTACATCTAGTGACCTGACCTTAATACTTAAGAAATTTTAAATTCCTTGGTAAAATCCTACTCACAACGAAGGATGGTTCGAGTCTTAGTTCAAAAGTTTTATGGGTGTTACATAAACAAAAATGAAGATTGTGAAATGGTTTTAAGTCCTTTTTCAAAATGGTTTTAACCAATGAATTCTGAAGACCTTCAGTAACATTTTCAAGTGTTGATTTTCAAATTCAAACTTCACTTTTGGAATTGGATTTTTTTGATTGACCCATTTTTTGAAGTATATGTGTTGAGTATTATTGTTTTCGGGAATTTATTGTGAATACTTTATTGATATAGATTGTGTGGCTTTGGACATTGGCCGGAGGGAAAAGACTCAAGTCTTGGAGTGACTAGTTGGTTGAATTAAGGCAAGTCATCTCCTAAACCTTGTAATTTAGTAGAATTTATGTATTTCCTTCATTGTGTGTGTTGGGAGCAATGGGAATGAGGTGAGGGAACAATTATTCTACTCGATTGAGCTTAATAATTTTTTTATGTGTTGATTATAATGCTTGTGAATCACCTTGTGATGGGCCCTATTTGATTGTAATGATGAAATGCTTCATAGCATGAATCTGGACTTGAATTGTTGTCTCTTCTTTATGGCATGAACTTTCTTATGTGCATTGATTTTTGTACACCAAGATGACACATATGAGGAAAAGCCAATGGAAATGGTTCCGGCTAATGATATAAAGCCGATAGAAAATTGTTTTGGCTAGTGAAATAATATAAAGCCGATGAGAAATGTTTTTGGCTAGTGATATGATATAAAGCCGAAGGGAAATGGTTCCGGCTAGTGATATAAAGCTGATGGAAAATGGTTCCGGCTAGTGAAATGATATAAAGTCGACGAAAAATGGTTTCGACTAGTGATTTGATATAAAGTCGATGAGAAATTGTTCCAGATAGTGAAATGATACAAAGCTGATGGGAAATAGTTCCGACAATAGATTGATTATTGTGATTTGATGCATTTTGATCCTTATGTTTGACTTACTTTTTAATTGTGATTGATGCACTTGTTACGTGTGATTGATCTACTTGATATTGAGATTGACTTACTTGGTTCGTGTTGCTTGTTGAATTGTGACTAATAAACTATAATTATTGAGCCTTGTGAGTTGTGTATTGTAGAACTATTAGGTTGGACTATTTATGTGCAGGTTGTAGTCTGAGGAGGTTCGATTGGGATGAAAGGAGTATCTGTTTTCTAGCTAGGTTTGTTCGTTTATTAGATTGCTTCTTGGGTACCATGTTATGGGTACTCACTCTTTGCTTCTACACTTGTGTAGGTTCCGAGACCGGTACCGTGTGATTGCTCTTTCTATCCCATCTTTGAGGCTTGTTAGAGGACTGTTGAGAGGTAGTTGCTTGTCTTCCTGGAGGGCCCTCTAGTTCTTCTTTTTATGCTTTGTTCTATTGAGAAACAAACACTTGATACTTGCACTTATCCTTCATTCCACACTTTATGTATTTATCGCTTGTAGATGTGACAATCAAGTCTTCGGGTGTTAATAGAATGAATAAGTTTTTCGCTTTTACCTTGTTCTTACTTCATCTTTCCGCATTTAATTTGTTTTTGTTGGGTTGAGGCTGACTTGTTTTAGTGGAAATACACAAGTGCCATCACGTTCATTTCGGGATCCTCACATAAAGTTGGAAGATTAAATACTTGCAGTCGAAATTGATAAAAAGAAAATTGTGAAAATTCTTGTATTCAGATATTGACATAACTTGAAAAAATGTTTGTAAGCAAGAGGTATAATTGCAATGTGAAAGTTGAATTAGACTTTCGAAGAACTATCTCGATATTTCACATGAATTCACTTACTGAAGTTCAATAGTCATACGCATAATCAAGTCGTATTTCCAAAATAATCATACGCATAATCAAGTCGTATTTCCAAAATACAAACTAGTATAAAATTTGCAAATACTAAAATTATATGCAAATTTGGACGTTTTCCAATTAAAAGAAATTAAATCACAGAGGAGCTTACTATTAAATCTAAGGCGTTTGGACAATATTTGTGTTGAAGTGGCACAATTAAATATTTGAAGTTCAAATTGATATAAAAATTGTTACAAGCTTTTGTGTTTGGATATAATTTAACTTTGAAAAATTGGTGAATAGAAAATAGTATCTCAATTGAAATGCACCTTCAAACTATTATCTCAGTACTTCCGGTTTTTAATCTATTTTTCAATTTTGATTTGACACTAGTTTTTAAAAAGTAAAGAAAATTTGAACCGTGTGTCTTAAATTAAAGATATATAAAATGTATCAAAATATTTTTTCATTTTATAATTTTAAACATATCATGTGAAAAATTAATAGTGAAAAATTATCTAAATAGGAAAAAAATATATTTTTTAAATGAAGTAAAAAAGAAAGTACAACAACGACAATGTTTCCCGTGTAATCAAACAAAAATAAGGTTCGGGGAGGGTAAAGTGTGAGCACACCTTACTACTATCTTGAAGGTAAAAAAATTGTTTTCGATAGACCCTCAATTCAAAGAAAATACAGACCAAAGTGAATTACAAAAGGAAAGTAAGAGAAATAAATTGAATAGTATCTTACTTGAAGTTCAATATTTATACTGGTATAAAGTACAGAAACCCTAACAATTTGGGCACTAATTATATCATATCCCGAAAGTTTCTCAAATTAGAATAATTTCCAATTTTTTATAACTCGCGAATACATTATTTCTTCGCTCGATACATAGCAAACGATACATAAGTTATGTATCAAATATATAAAATATGTATTAGAAACATAACTATAAACCATATACATAATGATGTAGGTTTGAAATAACTGGGTGATGTATCAATAATAACATTTGTACCAGATAAATCATACACAAATAAAGTTGTAATGTATTTGATAGAGGTAGAGTGATGTATCCGAATGCTAGGGGAGAAGGCAAAATGGATTTTTTGTAATTAATCCAAATGATGGAATTTTTTGAAACTATAATATCTTAAGGCGTGTAATTACGTAATTTTCTCATATTTATATCACATCTCAAATATTTTCAACACACTATTTTTTTATTTGATGATTGATATCCGTATTGAAGATAAATGATTTCAAATTTGGGTTGCACAGGGGCTAGGGCCCATTCGGGAGAAAGAACTTCTTACCAAAAATTCTTCTAAGCCTAAAATTAAAATTTGAAACTTTTGGTTAAAAGAATAGTCTTACTCACTCCACCACGTCGATAATAAACTAGTTGTAATGATGTTGAGTTGAATTGTCAATTTTGTGAATGCCCACTTGAGCTTTTATTTAAGTAAATAATAAAGGAAAAATCCTTTTGGCCAGAATGATATTTTACCTATGTTATTTTACCTTTTTGAACATTTTTACCCTTTTAACTTTAATACCTTTTAACTAAAAAATGAAAAACACAGTAAGTTTATTTTAAAATAAAAAAGATATTATAGACTCTTTAATTTTCTGGCCATTTAGTATAACCCAATAATAAATTGGTATTCCACTTTTTTTGGATACTGTTTGGGAACTGCCTTGGTCCAAGAGAACCAGCATCGACTTGCTCATTCAATCCATTTACAAATATATAATAATATTACGCAGTGGGTTCACACCAAATATGTCAGCCGTTATTTTTTAAAGGGGAAATAATTTAATATGTCATCAAATTTTTGAATGTTTTTTTTCTATAACATCCGTTAAAAGATTGGCTCATTTATGTCATTTTTAATTTGAGAAAAATTTCATCCATGCCACTATTTTATAATTGATATGACATAGATGAACCAAACTTTTAAAGAAGGAAAAAGGCATATATTCCCCCTTGAACTTGTACCGAAAAGTCAGTTACACACTTAAAATATTATGATGACCTATTATACACCTTTACTACTTAAAAGAGAATTTATTTACTCCCTAAAACTGATGTGGCAAAATAATAAAAATAAATAAAAAACTAGCGCGTCAGAAAAAAATAGAATTAAAAAATCAAAATCTTCCTTCCCCTCCCATTACCCTTTAAAAAAAAGAATTAAAAAATCAAAATCCTCTTTCCCCACCCATTACCCTCTTCTTCTTCATTATTTAATTTTCATCACAACTTTTTATTTTTCATCACAGCCTTAAAGATTCACAACGACAAGAGTGTAGTACTGGTGTTGTTGGTTGTGATTATTTGTTGGTTTTTCAGATCTGGAAGTGTGGAGCTCTTAGGAACTTCATCGAAGCCATGACTGAAGCTTTGAGCTCGCTGACACACCATCAAAAGAAATCAAAAGGATAAAATCACAAAGGGATAAGGTAATGAGTCTTTTCTTCTAAAAAAATTATTTAATTAATGACATGGCCGAATCATAATTGGCCATGTAAAAAATTATTTTGCAAAATGAATATTGTTTTTAGTTAACAAATAATGACATGGATGAACCATTTTTATATGGAAATGACATAAATGAGTCATATTTTAAACGGATGGCATAAATGAACTTTTTTTCAAAGTTTGAGGTCATATTTGAACCTTTTCCCTTTTATAAAGACCTACGCACAGTCAAAGTAGACAAATAAAAAATATGAGATAAAGTACATCTATTTGTGGCTAGTTTAGTGTTCGGTTTTTTTTTTGTCTCTCATTCAATGTCCATTACCCATATTAAAGTCAAATTAATTAAGATTTACATCCGATAAATATGGTTCATTTATGGTAGCGCTTCCTACCAAAACTTTTTATAAAGCCAGGATTAGAAATCGAGACTTCTGTTCAGAATTGAACAATCTTATCCATTGCACTATATCTTTTGATGATTATGTCAGTATTAGTTTATAATAACACAAAATCGAATAATTTATCTAATAAAATTTAAATAGGAGTGAACAACTCAAACCTAGTACATTTCTATTGGAATATGAATTTTGATTTCCTTAAGTTATCTTCTTATGGACAACCCTTTCTTCTCTACTTGTATTCTTTAATTTAAAGTTAGATTATAAAAAAATATATAGTTAGTGAAATTCAATTATCATATTCTTTTAGATAATATATGGAATCATAGTTATCTTTGGGAGTCCAAAATCCAAGGCTCAAATACATTTCACACAGTGTTATCCTACGTTAGTCATATTACTTTCTTTTATGATACTGAAATATATGAAAATAGAAATTGAATAACAAATATGATAATAAATTAAAGGGAAAAGGGTAAAAAATGCACTTAAACTATGTGAAAAGAACAAAAATGCACTCCGTTTATAGTTTAACTAAAAAATACTCTTGCCATCAATACTTTGGTTAAAAAATGTCCTTGCACTCAATACTTTGATCCAGAAATGACCCTATAGTTACTACACTGGCCAAAAATGCCTTTTCCAAATAAATCTATTATTTTTTTTCTTTTAAAACATATATTCTTCCTAATCAACATATTATTACAGAATATTATTCTTGTTTTCTTTCTTTTAAAATCACTTTAACAAATAAAAATGTAGGATTTTTGGTCTTCATAATCTCATTTTTATCAATTAAAATAGAATAATTTCATGTACCCTTTCGACGGATAATATATGTCATATATATATAAGATCATAGTATATCCATCATAAAAAATAGTTATAATAAGATAAGAAATATTTGCATTTTTTATTTTTTTCTGAATTGAAGTAAGATAAATATTTGCTAATTTTAAAAATATTATTAGAAAAATAATTTATTAAAAAGGAAAATAAATAATATATTTTATTTGGAAAATGAGCATTTAAGACCCATTAAATAGCAATAAGGGAATTTCTGGACCGAAGTATTGACGATAAGAGCATTTTTGGACCAAACTTCAAACGAAAGGCAATTTTTTCCTTTCGCATGGTTTAAGGGCAATTTTGACCCTTTTCCCTAAATTGAATTATGCGAAATGGTCCAAATTTAATTTTTTTAACCCATGGCATGTACACTCACCATCCTCATCCATAAATGGACCACAAAGACTTCTACTTGACTACTTGTGATGTGCAATTTCAACACCAATGATTTGGGATAGGGAACCCTTCTCTCCCAAGGCAATAACCCCACAAATTGACAATTCTTTATTTATTTTTTCCCTCAAAAATAAGAAATTTATTTTCTGTACATTGGATGCTTCTATATCACTCTATCTACCCATAATCCTACACATTTGTGAAATAGTAAGTAAAGCTGATCAATAACAAGGATGATGGTGGAGTTGTAAGTACTCGTTTATTTTCAATCAGAGATCTCGAATTCGAGTCCTCCTGAGTACTTAGTCATCTTTGTTAGGAAATGTTTAAGGTGAATACAATGTCCTTCTCATATAATTTAATTCCGACCAAAAATTCTCATCTCTTCTATTTTTTCCTCCTTATTATTCATGGCCAGCCTCCACTAATTATTTACATAAATGTACCTTTCAACCATCTAGTTTGGCAACATAGCCGGTAGCCGCAATATACATTATCTACACAACTTGGTTGTATATATATTAGTATAAACATACAATACTTATATAATATATACACATTTTATAAATTAGATAGGCAAAAGACATTCGACTGTAATTTTTTCATTACTACTTTATCTATTTCATTTATGAGATGGTATTTGATCGGACACAAAATTTTAAGAATAACTTCTTTTTGAAAAAACTTTTGTTGGTTTGTTAGAATTTTAATATTAATATTTTATAATATTAATTTATTTAGTTTTGGGGTCAAAATGTTGCATTTCCAGGTTGCTGTCATTCTACTGTTAGTGAGAGGTTTTTCTTTTGTCGTTGTAACATTTATGGTGGTGCATTACTCCTAGAGTTAGTGCATATCTGTTACTAATATTTTCTCTGGCAGCATCTTTTAGCCGTTAGTGGCCATCACTTCTCCCCTATTCAATCTCTCCATTATGCCACTCTTTATTTCCTCCATTATACCTAGTAACCTATGTAACCTCTAGGCCATTTATCTTCCTATTTATTTCTAGGAAGACTTCCTCAACTATAAATAGTGATGGTTTTCATTTAGTTTGGAAACATACAAGAAATTATAGAGTGCTTAAAGTTTGTCAAAAAGAGAGTTCTTATTAGTTGAAGGGAGGTGTTCTTTTTGTAGAGTTTTGGACTCAACTCTTGTCCATAGTTTTTTGAGTTATACTTTGTGATTAGGCTGTTGTATCCTGGAGGGGACAAGTCAAGAAGGACAACTGCTGGACTAGTGAAAACATTTGTTGCAGTGGCTTGAATCTCCTTAAAGAGAGCGAGATTTTTGCGCCTCAGCCTGAAGAGATTTTTATTTCTTCATTTTATTTTCAATTGTAATCTTGTAATCTTGTAATTTTGTAATTTTCATTAACGATTTTAAGAAGATTCGTCATTTCTACAATTGAAAAATCAATGGATGTCAAGATAGGAGACCTTATCAAACCATTTCATTTTTAATGGTAACCATTTCAAGAGATGAAACAGTAAAGTACTTTTCTACTTAAGTCTTCTCAATGTTCCTTATGTGTTAACTGAGAAGAATCCGAATAAAGTTGACATAAGCTCCATAAATGATGAAGAAACTATTTCTCATCTAGAGAAAGTGGAAAAGTACAATGACGATTCCTATAAGTGTCGGTATTATATTCTTGATTTTCTATCTGATAATTTTTTTGATTATTATGATAGAACTTACTCTAGTTCAAAGAAAATATGAAAAATATTGTAGAGTAAGTATGATATCGAAGAGGCTGGGGAGAAAAATATGCAGCTAGTAGATTTTTTCATTTCAAAATGGTGGACAACAAATTAGTAGGTAGACCAAGCTCAAGACTTTATAATGATTGTTTGTGAGCTCAGGTCCGAGGAGGTTAAAGTTGGAGAAAACCTTATTGTTTGTGGCATAGTAGATAAACTTCTCTCTTCTTGGAAGGAATTTCAAAAAACTATGTGCTACAAACAAAAGAAAACCTCTCTTGAAACATTGATAATGAAAATCCGCATGGAAGAAGAGGCAAGGGGACAAGATACACCTTTACAATCAGAAGAGAGAAACATCACAACGAAGGTAAATTTAATTACGTCAAACTATGCTACTCCTGAATCTCATAAAAATACTTCTGTGAAGCCTAAGAAGAAAATAATTAAGAAAAATAATGGTAAACCTCACAAGAAATATAATGGTGAAAATAACCAAGCACAAAATCAAAAAAGTTCGAGATAAGGGGGCGTGCTTCGTTTGTGGCAAGAGTGGGCATATTTCTTGATTTTGCAGATTCTGGAAATATGGTCCTAACCCTCAAGCAAACGTTACCGAAGAACCTTTTGTGGCGATGATTACCACATAAACAATGTTGAGAGTGTTGATGGATGGTGGGATGATTCTTGTGCAAATCATCGTGTCTATTATGATAAAGACTGGTTTTAAAAATATTCTCACTTTGAGGAACCCAAAAAAATCATGCTTGGTTATTCTCACACTACTCAAGTGCTTGGAACGGGAGAAGTCGAATTGTGCTTTACTTCTGGAAGGGTATTAACTTTGAAAGATGTACTTTATGTTCCTTCCATGAGAAAAAAATTTGATGTCTAATTTTCTTCTTAGTAAAGCAGGTGATAGCATCCAAGGAAGCTCTACTCCATTGAAGGACAAGGATGAAGCTTTAGAAACTCCAAGGAGGCCCATAACAAAATCTCAAACCAAGGAGTTCAATGATAAGCTCAATGGGCTTCAATCGCTGATCCAAAGGCGCCTTATTGGGGAAGAAGAGCTCAAGCCCAAGGGAGAGGAATTGTCCAAATGCTACAATTATTTGGTGGCCCAAATTCAAGCCCAAGATGAGGAATTTTAAGGTCCAATTTCGTGCAAATAAGGTCAAGAAGAGTCCAAGAATCAGCCACAACAAGAGTTGCTTTCTGCCCAAGTTTTGAGAGAAGGCTAGTCAAACTTTCCAAGATTGTCAAGATTCTTCTCCTAGTTGGGATTTACCTTATTTCTTTATTTATATATAGGTTATTAATATTTTCCTTAGTCTATTTATGGTCTCCTAAGTACCATTTAATGCTTTCCTAGAAGTACTAAATTTGTTCCTAGTTAGGTTACTTTATTTCCTTTCTAGAGTAGGATTCCTTGTAATTGTCTTTCTAGGGTTTGACTGACCTTTTTGCTTCTTATAAGGGGTCTTGGACGTTCTTCCCCCTTCTCCTATATATAGGAGTCCTTTTCATTCGTTAAATGAATTTTAGATTGATATTAATAATATTTGAGAGAGTTCTTTGAACCTTTGTGACTTGTTCTTTGAGAATTTATCTTTGAACCTTTACTAGTTTCATAGTTTAAGGTATAAAGTAACTTCTTCTTGTGATATCTTTGGTTTCTTTTTGGTATTCTTTAGAAGGTAATTAGTTTCTACATACTAATTATTGTCTTTAGTTACTCATAAAGCGGTCAAGATCCGAATCTATCGTTTTGATTCGTTTTCTCAAGTAAAGGTAACGATTTCTTCCATAAATCTATACGTTGTTACTTGGATCTTTTCAAGGCCTTAGAACATCTAATCCTTGGAAATTCGTGGATCTTTCCTGCGAATTTCCCATATCTTTAGTTAGTTTTTTTTGTTTTTTTTTCTTTGTGCTTCAGCATTCTAATATTCAATTCTCTATTTGTGATCTCCTTTAACCTTGTTGTTATCAGCAGGCTTTAAACAAATCATTGAATCTGATCAATATGTATTTGTGAAAAAAGCTACTTTAGTAGGAAAGAGGTATGTTTGTGATGAGATGTTCAAACTGAATGTTGAAACTAATTAAAGTTTCCACTTCTGTTTACATGCTTTCTTCTACCAATTTTTGGCATGCTCGTTTGTGTCATATTAATGATCATTATGTTGAAATCATGAGTAGTTTAGGATTAATCTCAATGGTTAAAAAGAATTTTGAATAGTGTGAGGCTTGTAGTAAAACCAAAATCACTACAATGACTCATTTTCAAGTTGAAAGTGTTATACACTAAAAAGAAATAAAGATTGTTTTCGAAAAATCAATTTATCTTTTTAAGAAAAAATGATTTTCAAGAGTCATCACTTAATTTTTAAATAAAAAAATCAAGAAAAACATTTAATTTTTCAAAAGATTTAAACAGAATAAAATCAATTGAAATAAAGGAGTTCGGGGTTCAATTAACATTTCAAGAAGGTATTAGGCCCTGAAAATGTCCGCTAACGTGTGGTTGACCTACGACTTGAATAGGATTTCACTAACTTTGAGAATTAACTAAAAGGAATAAAAATTATTTGAAAAGAATTTAACATAAACACTTTGAAATAATTTAGAAAGGAAAGTACACTTTGTAAAAAATGACTAAGTATAGAAAGTTGATTAAATAAGATTTATTTAAATGAAATAAATTATCACAATCAAAAGGGTTCATCTTTAGGGGATTTAATTAAATTAACCAAACAAATAAAGTTAAGTGAAGCAAATACGATGATAAAATAAAAGTAAAGTAAAGGAGAGAATAAAAAATTGAACTTTTGCCCAACTTCAGTTTGTTGGACTACTAGGCCCAAGTTGTTGCTGCGATTTTGGGCTTTTAGCCCCTTTTTGTCCCTGTCCTAATCTTCTAAAGTAAAGCCTGCTAGTAAAAAATGGTTTTCAGCCCATTTATTTGCTCCGGAGGCCACTGATTTGGGTCCTTTTTCAGCGTATATAAACATTGTATAATAGTATATATTTGCCTGTATATTAGCTCCATTTCCTGTATATTTGATTCCATTTGGCCTTTCACCGGGCAACGACTGAGACGACAAGACTTGAACTAATTTCCACCTCCACTAAGGAACTCTGATGGTTTCAAAAGCTGGAAATCGTTTAAGACTTTGAACTCCTAAATTTGTCAAGCTATTTCAGAGCCTTTTCAGTCAAAAATCATATCATTATCAAGGTGAAAATTTTGTGTTCTTAGAAGGTCCCAAAGCTGCCTTTTTTTCTCCCCCTCTAGCACTGAGGGGAGAGAGGATTTTATAGAAGAAATTAGGGTAATATGAGGGGGAAAACCGGATGAATTTGAATTTGAAAAATCAACATCTTGTACCAATTTCTACAAATTTCTCCCCAAAATCAGAGAAAAGGCTGAGTTTTACTACAAATTCAACCCATTTCGAATGGATGAAACAGAAAAAAGGAAGATGACGCGTATGGGTGTGTATTATTGGCGCCGTTTGGAGCTAGTGCTATGTTGACGTTGTTACCGAGTCTTAGACCACTATTTCTGGGTTTACTGGATGATTTCGCGGATTTCGGTTGGTCACTGTTCTCGCGATTCATTGGGCGAAGAAGATGCCTTGTGTTTGGAGCGTTCTGCTGTTCTCGCGTGAACAAAGAGATGAAGGGATGGGGTCGGGTCGTTTTCGGTATTGTTGTTGTACGCTGTGTATGTATGTTAGTATGTTTGGATGGGTTTTTTTGGTATTGGGTCGAATTCTCACGTGAAGAAGAAGAACGATGGGGTCGGTCGGGTCGTGTTGTTGTATGCATTGTATATGTTGAATTTTTTTAAGGGAAAATTAGCAAACTAGTCACAATCTTTAACATAATTATTAAAAACATCTACACTTTAAAATAATTATTAAAAATGTCAATATGTCAATATTTTAGAAAATAAATTGAATCCTAATATAATTGATCTTCTTTCCTTTTATTTCTCAAATTAGGCCATAATTTATTTCACTATCCCGTAAAAAAAAATCATCACCCACTTACCCCTCTTTTTAGGTTTTACCCCAAATCACTCTTTTGTCTTTCTTGTATTTTTCACCATTGTTACCTCCTTTCTTTGTTCAAGAAAATCAACTCTTCGAATTTCCTACATTTTGTTTAAGAAATTTCACAATTAATTCAAAAGATTCTTCACCCATTGATAAAGTAAATTCGAAATCAACAAGTATTTTGAGAAGTTTCTTGTGATATTATTTTCATATTCACCAAGTATTTTGTATTTTGGATTTTCCGTCTCTTCATCAGTATTGTTTGATTTTTTTTGTTAGTTTGTTTTCATATTCACCAAGCATTTTTTTAGATTTTCCTCTTTTATGTATTTCAGATTTTTCGTCTTTTAAGCAATAATTTTTGATTTTTTTGTAATTTTGTTTTCATAGTTGAGATTTAGTAGATTGTAGAAATATACATTGTCATTCATACATCATATATTGTTTAATTTTTTATACATTCAAATTTAATAATTTTGAATTTTGCTTATAGTGTTACTTATGCACATGTGAATACGGATTTTCAGATTTGGATTTGGTGAACAAAAAATCAGAAAAAAGAACAAAGAAGAAGAAGAAAGAGAGAGTCAGAGAAGAAGGTTGCAAACATTGTATTCATACCAGAATTGTATTCATATTAATTTTGTTTGTCAATTATTTGTCTTTTACTCAGCATTTGTATTTGTATTAAGAACGTTGTATTTCGTTTTTAGTTTATAGTCATTCCAATAGGTATGCCAAATGAATTTGTATTTTTTAAACATGTATCCTATTTTTTCATAGTTAATTTGTATTTTTTTTAGAATATTGTATCCTTCCTCAACAGATTGTATTATTTTCGCTATGTCAGCTATTTTTTTTTTTAGAATCTTGTATCCTATTATTTCATAGTTAAGTTGTGTTTCTTTTTTTTTAAAAAAAATTGTATTCTTTCGCAATAGATTGTATTATTTCCACCATGTATGCTATTTTTTTCCAGAATCTTGTATCCTTTCATAAATCATATTCATATGTAATGATTGGATTATATTGCGATACAATTTCACTGGAATACAATTTTAGTTTTCATTATGAATATACTAATTTTAATAAAATAATAAAATTTTCTATTTTCTGTTATTAAATAATTGTATTATTTTAAATCAAACAAATAAAAAATACATAAATCAGATACATAACAAACTGAAATATTGACATTTTAAATAAATATTGAAATTGTGGCTAAGGGGCCATATTAAATGTCAAATATTGACATTTTAAAAAATTGCCCTTTTTTTAATTGGGTCTATTGCATTGGGCTTGGGAGAAGAGCCCAAAATTTAGACTTGCAATTGAGTTAGGAAGATTGGTAAAAATCGCAATTAAGATAATAGCTAAGTGAATTGCAATCATAATCAATTAAAGTTAAGAATTTGACCAAATTGAATTTAATTCACAAATTTGGCTAAAACTTAAAATGTGACGAATTAATATAATTAACGAATGAGCTTCTTAATTTTAACAGAATAAAATAATTGACTTAATTATGAATTAATTAATCCAAATATATAACTGATAACTAATTTATTGAAATATTTAACTAAAACATAAATTTTTTTGGGATGATTTTTGAATATTTCATAAAATATACTAATTATATACATAATAATATAAAAAGATATTCATTATTCAAAAATTATAAATATGACAATAATTAATTTAAAATAACTAAAAAATGATTTTCTTAAAAATACTAATCATTTTAAATCGTTTGCAATCGAAGAAGCTCGATAATTAATTCATATAGTGGAGGGCCAAAATTGGGTGTCAACAATTGTCCTTCGTTTGACTTGGATTGATGAAAGAAATTCAAGGCAAATGAAATTGACGAATCCAATTTTGACAGACCACATCTTCATCCTGTAAGAAACAAATTTGGTACGGACTTTAGGAGTTATGGCCGAACCCCATAAAATATTTCCTACATATCTCAGACTATATGAGAATTCAGGCCACTTGTAATTCGATATTCTTGATTTAATGCAAAATTATGAAAGAATTCAAAAGTTATCCCGATATCGAATTATGAAGAAATTAGAATGCTCATGAATAACATTTGAGAGAAATTGTTAGAATACAGTAGAATTTTCAACATTGAGCCCGCCACATATCCTTAAACCTTAGGAATCAGGCTGTTTGTAACTCAACTTGATCGGTTGGAAAGGAAACCTAGTATGCTAAGATAACCTTTGGTTCTGGAAGAGTGACAAATAAGTCGAGTATGAAAAAGAGGCTTGCAACCTCTTATTCATGAATGTGACACGCTTCACATCCATAAGTAAGAACTTACACGGATATAATTTCTAAAGATCTTGGTGCATTGTCACTCATATTGGAAACTTGCCCTTCGGTGAGGGTCGAAGTTTTTCGGATGTGAAACTGAAACCGATAAACCCAAAAAAACTCACATACCTTCTGATAGGGGTGTGGTTTGATTGTGGTGAAAGTTGCTCCTCAGCTCTCTTCCTAAGAGTTTGATACTCCTCTTCGGACTATGTCCCAGTTCGCCGCTAAGAAAAGTTCCATGTTGTGCTGTATCCTTTTTAATGTCGTCCGCACCAGTGGTTTGATTTAAAAATTCATCCTCTTGGATGCTCTCGGCAAAGACTGAAATAAACTCGTTAGTAAAAACTGTATTTTAAATAGAGAAGTGATATGTTTTACCATATTCAACACATGTTCTTTTCTTTAAATGTTCTAACGTCAACCTCGATCGATTTTGATGCAGTAGATGATGAATTGATATGATACGACCTAATGATGACTGTTCAATAATGCAATATATTGTTGATGACGATGTTCCATTGGTAGGATTATGATGCTCCATTGATAGAATAACGATGATGATCCGTCAGTAAACTGATATTGATCCATTGGTTGGATAATGATGATGATCCATTAGTAGGATGATGTTTATCCATTGGTAGGAATATTGATCCATTGGTAAGATAACGATGATGATCCTTTCACTAATGATATTATCACCTCTGATAATATAATACAGATGACCCTCTCGATGGTTTGAATGCAATGGTCCTCCTGTCATTTTGAAGATTTAATGGCCCTCTCGGCGGTTTGAATACATAATGACTCTCTTGGCATTTGAAGATGCAATATCCCTCTTGGCATTTTGAATGCATGATGACCCTCCCGACGGTTTGAATATGTAATGACCCTCCCAGCGGTTTGAATATGTGATGGCCCTCCTTGCATTTGAAGATGTGATGGCCCTCCTGGCATTTGAAGATGCAATGGTCCTTTTGGCATTTACATATTTGATGGTCCTTCCAATGGTTTGAATATGAAATGGTCCTCTTGTCATTTTAAGATGCAATGTCCCTCTTGGAATTTTGAAGATATAATAGCCCTCTCGGCGGTTTGAATATGAAATGGCCTTCTTGGCATTTGAAGATGTAATGACCCTCTCGGCGGTTTGAATATGTAATGGACCTCTTGGCACTTTAAGATGTAATGGTTGTCTTGCCATTTGAAGATGCAATGACCCTTTTGGCATTTGTATACAGTTGAAGATGCAATGACCCTTTTTGCATTTGCATATATGATGGCCCTCTCGGTGGTTTGAAGATGCAATGACCCATTTGGCATTTGCATATATGATGGCCCTCTCGGCGGTTTAAATATGTCGCCCTCTTAGCACTTGAAGATGTAATGGCCCTCTTGGCAATGGTATTAAATCCTTTGATAATACGACATGAATGACTCTTTACGTAATAAAGACGAGGTACCTCTAGGTGGTTCACATTACCGCGTCTGATATCAACGGAATTTGTGAATATTCTTCAAACATTCTTGATGCTAAAAAATGTAATTTGATGTCATTGAAGATACTTGTACATGTTGAGAGTGATTCTTTCACTTGTTCCTATTTTGAACATTTAGAGCTCATTTTGACTCATGCTTTGTTGGAGATTCAAACGAGGTGTTGTTGCTCTGAACTGCTTATTTTTCTTCTGAAGAACTTCAATGACTTTTATGCATCTACAAATGATTGTCAATTTTGGGGAGCTCTTTGCCCTTTTGAATTCTCCATATTCGTTGAATGGAGGAATATGATGATCTTGAGACAATCTTCAATCGCTTGCTCCTTATCTTGTCTTCCTCAGTTGATCACTCTAATTCTTGCTTCTTGATAGATATAAGATGAAATTATACAAAATATTTGACATATTAAATAATCTTTGAGGAAAAAGAATTTTTTGACAATCAATTTGGAAAAGGTCACTGTCAAATATCATGCCATGCATAGCTTAAGTGAACGTCCTTGGTTCAAAACTTTTGACGTGTCCGATATCTTGTTCTAGAGAATTTAAAAGATCCTTAAAGCTTGAGAAATTTTTGGCATGGTCCTCTCGTAATCTATTATAATTGGGAAGCTTTGTAGATGACTCTGAAATCCAACGGTGTCGGAGATTGATGAAGTTGACTATGAACTTTAATGACGCCAGAGAGCATTTGAAGTTAGCTTTAAAATTGTAATCATGCTCAAAATATTCAAAATCAACTACAAGCTTCTAGTGATGCTTGAAGAAATTTTTAAGGCCATCCTGAAAAGTTTCCGTCCTAGTTAGATATCCTGGAGTATCTCGAACTGTTGATATATGACTTACAAAATGTTTGAGACCCTCTAAAAAATTTTGTCCTAATTGCAACTCACAATATATCTTCAATCTTGACTTGTGGAGAGATCCTCTTTTTGAGAATTTTTGAGCTCTTTTCAAAATTTCTGTCCAGTTCCTATTGTAAAGGAAAATAGAAATCTTATGGGAAATATGACCGAGCCATTGTGGCGCCTACGTATCCCGTTGAGGTAGAAATCAAGTCAAACGTAGTTCCCCTCTCAAGGATTAGACGAAAATAGAAAAAAATTATAAGGAAACGATCGAGCTCGATATAGTCCACCTACATATCTCAAAGAGGAGAGTTCAGGTCGAACGTAGTTCAAGTACAAAGGGGAAATATTGAAAATGGATAAAGGGGTGACCAGGCCAACACAAGCCACCTACGTATCTCATTCTTGAGAATTCACGTCAGACGTAGTTCATAACTAATGATAGTGTTCTAACTATAAAACATAAGATGATTACATGCAAATGATGCGATTACAAGAAAGGAAATAAAATAAACTCTGAGCCTTCAAACATAGTATCTTTTGACAGCACCTGAGTCGACTGATGACTTGTGAGTTAATTGTCAACGCCCAACCGTGACATGTCATCAATCAAAATGTATTGATGTTTTGTTTAAGCAAATCGATGAGTTCTCTTTTCTAAGCTTTGGTTGGATATACGTTGATTCTTGTTTCTTTGACACATTTATCATTTTCTAGATTCACAGTTTATGTGTATCATCCATATTCGACTTATCTAGATTCTCAAACCGTTTCAATTCTTTGGCAATGTATTCATATATCATGATCGTCTCATCATACTTTTATAACACATCGTCATCTACCTTATTTGTTCATTCAGTTTGTCACATTACATGATGTTGACATATTTAAAATTATTTTTACTGAAATAAAGACTGTTAGATAGCAGAATTAAAGCAAGTGAAATAAATTTTCACAATAGAGATGACTTTCATTGAAAATAAGGATATACGCACTTTGTCCATGAACGTGGGCCATCTTGCTATTTTCAAAACATTACAAGGGAAATTAAAAGATGATTAGGTAAAAGGACATAAAAGGTGGGTTCCAAGCCTCCTTCAGACTTCCATTGATTTTAGAAATGGCATATAATTCAACTTTGTCTATCAAGGTGAGCGAGGAATCAAGAGCGGAATGGAAAGCACTTTCTCCATTGGCTCGGTGTCTTGTATGTCTGGCGTCTCAATCATCTCTTTAAGCACAACATAACCTTCTTCAAAAAGATCCCCAGTTCCTTCTTTAATACTGTCATCATTAGCATATTGCTTTACCAGAAAGGACTGATACAAATGAGGCAAAGGCTTTGGTGATACATAATTAACCTCCTTCCTTTCTAACCATCTTTTTGCACTAAAGCAAAATCTTGATGCGGTTCCATGACCAAAAATTTGGATTTCTCAAATATGCTCAGTGAAGCTAAAACTTTCTCAAGGCTATCAAGGCTGGTTGGGATTACAGCCTTATCCACACACCAAATTTCTTCGACCTCGATCATGTTAATGGTAAACCCTTCACGATTTGACAATGAATCACTATTGGCATTGGAAGTGACAATTTGAAGAGTGACAATTATTTGATCAATCAAGTCCTGAATTTTATATTTTAAATTGATGCAATTCTCTTGGTATGCCCAACACCTCCGGAATGGTAAGTACAATGATGTTTGAACCAGTATTGTCTGGAATTGACATTGACATTGTTTGGATCAATTGTTTGTAGCTGCGTTCAATCTCTCAAAAAGCTGGGTTCGACTTTCAACCAAAGTAGTGAAGACTCGATCAGGTTTCTTCTCAAGTTTTGGATGAGGAAGATAGTAATTATTTTGTGGAGGTGGAGGTACTTGATGATAAAGAGGAGGATTTTGGTGAGTAGATGCTGGTGTTTGAAAATTTAGGTATTGTAGAGTTGGTAGCTAGGAAGGGCATTTTGGTAATTTGACATGAGATTTGGTAACTTGATTGAACATATGGGTAATTTGGTAATGGATATTGGTAATTTGGTTTGACATTTGGATAATTTGGTGATGGAGCTTGGTAATTTGGTTGGACATAAAAGATGGGGTAAGGATTTTGTTGAGCTAAGGGGTAGGTGTTGGATGGTAAAGACTTTCAAACATTGAGACTGACATGTTTCTTTGATTTTGGCCTCGATTCATATGAAATAGAGGAATCATCCTCTTTCTTCCTTCTCAATTGTCCCGAGGATTCAGCTTGGGCAGTCATTCATATGGTTTTTCCGGTTGAGACCATCTTCAATAGTTTCACCAATTTGACCATCTTAGTGAACTTTTTGCGCCTAAAATTAGCAACATCCTATTGTAGTACTCATGCTATTGAATGCGCACGAAGACTTCAATAATATCTCTCTCGATCATGGAAGGCCTAACCCTTGCAGCCT
Organism: Solanum verrucosum; assembly: GCF_900185275.1. Taxonomy (NCBI): domain Eukaryota; kingdom Viridiplantae; phylum Streptophyta; class Magnoliopsida; order Solanales; family Solanaceae; genus Solanum; species Solanum verrucosum. The sequence goes on from NW_026020284.1 coordinate 144,395, forward strand.
CTTTTCTCCAACGGTAGGCATTTTCTCGATAACTTTCACAAGACTTCTGTTTGATTATCTCGAAAGAGTATCGATCAGGAATGAATTCTACATTGTAATCAAACCTTTCAATGAAGCCTTTAGCCAAGGTTTTCCAACTTGTCCATTGTTTCATTTCTTGAGATATAAACCATTCAAAAGCTTCTCCTTTCAGACTTCGACTAAAGAGCCGCGTTAACAAAGCCTCGTCTTTCTCAACTCCTACAAGTTGGTCAAAATAATCTCTCAAATGAGTAAAAGGATTTTCAACTCCGATAAAGTGTCAAATTTTGATAATTTAAAGCCTTCCGGAAGGTCCAAATGGGGATGAATGCACAAATCTTCATAATTCAACCCCACAATGTTTGGGGTGTATTGAAAGTCCTTCATTGCAGTCATAACTTCCTCTTTGATGCTTTGTTCAATCTCTCCTTTTATGATCTTCCGCTCCTTCTCCTTCTTCTCATAATGATCGAGTTCAAACTGTGTGGTAAATAGAGAGAATGATTCTGATGACGTTGGAATATGAAAAGTATTTTTTAGTTGTGTGGGTTGAGTGGTAGGTGGGTTTTGAACAATTTGGGCAGGGATTTGATGGGCGGGAGGAAAAACCTAGAGATTGTTGGTATTTGGATGAGTAGGTAACTTTTGGTGTGAGGAGCTAGCATGATGTGGGTTAGGGGTATTTAGGTTGATGATGGAGGGTTTTAGAATTGTAGCGGTGGATGAATTGTTTGGAAGAAGTTCGGATGTTGGATCGGAAGTAGAAAAATGGAGTTGGAGGTCTTCCATTGTCTAGAGTAGGAGCCAGATTTGTCAAATCTTGAGTTTTATCCATTTTTGCCCTCATTTCAGTAATCTGTTGGAACAATTACGCAATCAACTTGTTCTGTTCAGCAATGATAGGGTCATTCACATTAATCTCGATCAAATTAGTGTTATCAGCATTTTCAACCACTTTTCCTTTGCCTTTTGACAAACTTTGGTCAGAAAGGAATCTTTGGGGTCTTTGGACCTTGTGAAGCATGGATGTTTAGCCATTTTCTTGACACAAATAAGTTTTGCCTACCTGAAAAGGAAAATAACTCAAAAGACAAATGTGTTAGTCAGTGTAGAAGATAAATGATACAAAATATTACACACATATCTGCAAATCATAAGAGTTTATTCACTTGAAGATAAACTAGTCCACAAGAAAATGACTAACAGATAGAAATTTGTCTATTTGATTTGGGATTAGTGACAAAAAAGTTGATTGCGTTGAGCCAATTTCCTTTTGTATCTTTCATTGACGTTCTTCTGATTTTAGATTGAGATGAAATCCAACTCCTTGCAAGAGTGGGAAGAATAAAATTTTTCAAAAATGGGGACCTAGCCTTGGAGGCTGCCTACGTATCTCTCGGAGGAGAATTTAGGTCCTACGTAGTTCGATTAAGCTTGAATCTCTTTCGATTTGAGATGACGTATCCTTTTATGACATGAGAGAGTAATATTTAAATTTTAAAAGTGAAGCTCGAATTTTGTTAGTAAACTAAAGACTCAAGGAGTATTTGAACGTACTTTTGATAGTGACTTGATATTTGTGCTTAAGAAGTTCTACAAAAATTTCCAAAATAGTAGGCTAGAACATATTCAAACAAATAGTTATGACACATAAACATTTATTGTGCATTTTAAATAGATATGTGACCCTTTTGTGCTAAGGGTAGGCCCAACGATTTGAAGGATGTATAACATCATTTGGAACATTCCATTTCACCCAAAATCTAAATTTATACAAACTTTCTAAATAAATTGAACATGGATACATAATAGGGAAAAGGGATACAAATAATCAGTCCCACGCAACGGTACAATCCTAAAGTATGTTTCCATGGATAGTCTTTCGTCCTTGATTTCTTGTCATCTCTGGATGTCCACTCTTTTGGATGCAATGATAATTTGATCCTTCTTCCACTCGAATAAACTATTAAACTCTCTACCCCAAGATACAATGGTTTACCAAAATGGCGTATACATCCTTCAAATTTAAACACATAAGTATGATCGTCCATTTAGGTCTTGGGCTATTTTTTCACTCAAGGTGGTTTGTCTAATAGGCCCAACACGCCTTGGATGTTGTGTCGTCTTAGTTCAATGTGCTAAATTGAGGGATTTGATTTCGCTATACGCTAGTTGACTAAGAATGGAGTTTATTTGAAGTGGACCGGTGACCCAAGCGGACAGCTTGAGCTGGGGCAGTTAGCGACCGTTGACCATCCAGTGGCTAACTACATTCGCTATGGTACCCCGAGAAAAAGTTTGGTTAACAAACGTCTGCGACCCGTATAAAAGTCTTTTAAGTGAAAAGAAGAAAGTCGATTGACAGAATAGATGGTATGCATGCAATGACAGTTAATATCACTATTCGAACAGATAAAGCATATATAAGGCAAAACAATTCAACAAATATTAACAAATAGTCAAAAGATTCAAATCGTTATGGTTAGAACTGATAGCATCCAAGGAAGCTCTACTCCATTGAAGGACAATGATGAAGCTTTAGAAACTCCAAGGAGGCCCATAACAAGATCTCAAACCAAGGAGTTCAATGATAAGCTCAATGGGTTTCAATCGCTGATCCAAAGGTGTCTTATTGGGGAAGAAGAGCTCAAGCACAAGGGAGAGGAATTGTCCAAATGCTACAATTATTTGGTGGCCCAAATTCAAGCCCAAAATGAGGAATTTTAAGGTCTAATTTCGTACAAATAATGTCAAGAAGAGTCCAAGAATCAACCACAACAAGAGTTGCTTTCTGCCCAAGTTTTGAGAGAAGACTAGTCAAACTTTCCAAGATTGTCAAGATTCTTTTCCTAGTTGGGATTTAACTTATTTATTTATTTATATATAGGTTATTAATATTTTCCTTAGTCTATTTATGGTCTCCTAAGTACCATTTAATTCTTTCCTAGAAGTACTAAATTTATTCCTAGTTAGGTTACTTTATTTCCTTTCTAGAGTAGGATTCCTTGTAATTGTCTTTCTAGGGTTTGACTGACCTTTTTGCTTCTTATAAGGGGTCTTGGACGTTTTCCCCCTTCTCCTATATATAGGAGTCCTTTTCATTTATTAAAGACAATTTAGATTGATATTAATAATATTTGAGAGAGTTCTTTGAACCTTTGTGACTTGTTCTTTGAGAATTTATCTTTAAACTTTTACTAGTTTCATAGTTTAAGGTATAAAGTAACTTCTTCTTGTGATATCTTTGGTTTCTTTTTGGTATTCTTTACAAGGTGATTAATTTCTACATATTAATTATTGTCTTTAGTTACTCATAAAGCGGTCAAGATCCGAATCTATCGTTTTGATTCGTTTTCTCAAGTAAAGGCGTTAGATTTCTTCCATAAATCTATATGTTGTTACTTGGATCTTTTCAAGGCCTTAGAACATCTAATCCTTGGAAATTCGTGGATCTTTCCTTCGAATTTCCATATCTTTAGTTAGTTTTTTTGTTTCTTTTCTTTGTGCTTCCGCATTCTAATATTCAATTCTCTATTTGTGATCTCCCTTAACCTTGCTGTTATCAAGTGGTATTAGAGCGGTTCTATCAAGATTCCGTTCTTGATAAATCTTGGGATTTCTTGTTATATTAGAGCAGAAAAAAAACTGTAGTGTGAACAGTAGCGTCGTGAATTATTTTTTACAGTAGCGTGAACAGAAAAAAAAATTATAACTTGCTCTCTCAGAAATCTGATTACTTGTCCTCCAAGAAATTTGATTACTTGATACCCAAGAAAGCTTATTACTTGCTATACAAGAAATCTTATTACTTGCTCTCCAAGTTTTGCATTAATGTGTTTCCAAGCAAGAAGGTAGCAAGAAGAGGGGATTCTAGATCTTTAAGAATAAGAGGAATTTTTTTTTTCTTGTTCTTATAATTCTAAAATAAGTTCCTTTTTATTCGTGTTTTGTTTCAACTAAATCCTACTTGTTCTAGGACTAGTTCTTTACTTTCTTTTTGTACCCCAAGATTCCATACTTTATTACTATGAACTTGATACACGTTTTGGTTTAATTATAAATCTACAAAGTATTCTCGTTCAAAGGTTATTTTGAGTGGAAAAAGACAGGTGTGGGTGAGTTTAAAAGAGGGTAAAAGCATATTAAAAGTGTGATACTTGATCATTTATTCTTTTTTTTATGTCTAATTCAGGTGGTGATGAGGAAAGGGCTCGTTTAGAAGCCGAGGTCAAAGGAAGGAACGACTTTACCCTTCAAGCTATGCACCAACAATTTGAGAGATGGACCAATTTCAAGAGATAAGGGATATGATTATCCGAGTAGAATGACACCATAGCTGCAGTTAGGAGGGAGAATGATGTTGTACCCCCAAATAATGTTAGACCCCAAGTTAGAAGGAATGTACCCCATATTCCTTTTGTAAATCCTAAATATGATAATGATGATTTTGATGTTGAATTTAATCTAGAAAGAAGAGATAGAAGGGGACAAAGAGGTACAGTAGAAGATGATAATATAAATAGTATAAAGATGAAGATACCATCTTTCAAGGGGACAAGGGATCCAGACTTGTACGTTGATTGGGAGAGACGAGTTGAAGCCATCTTTGATTGCCATAACTACTCTGAGGGTAAGAAAGTTAAACTTGTTGTTGTTGAGTTTTCTGATTATGCTGCTTCTTGGTGGAAAAAGCTTGCTAGGGACAGATTGCAAGAGGAGCTACCACCTATTGCTACGTGGGCATAGATGAAGAGGGTAATGAGGAAGCGATTTATTCCATCATACTTCCAAAGAGATCTACAGTCTCGCCTTCAACACTTGAAGCAAGGCTCCATGTCGGTGGATGAGTACTTCAAAAGCATGGATATGGCTATGATCCAAGCTAACTGCATAGAGGAAGAAGAGGCTATAATAGCTAGATTATTAAATGGTTTAAATACAGAAATAGCTAATGTAGTAGAGATACAACAATATGTAACTTTAGATGAGTTAGTTGATTTGTCTGTAAAAGTTGAAAAACAAATTGAGAAAAAGCAGCAAAATAACTCATGGAGAAGTCGACCAAACACTATCTCTAAGAAGCCATGGTCAACTCAAGAGGGGAAAGCTCCTTCCAAACCTCAAGATGATAGAGGTAAACGTAAAGTTGAGGAAGGAGGTAAATCCTTTAATCCTAAATCTTCTAAACCTTCAAGTTCTATTCAATGTCACAAATGTCATGGAAGGGGGCATATGATGCATGAATGTCCAAGTAGAAGAAACATCCTACTTAGAGAGAATGAAGAATATCAGAGTGAAAAAAGTGAGGGGGAAGAAGAAGAGGGAGAAGGTGTAAGTGAGGAAGATGATTTGGAACTACCTAATGATGGTATAATTGGGGTGGTTAGGAGAATTATGACTATCAATTTGGATAGTGTTGATGAAGGGCAGAGAGAGAATTTGTTTCATACTAGGTGTGGGATAAAAGGGAAGACTTATTCTATGATTATTGATGGAGGAAGTTGTGCAAATGTGGTGAGTTCATACTTGGTGGATAAGCTAGGAATTGCATGCATGAAGCGCTCTACCCCATATAGGCTCCAATTGTTGAATGATTGTGGAGAAGTAAAAGTAAACAAACAATGCATGCTTTCATTCAATGTTGGTAGGTATGAAGATGAAATTCTTTGTGATGTAGTTCCAATGCAAGCATGTCATGTTTTACTTGGCCGACCTTGGCAGTATGATAGGGATACTATTCATCATGGGAGAAAGAATAGGTATAGTCTTCTGCATAATGGTAAGAAGTATACTCTTGCACCATTATCTCCTTCTCAAGTGTTTGAAGATAAAAAATGATTGAGGGAAACAATGGGAAAACAAAAGGGAGAGGTAAAATGTGAGCTTGAGGGAAAAGAAAAAGGCCAAGAAATAGAAAAAAAGAGAGATGGCCGAGAGAAAGAGAGAGAGGGCAGCGATCTAAGTAAAGAGGTAAAAGAGGGTGTCAGTAAAAAAATAAAATGTTTTGGTGGGAGGAAAGAGGCTAAGGAAAAGAAAAATAAGAGCCTTTATATAAAAGCCAAAGAGTGTTTGAATGCTAGTAGAGAGGGGCTGCCCATAATACTACTTACTTACAAAGAAGTATTGATTAATTTTGAACAACTAACTCCTTCTTTGCCAAATAGTGTTTCTTCTCTTTTGCAGAATTTTGAAGATGTTTTTCCTGATAACAACTCCAAAGGGATTGCCACCTTTGAGAGGGATTGAGCACCAAATCGACTTTGTGCCTGGGTCTCAACTTCCTAATAGGCCTGCCTATAAGAGCAATCCTGAAGAGACTAAAGAATTACAAAGGCAAGTTGAAGAATTGCTTGAAAAGGGATTTGTTCGAGAGAGTATGAACCCATGCTCTGTTCCAGTCCTATTGGTCCCCAAAAAGCATGGAACATGGAGGTTGTGTGTAGATTGTCGGGCCATCAACAAGATAACGGTAAAGTATCGCCATCCTATCCCTCGTCTTGATGACATGTTGGACCAACTGTATGGTTCCAAAATCTTTTCTAAAATTGATCTAAAGAGTGGTTACCATCAGATTCGTATGAATCCTAGAGATGAATGGAAAACTGCTTTTAAGACCAAATATGGACTTTATGAGTGGTTAGTTATGCCCTTTGGCTTGACTAATGCACCAAGCACTTTTATGAGACTAATGAATCAAGTTTTTAAAGATTTCCATGGAAAATTTATTGTGGTGTATTTTGATGACATCTTGATCGTTTCTCAAAATCTGAATGAACACCTAGAGCACTTAAAACAAGTTTTTGAAGTTCTTAGAAATCAACGCTTATTTGCTAATCTCAAAAAGTGTACTTTCTGTGTGGATCGTGTGATTTTCTTAGGTTTTGTGGTCAATTCTAAGGGAGTTGAAGTAGATGATGAGAAAATAAAGGCAATAAAAGAATGGCCTAAACCTAATAGTGTAACTGAAGTTAGGAGTTTCATGGACTTGCTAGTATTTTTAGGAGGTTTGTGCGAGACTTTAGCACCATTGTTGCTCCTTTAACTGAAGTTATTAAAAAAAAGATAAGGGTTTTACATGGGGAAAGGAACAAGAGGATGCATTTAAACTTGCTGAAGGATAAATTGTGTTCTGCTCCTCTTTTACAATTGCCTGATTTTTCTAAGTCTTTTGAAGTTGAGTGTGATGCCTCTGGTAAGGGCATAGGTGCAATTTTGATGCAAGACTCCAAGCCAATTGCCTACTTTAGTGAAAAGCTAAGTGGAGCAACATTGAACTACTCAACTATAATAAGGAGCTATATGCCTTGGTAAGGGCGTTAGCTACATGGCAGCACTACTTGTTGCCTCGAGAATTCGTGGTCAAGACTGATCATGAGTCATTATACTCCTTTACCTGTCTATTATTCCCCTTGGATTGATATTTCTATGGATTTCATACTGGGGCTGCCAAGGACTAAGTATGGTAAGGATAGTATATTTGTGGTAGCAGATAGATTTTCTAAAATGGCTCATTTTATCCCATGTAAAAAGACTAATGATGCATCTCATGTGGCTGACTTGTTTGTAAAGGAAGTGGTTAAATTGCATGGAATACCTAGAACTATTGTTAGTGATAGGGATGCCAAGTTCTTAAGTCACTTTTGGAGAATTCTTTGGGGAAAGTTGGGAACTAAATTGCTATTTTCTACATCTTGTCACCCACAAACGGACGGGCAAACGGAAGTGGTTAATAGAACTTTAGGGAACATGTTGAGGGCTATTTTGAAAGAAAAGTTGACTTCTTGGGAAGATTACTTACCTATTGCAGAATTTGCTTATAATAGGACCTTCCATTCTTCTACTGGTAAGACTCCTTTTGAAGTTGTATATGGATTCAACCCCCTTACCCCCCTTGATTTATTGCCTTTGCCTACTAATGATTTTGCTAATCTTAATGGTAAGAAGAAGGCTGATATGATGAAGAAAATTCATGAACAAACAAGGCTTGCAATTGAAAAGAAGAATCAGGAAGTTGCATTGCGAAGAAATAAGGGAAGAAAATATGTTGTTTTTAAACCTGGTGACTTGGTTTGGGTGCATATGAGAAAGAAAAGATTTCCTTCCAAAAGAAAGACCAAACTAGATCCTGGAGGAAGTGGGCCATACAAAGTCCTTGAAAGGATTGGAGACAATGCTTATAAACTTGATCTTCCTGGTGAGTTCCAAGTTAGTGCAACTTTTAATGTTTCTGATCTTTCCCATTTTGATGCAGATTTGAATTCGAGGACGCATTCTCCTCAAGAAGAGGGGGATGATAGCATCCAAGAAAGCTCTACTCCATTGAAGGACAATGATGAAGCTTTAGAAACTCCAAGGAGGCCCATAACAAGATCTCAAACCAAGGAGTTCAATGATAAGCTCAATGAGCTTCAATCGCTGATCCAAAGGTGTCTTATTGGGGAAGAAGAGCTCAAGCCCAAGGGAGAAGAATTGTCCAAATGCTACAATTATTTGGTGGCCCAAATTCAAGCCCAAGATGAGGAATTTTAAGGTCCAATTTCGTGCAAATAAGATCAAAAAGAGTCCAAGAATCAGCCACAACAAGAGTTGCTTTCTGCCCAAGTTTTGAGAGAAGACTAGTCAAACTTTCCAAGATTGTCAATATTCATTTCCTAGTTGGGATTTACCTTATTTCTTTATTTATATATAGGTTATTAATATTTTCCTTAGTCTATTTATGGTCTCCTAAGTACCATTTAATTCTTTCCTAGAAGTACTAAATTTATTCCTAGTTAGGTTACTTTATTTCCTTTCTAGAGTAGGATTCCTTGTAATTGTCTTTCTAGGGTTTGACTGACCTTTTTGCTTCTTATAAGGGGTCTTGGACGTTTTCCCCCCTTCTCCTATATATAGGAGTCCTTTTCATTTATTAAAGACAATTTAGATTGATATTAATAATATTTGAGAGAGTTCTTTGAACCTTTGTGACTTGTTCTTTGAGAATTTATCTTTAAACTTTTACTAGTTTCATAGTTTAAGGTATAAAGTAACTTCTTCTTGTGATATCTTTGGTTTCTTTTTGGTATTCTTTACAAGGTGATTAGTTTCTACATATTAATTATTGTCTTTAGTTACTCATAAAGCGGTCAAGATCCGAATCTATCGTTTTGATTCGTTTTCTCAAGTAAAGGCGTTAGATTTCTTCCATAAATCTATACGATGTTACTTGGATCTTTTCAAGGCCTTAGAACATCTAATCCTTGGAAATTCGTGGATCTTTCCTTCGAATTTCGCATATCTTTAGTTAGTTTTTTTTTTCTTTTCTTTGTGCTTCCGCATTCTAATATTCAATTCTCTATTTGTGATCTCCCATAACCTTGCTGTTATCAAGAACCTAATTAAATACCCAGTGGAGTCGCCATTTTTGTTATACGCTAAAAAGAAATAAAGACTTGTTTTCAAAAAATCAATTTTCAAGAGTCTCCACTTAATTTTTTATGAAAAAATCAAGAAAAAACTATTGATTTTCCAAAATATTTCAACAAAATAAAATCAATTGAAATAAAGGGGTTCGGGGTTCAATTTACATTTCGAGAAGGTGTTAGGCCCTCGAAATATCCACTAACGTGCGATTGACCTATGACTTGACTAGGATTTGACTAAGTTTGAGAATTAACTAAAAGGAATAAAAATTATTTGAAAATAATTTAACTTAAATACTTTAAAATAATTTAGAAAGGAAAGTAAACTTTGTCAAAAATGACCAAGAAAGGTGAGTAAATAAAATTTATTTACATGAAATAAACTATCACAATCAAAAGTGGTTCATCTTTAGGGTATTTAATTAAATTAACCAAACAAATGAAGTTAAGTTAAGCAAATACGATGATAAAAAAATGTAAAGTAAAGAAGAGAATAAAATTGAGCTTTTGCCCAACTTCAATTTGTTGGACTACTAGGCCCAAGTTGTTGTTGCGGTTTTGGGTTTTTAGCCCCTTTTTTCCCTTCCCTAATCTTCTAATGTAAGGCCTGCTAGCAATAAATGGGTTTCAGCCCAATGTTTTGCTCCGGAGGCCGGTTTGGGCCCTTTTTCAGCGTATATAAACATTGTGTAGTAGTGTATATTTTCCTGTATACTAGCTCCATTTCCTGTATATTTGCTTCCATTTGGCCTGTTGCTAGGCAGCGACAGAGACGACGAGACTTGAACTTATTTCCAGCACCACTAATGAACTCTGATGGTTTCAAAAGCTGGAAATCGTTAAGCCTTTGAAATACTAAATTTGTCAAGCTTTTCAGTCAAAAATCATATCATTGTCGACGAGAAAAATTTGTGTTCTTAGAAGGTCCCCCAAAGTTGCCTTCTTTTTTTCTCCCCCTCTAATACTAAAGGGAGTGAGGGGATATTATAGAAGAAATTAGGACAGAATGAGTGCGAAAACCGAATGGATTCAAATTTGAAAAATTAAAATCTTGTACCCATTCCCACAAATTCCTCCCCAAAATAAGAGAAAAGGCTGATTTTTACTACAAATTTAATCCATTCCGAAAGGACGAGATAGAAAAAGCGAAGATGGACGATGGGCTTGTACGGTTGGCGCCGTTTGGAGCTACTGCTGATGTTGATGTTGCTGCCGAGTCTAACATTGCTTTTTCTGAGTTGCTGGACGATTTTGCGAATTTTGTTTGGTCACTGCTATCGTGATTCGTTGGGCGAAGAAGACGCCAAAGGCATTTGTGTTTGGAGCGTTCTGCTGTTCTCGCCTGAACATAGAGAAGAAGGGGTGGGATAAGGTCGTTTTCAGTATTGTTGGTTAAAATTGCAATTAAGATAATAGCCAAACGAATTGCAATCATAATCAATTAAAGTTAAGAATTTGACCAAATTGAATTTAATTCACAAATTTGGCTAAAACTTAAAATGAGAGGAATTAATATAATTAATCAACGAGCTTCTTAATTTTAACAACATAAAATAATTGACTATATTATAAATTACTTAATCCAAAAATATAAAATATAACTAAATTAATAAAATATTTAACTAAAGCATAAAATCTGTTGAGATGATTTTTTAATATTTATAAAATATACTAATTATATACATAATTATATAAAAACATATGCATTGTTCAAAAAATATAAAAATGACGAAAATTAATTAAAAATAACAAAAAAATTGATTTTTTTAAAAAATATTAATCATTTTAAACCATTTGTAATTTAAGAAGCTTGATAATTAATTCATATAGTGGAGGGTCAAAATTGTGTGTCAATAGAAAGAAAAATTGATTCGTTAGAATTAGTTCATACTGATATTTGTGAACTTGGAGGAATTTTAACTCGTGGAGGTAATAGGTATTTTATCACTTTCATTGATGATTTTTCTAAGTTTACATATGTTTACTTGATGAAAAAAAAGTGATGTTTTTTGAAAATTTTAAAACTTATCTCCATGAGTTGAAAATAAGTTTGGTAGAAAAATAAAAAGAATTAGAAGTGATAGAGGTCATGAATATGAATCAAATGAGTTTAATTCTTACATTAGATCATTGAGAATAATTCATGAAACTACTCCTCCTTATTCTCCTTCATCTAATGATGTAGAGTAAAGGAGAAATAGAACTTTGGTTGAATTAACTAATTTCATGCTTATTGAGTCACATGCACCTTTAAATTTATGGGGTGAAGCTATTTTGACTTCTTGTTATGTGTTGAATCGTGTGCTTCATAAAAATTCTAAATTGACACCTTTTGAATTTTGAAAAGGTAACAAGCCAAGTTTGGGATATCTAAGAGTTTGAGGTTGTCTAGCCTTTGTGAGGCTAATGAATCCTAAGATTACAAAGTTGAGTAAGAAAGTTAGTACTTGTTCTTTTCATGGTTATGCTTCAAAAAGTACTGCCTATAGATTTTTTAATCTTGAAGATAATATTATAATTGAATTGGGTGATGCTATTCTTCACGAGAATAAATTTCCTTTTGATTCTAAAAATAGTGGGGGTCAAAGGATTGAACAAAATATTTTGTCACTAGTTCTTCTACTTCTACTTTTAAAAATAAAGAAATTGATGATTTTGAGTTAAGAAGAAGTAAAAGAGCTAGAGCAGAAAAAGATTTTGGTCCTGATTTTTATGTGTTTAATGTTGGAGACCCTGTAAATTTAAAAGAAGCTTTATCTTCACATGATTTCATTTTTTGGAAAGAGGCTGTAAATGATGAAATAGAATCACTAATTTCTAATAAAACTTGGAAGTTAGTTGATTTACCACCGGGTTGCAAAACAATTGGTTGCAAATGTCTCTTAAGAAAAAAGTTAAAACCGGATGGATCTATTGATATTATAAGGCTAGACTAGTTGCAAAAGGTTTTAAACAACTACAAGGCCTAAATTTTTTTGATATATTTTCTCCGATAACAAGAATTACATTCATAAGACTTTTAATGGCTATGACTGCATATTTTGATTTGCACATTAATCAAATGGATGTAAAAACTATTTTTTAAAAATGGAGAGCTAAATGAGGAAATTTATATGGATCAACCCGAGTATTTTGTTGAAGCAGGCCAAGAAAGAAAAGTATGTAAACTTACTAAATCCCTATATGACTCGAAATATGCACCAAAGCAATGTCATAAAAAGTTTTATTCATGCATGATTGAAAATAGTTTTAAAACAAATGAGTGTGATAAGTGTATTTATCATAAGTCATGGAATATATCACAGGTTATTATTTCATATATGTTGATGATTTATTGATCTTTGGCTCTAACAAGAATGTTATTGGCGAAACTAAAAATATTCTTAGAAGCTATTTTGATATGAAAGATCTTGGTGAGACAAATTTTATTCTTGGAATAAAAATAATAAGAACATGTGATGAAATTTTCTTTGACCAGTCACATTATGTGGAGAAAATTTTGAAAAAATATAACTTTCTTGATTGCATGCATGTTGAAACTCCTTTTTGATTCAAGTGTTCACTTATTTCCCATTTAAAGTGAAAATGATGTAGTAAATCGAAAGGAATATGCTAGCATAATTGAAAGTTTGAGATATGTGACTGATTGCACTGGGCCTGAAATTGCATATGTAGTAGGAGTACTTAGTTGGTTTACAAGCAAACCAGGTAATGAACATTTGCATGCTATAGCAAGAGTGATGAGGTATTTAAATGGAACAAAAAATTATGGTTTGAACTATAAAAAATATCTTGTTGTACTTGAAGGCTTTTCTGATGCAAATTGGAACACTTTATCAGGTGATTCATGCTCTACCATTGCTTATATATTTACTTTGGGTGGTGGTGCTATTTGTTGGAAATTAAAAAAGCAAACTATACTTGCTAACTCTACCATGTAGGCTGAACTAATTGTTTTAGCTTCGTCTAGTGAGGAAGTGAATTGATTGAGAGATTTATTATTTCAAATTCCTTATTTTGAAAAACCAGTTCCTCCTGTTTTAATTCATTATGATAGCACTGCTGTAGTTGGAAGAGTTCAAAATCATTATTAAAACAATAAATCCAGAACTATAAAAAGGAAACACACAGTAATGTAAGATTGTATTTGACAAGTGGTACCATTAATGTTGATTTGTCAAATCTTGTGATAATCTTGCAGATCCTCTTACTAAGGGTCTTAATGAGAGAAAAGGTCTAGAGAACATCGAGGGGGATGCGATTGAAGCCAATAAATCCTTGAGTCATACATGAGGAAATCCAACCTAGGGACTATAGATCCTATAACCAGGTTCAAAGGGAAAACTAATCATATGATGACTTCTTGTGAAAAAATGCACTATTATTTTTCTCTCCCTATGATGTCAGCATTGTATCCTGTAGTAATTTGTGAAGGTTGAGTTTACAAAACTTTTAATAAAACTTTGTAGCCCATATGAGTGGAGTATTAAACTTGCAGGAGCACTCTCGACATATTTCACCTATATGAGTGTGGAAGTAGGTCGCTTCTCAGAAGCACTTATGAAACCGGGATAGCACAAGGCCGTAATGTGTTGTCTTTTAAAGCTCATATTAACTTGATTATTATGTTTAGGCAATGATATTTTATTTCCCTTTAACAATAATAGTTTAAATCTAAGACCACTACAACTATGGAGTAAACGTTATTGTTCTACTAAGTGGAGGTTCAATGCAGAGCACACCTTCATTATGCATACTAAGTCTTCCTTTAGCTGATGGACTCTCTTAATAATATTAAAATGAGTGGGGGATAGTTGGTTTGTTAGCATTTTGATACGAATATTTTATAATATTAATTTTCTTAGTTTTGGGGTCAAAATGTTGCATGTCCAGGTTGCTGTCATTCTACTGTTGGTGAGAGGTTTTCCTTTTGCCGTTGTAACATTTATGTTGGTTCATTACTCCTACAGTTAGTGCATATAAGTTACTAATATTTTTCTAGCAGCATTGGCAGCATCCTTTAGCCGTTAGTGGCCATCACTTCTCCCCCATTCAATCTACATTATCTCACTTTTTATTCGTCCATTATACATTGTAATATATGTAATCTCTAGGCCATTTATCTTCACTATTTACTACCACATTATCTTCTTATTTATTCCTAGGAAGACTTCCTCAACCATAAATAGTGGTGGTCTTCATTTGGTTTGGAAACACACAAAAAATTATAGAGTGCATAAAATTTGTCAAAAAGAGAGCTCTTATTAGTTGAAGAGAGGTGTTCTCTTTGTGGAGCTTTGGATTCAACTCTTGTCCAGAGTTTTTTGAGTTATACTTTGTGATTAGGATGTTGTATCCCGGAGGTAACAAGTCAAGAAGGACTATTGCTGGACCGGTAAAAACGTTTCTTGTAGTGGGCTTGAATCTCCTTAAAGAGAGTGAGATATCCGCGCCTCACATGAAGAGATCTTTATTTCTTCATTTTATATTCAATTGTAATCTTGCAATTTTGTAATTTTCACTAACAACTTTAAATTAAAACAAGTCATAAACATTTATATGACTATAAATTATTTTTCGGAATAGCAAGAGGATTGCAAGAGCCTAATTAATGATTTTCTTGTCTTCGTGTGTAGCACAAGAAAGATAGACATGTAACATCCAAATTATAATCATTATCTATCAATAGCAAATAGAAAATTCTTGAATATATATATATTCATTCTAGTTTACTTTTTTTAGGTATAAACGTCTAATTATAGATGTGGAAATCCAAGAGCTCTTGTTTAATATTCCCACTTATTTTCTTGTTTCTATCAAAAGAGACATCCATCTTTTATTTACTAGATTATATATTGTCTTGAAAAGCAGTGTGTCATCATATTTCTTGCTTTGGACGAACCAACCTGTGACTGTTTTGTCTAGAACACTTTCTTCATTTTAATTTATTTATTTGATATTGATTTGATACAAAATTTAAGAAGATAAAAAAAAATTAAAATTTTGTAGTCTTAGACTAAAGATATATACAACATTGTACAAAATATTTTTAATCTTGTAGTATTAAATATATCATGTGAAAAAATAGAATTAAAGAATTGTCAAAAAAATGAACTATGTTATAAAACTACGTTAAAAGAGCAATAATATAGGTAACAAAGTAGACAATAAATATATAAGCACTAGAAATTGGGAGACGAGATGATAGATATTCTTATTCTTCCAAATATACAAGTGTATACAACATGAACCCTTATAGGATATTTATGGTTTTACATAGAGACCTACAAAAAATTAGTCATAAACATGACATCAATATGAAGATAATGGAAGAAATTATGAAGGTGTAAGGTTACAAGAGTAATGGTCATAAATGTGAGAGTAACTTCTTGGTGTTGTGGACATCCATATTATAACATTTTGTAACAAAATAGACATTTTTTTTAAAATAGACAAAATAACGAAGTAAGACAAACAAATTGAAATGGATGACATAAGTTTTTTTTAGGCTTAACCCATCAGTGGCCCCTTAAAGTTGGCAACATTTCGTTGTGTTGACAATTTTTGCTTACATGGCATAATGAGTGTATCATACTCATTGACCTACGCGTCAAATGAATTTTTAATTAATTTTTAGTTATTTTTTCTGTTCTTCTTCCCCATTCATAGTCCCCATTTTGCCCAAGTTAAATTTGAATGAAGGTTTCAGTAAAATGACGAAGCACATTTCTCTAAACTAAATTAACTTTTCTTTTTGAACTATGTTGTTGTGCATTGAGTATGAGTTGCCTATTTACTTCATGAGTTGAATTGATGAGCATGCATTAGCTATGTTTTTTGGGAGTAAATTGCATAGAGGCTTCATGAGACTGTGTTGAGCATGTTTTTATCTTGGAGAAGGTAATTCCTCCTTGAACATGAGAAATTTTGAGAATTCATGCATATTGGGTTGATGGATGTAGTTCCTACTTCCTTTTTGATGCATTTGAGTATGATGAGCTAGGAGTTAATGTTTCCTCCTTATTTATGAGCATTGCATGCATAATGGGCTGTTAGGGTTAGTTTCAGCCTCTTATGATGTTTTGAGAACGTCCTAGCATGGAGTCGATAATTCCTTCATGGTCGTATTCATTGCATTGTTAGGTTGGGTTGTTAGTTCCTCTCCTACTCTTTTAGAACCAGTTTAAATCTCATTCAAGGAAGAATGATCCCAAAAGGGGAGATATTGTAACACCCCGGATTCGAAAAAGGGAAGCTTAGCAAATGGCAGAGTACAAGGTGCCATCCACGGTGGTTAACCACGGCCGTGGGTTGAACCACAGACCATAGGTAGGTCCATGGATTAACCACTCAGGGAACTTGTCCAGGCCATAAACCACGGCTGGACCTACGGACCATAGGTGGGTCCACGGTCCGTGGTAAAGTGGCCATTGGTCCAGGCGAAATTCTCTAAATCTACTAACAGACATGCACAACGGACTGTAGATCCATCCACGGTCCATCGATGGGGTCTCGTGGGTCGCTGCTGTCAGTTAATTCTTAGGGGCAGTTGGGTCTTTTCCTAATTAGTTAGTTCCTATACTACGTCATTTTGCCTATATTTAGGGCCCCTATATTAGTCTTTTAACCCCCAAATTCACCCCATTTTCTTCATTCGTCCAAATTCACAAAAGAAAACCAATTTCTCTCAAATATTCTCTTTCTAGAACTTGAAGAAGAAGACGAAGGATATTCAAGCTAGGGTTCAAGAGCAAGCTTCCATACTTCAAATTCTTTGGGCTTTGATAGTAAGGTATGATAGTTTTCATCCACGAATTCCTTTCATCCATGGAGTTCCTAAATCTCTCTATTTCAAATGGTAGATTTTCTCAATTGAGTTAGGGTTTTCTTCAATTAGCATGGGTTCTTATCATTTCTTATTTAAATGCTTTAATTATGATCTTCTAAGTATGAAGTCATGAATTGAAATGCTTTTATGATGAATTCCCTTATGAATCCATGTGATCCCTATGTTTTCAAGTTATGAACTATAGGTTGAGGGATTTTGATCTTCAAGGAAGTGTTTTACGAAATTGTGCATGTATTACTAGTTTTACATGTATATATGATGAAATCCATTTATAACCCATGTCTTCTGAGAGTTGATGATTGAAATTGGGTTTTGACCTCAAGGAGGTAAATTATGGACTTATGAATGCTTTTAGAGTAAAGTACCAATGATGATTATGTTGTGTTGTGAAAGGACATTCTCCCTAAAGCACATACTAGCATGATGTGAAAGGTTTTCTCACATAGAAAGGATTCTTAGGTTGAAAGGTTTTCTCACCTTCATGATCAATCAAGTCAAGTAAGAAATGACTTTTCCATGGGAATTTATGCTTAGCACCGAGTGGATATTGACAATGAGGTGGAATCTCTCCCGCTAGTAGAGGTTGGGTTTCCAAAGTAATCTCATGAGATGGAAGCTCTCCCGTTAGTAGAGGCCGAGTTTCTAGTAGCGATCTCCTTATCTCATAACTATGTGCCCACAGGTTGATTAGCTAGTGGATCCACTTAAGCTAGAATTTCAAGGTTCCACCTTAGGCAAGTAGAACACCTCTTTTCGGTGCGGGGTAGACACCAGATTCCATGTTATACTCACATGGTATCAATGTCGGTTAAGGATATTTCCCCATAATTAAAATGAACTACGGTTACTCAAGGAGTAACATATATAAGTTTAAAGATGTTAAAGAATAAGTTAGCTTGTATTGACCATGATTTACTATTTATGTTTTATAACTCTATCATATTATGTTTTAGCTTGGTCAATTGCTTGTCATGAAATGAAATGTCCCTTTTTAACATGTTTTAATTGTTTTATATATGGCTATCATACTTGGTACATTGTTTGTACTAACACATACTTTTGCCTACATTTTTCCCAAATATAGGGTCCGATAGACAGGTTTTAGGGTCTCGTGGCTAGTAGTTGAGTTCGTGATTACCCGAGCTTTGGTGAGTCCTCATGCTTCAAGGAAGGAGCTATTGTTTTAGTTTCTTTCTTGTATTTCCGTTTTGAACTGGGGTATCGGCTAGGCCCAAGTTCATTCTATTGTATTAGATGGCTATGTCGAGACATGAGTATTAGAATTCCACTTTTCGTTTTACAAAAATGTTTTGGACTTTAACTGTTTTAATCTTATTGTTCAATTTATTATGTTATGAGAGCTAAGTGGCATGTATGGAGTCCTTGAGGGTTCTATACGCCATGTTACATCTACGGGGATACCCCTGGATCGTGACACCACCTAATGTTTAACAACACCACATTCAAGCTTAGTACTTTAACAACTCCATGGACTCCTACTAACCAACTCCTTAAGAAATTCTCATTCTTTCGTCATCTCTGTCATACAAACTAGAATTTTCTGCATTACTACTCGGAACCAACTAAGGGCTCTCATTTAACTATTTCTCATAGTGAAACCTCATCCTCCTCTTCCTCCTTATTTATAATCTTAAATGGAATTAGCACACCATTCTCCATCATGATAAGATCATTAACCTTCTTCTTCTAACAACACTCCACTACTAAAAGGACCTTTGAAAAGATATCTTCCATACTCTTTTGAACTCATTACTATCTTATTCTCAATACTTGACTTAATTTCTCATCTTATCAAGTCTAAAAATGACACTTGAAAGCTATGTACCTATTCCATCATCTCTAAGGGTCCTTTATGGACGTTTTTACATTAAGAAAAATGTAGAAATATCTAGTCCCTCACTTTAAGTAAGCAGGTACATCACTCCCTTAATTTCTGCCACAAGTTCTTTAAGTAGCTGCATCACCTAGTTGCCCTTTTCTTTTAAATTGCAGTCCACGTATTTCCTAAGTAGGTGCATCACCTACTTACCACTTATTTAAGTAGGTCAGGAGTTAATCTACCATTAAGAACCTATGTCATCCTTTCTACGTAAGCTACACATGTACGTGAGTAACTTAATTACGTAAGATATCCGAATCAGTAGCTTAAGCAAGTAGGTTGATTACTATGACAAATTATACTTTACTTACTCTATTTAGCCTCAAGCCTCTTTCGAATATTGTCAAACCTATTTTAAACCCTCACTACTCACATAGAACTAGTATATGCAAAATATGGGACGTTACAGTTTGGGAGTTGATGAGAGCCTTTCCTATGAAGAAATTCCGGTAGAGATTCTAGACCGACAAGTTCAGAGGTTGAGAAACAAAGAAGTAGATTCCGTTAAGGTTTTATGTAGGAATCATTTAGTCAGGGTGCTACATGGGAGGCCGAGGCCGATATGAAGTCCCACTATCCTCACCTTTTTCCTTCTACTCCTATCCAAACTTGAGGTAAGTAGTTTTTCTTGAGTTTGGTGTTTTGGAAGTCATATGTGGTATGAGTGTTCTTTATGATTTCCTTATGATATGCATGTTCATGTGATGATTGCATATTTAACTTCATGAGGTGATTCAATGGACATATTTCGCTATACTTGTGATGATATGGCATATTGGCTCCATACTGTTGTGTTGAGCTTGTTTTTAGTTGGATAAGGTAGTTCCTCCTATGATTATGTGAAATGATTAGTTTTGTGCATAATGGGCTGTGGATGTAGTTCCTACTTCCTTGTGTTGCATTGATTATGTTTTGAGATGAAGTTGATGTTTCCTCCTTTGCATTGTGCATTATTCTTATGTTGCATGCATGATGGGCTGCTAGTCTTGAGTCTTTAATTCTGTAAGGTGTCTAAATCTTCATTCGAGGAAGAATGTTCCCAAGGGGAAGATAATGTAACACTCTGGAAAATGGTAGGTTAACCTAGAGAAAAACGTAAGGTTTAAAAATTATAAACCTGACTCCCCCTTAAGATTAGTAGAGCATCTAGACTTGACATGGGGGTTTTAAGAGTCAAGGCCTAAGGGGCAAGTGCCAAGAAAAAGGGGCAAGCCAAGGCCAAAGGCCAAGGATGCCCCAAACTTGAGCACACTGCCCTCAACTTCCACAGCCATCACCACGGCTCGTGGGAGGCCTCGTAGAGTTGCCTTGGCCAAATGAGGGAAGCCTTCAAATGTCCTAGCCACTGCCTCAACATTCACGGAAGGCACCACGGCTCGTGGAACCCTTCGTGAAGATATCTGCCTTAGGCATTGCACTAAGGGCCCCCAAGTGGCGAGGCTACTGATACAATTCTCACAAGAAGAATCACCAAAACAGCGGAATTCAAAGACAAGAAACTAAAGGATAAATAGATAGACACAAAAAGAGGAAACAAAGAGCAACCTAAGGGTATATTTTCCCAAAGACCTCAATTTGTTAATCCAACAAGAAGCACCTAACTCTTACGAAGACATCAAGGGAATCGATATCCCAAGCAACCCCCGTTTCTAAACAAGAATCAACAAAAGCTTTACCAAGCTTTCAAACACTCATGCAAGGAGTTTTAGGTTTACAGCCACAATATTCAAATCAGTTTTATCTAAATTGAACCCTAAGACACCTACTTATAGTGTTATGCATTATTACATAGATGGGCCCAAAAGTGACCCAAATTGGGCCAACGGGCGAGCCAAGTCGGCCTAAGCCTAAAAGATTGGCGAGGAACTTTGCTCCTGGCCTTGGCTGGAGTGCTACAGGAACTTTGGGTGGTCTGGGGACCATCGCCCAATCCACTTGGCGATGCGCCAATGGTCTCCATCTCGCCGAATGGTCAGCTTTTCCTTATATAGCTCGTTGGACCAGTTGGCGACCTTGGGACCCTCGCCAAATGGGTTTGGTGAGTCGCCGAAGTGGCTTTCCTCTCACTGAATGGAGCACATCTCCAATTGCTCCTCGTCGCTTAGTTAGGCCTCCCACACTCCAAGCTATCATCCAAGCATTGTGTTACCCAACTGGGAGCTCCTTCAAGGTGCATATGTTCTCTCATGCAAGGCATGGAACTCCCTCCTCGTCATCCATACATGCCCAAGAGCCTCTATCCTTGTGAACACTCCATCAAAGTGTTGAAGTTCGTGAATGGATAGCCTTAAGGCAATATGTATTGCATCTTTCTCCCCTTCTTGAAAAGGATTCCTCTTCGAATCCATACCTTGCAAAACCATAGGGGTAGCAAACAAGAACAAGAAGATCCTCATGGCATGAGGGTTAGGATTAGCAATAACAATTTCATCCCCATGCCAAGGATGTACAAATTTAACATATAACCAAGCATCACGAATATTAACAAAGGATTTGGAACCTATCAAAGTAAAAGAAACTTGGCTACTAAAGAAACATTGACAAGGGGTAGAGAGAAGGAACCAACACACTTACAAGCAAGAACAACCAAACAAGCACAAGGCCTCCCTTATGTCAAGTAGGTAAAATTGAGTCCTCAAATCCAAACCTTGTAAAATCACATAGATCACAAGCAAGAAGCTTATCCTCTTAGTATGATGGATAGTACAAAGGTTAGCACTTAAAACATTTAACCGAGGAGACTCAAACTCAAGGAACAACCAAACATCCTCTATGGTCATGGCTTTAAGCCCGCAAATTGAGGACAAGGACAATGGTCATTCTTCTCAACAACAAGGGAACACCACCCAAAAGATGATACTCCCACCAGTTCAAATGCCTTCAAGAATCCACCGGGATCCAAAGGATAGAAGGTCAACAGAACTGGATCAAGTGCTCCTCCATTTATCAGGTGGGCACTCGTTCCTCCTAACAACATACTCCACTCAACAGCATGACCATCATCATATGTAAATAGGTAATAGAGAAAGGTGTCTCTTAAGTCAACTTCCTCTAGGGTGTTTTCATTGGTATGTCTACTAGTAGATTCACACTCATGGGTCATACCATTGACAATTGGAACACACCCATAAAAAAAAGTAAAGGGAAAACAAATACCACCTTCCTCTTCATCACATTCCTTCTCCACAAGAGAACTCTCATCTTCCAAGAAGAGATTTCCATCTTTGGGAGGGAAAGCTTCACACCATAGTGGGCTGTAATAGCAAGTATAGTTATCAAGAACTATACTACTCTCATGACTCACACCACTAGGTACATCACTAAGAGTGATTTCATCATCTTCAAATAAGATATTGTACTTAAAGAGGGAATGATCAACTACTCGGGAAGAATTAAAACATGCAAGTTCACCCTCAAAAAGACACATCATTTTTCGAAGCATTTTCAAGCACATGATCTCTATGAGCAAACCAAGTAATCGGATCTTCCACAAAAGATATGCTCAAAGAGTCACTCCTATTCAAATGATCAACATTATCATAAGTACCACCAAGTTGAGGTTCCTTAATCACATTACAAGAACCCTCAATCAATGAACTACATTCACAATCAGGTTGATCAACACAATTATCATTAAATAATGTACTATTTTTCTAATAACAGGAGTCAACACTAGGTGTTCAAATCGATCTTACTAGAAGCATCAATTTGATCATCAATAGGATCAACTAGTGTATCCACACTCTTAACAAGTACATTATCAGCACACGGTAAAGAATCAATACGCTCACATGTAGAAAAGCTAACATTCACACTTTATTCATTTGCAATGGTGAAAGTGTCAAGTGCTATTATACCTTGTTGCCCGCAAGAAGGATCTTCTTTACCTTGGATGCTGGAACATCCCACAAAGGCGTTCGTCACACCTTTAGTTGTAGGCTCTTGGTTGGGAACTCATGTTCCTCCCTTCATTATGCTTGTACCTACATAAGAATCCTTACACGGGGAAGGATAAACAACAGGGTTAGGTTGAGATCATGGCACCCTATTCGAAGGGATGTTCGACCTCTCCTCCATTCCCAGCCTATCCTCTACAGAGGCCATTAGCTCTTTCATGTTCGCTATTCTCCAACTCATATCAGCGATCGCCTCTTCTATGGATTTTAAGGTAACCTTCCCCTCAAGTGGGAGGGTCTCATTTCCGGTGGCCATGGTACCTAACAATTAAGACAACTCGAAAAAACAGCACAAAACGTTAGTATTAGTTAAATGATCTCACAATCACTCATGTTTGCACACCTTTGATTGCCTCTCAAATTGGCACGGCTAATGTTGAAGATTGCTTATGTTCAATCACAAGGTCTCAATTTCTATTCTTGGCCGGAGTGGATTTTTGTTCAAAGAATAACGGACGACTCAATTAAAACAAACGGACTTGAGTCAAGAAGTTATCCACGAAGTAAAACGAATAAAAGCACAAAAAGAAAACGCACTAACAAAGAAATGAATTCAAGAACCAATAAACAACAAGTACAGTAATTACGAGTTGAAAATCAGTTAAGGATTCTTGACAACGAACGAGAATCAAAAGAAAGGAAACTAAGAGTTAGAACCTGAGATGAAAAGGGTCATAAGACGAGTTTCCCATCGCCTAATGACCAGGTTTCTTCGTCTAAGTTGAAGTTTAGCTCGCCAACTTGAAGATTGACTCGCCAAACTCGCCCATCGGGACAAGGCAACTCGGCGATCTGGGTGGAAGTTTGGCGATGCGCCAAATGGATTCGGCGACCTGGGCTTAGCTCACGGAAATTTCCAGTGTCTTCACCAAAATGAGGTCCAACTTGGCGACCTAGCTGCCTAAAGGGTTAGGCGCCAAGTGGAATGGGCGATCCATGTCGGGATTAGCCCAAATTCCTCAAGCTGCAACTGCAAGGCTCAGAATTTTCCTTTTACAAATAACTTTACTCTTTCTCTTTCTTCCCCTTTTGAATCAAACACTTGCTTTCCAAATATCCCTTTTTCTTGAAGATATGAATGTTCTTCAAGAACTTCAAGAACAAGATGAATCCAAAAACAAAACCCTTAAAATTTTTGTCACGGAATTTCATGAAAAATCTAGGTGAGTGCTCTCCTTGATGTGGGGAACAACACCCAATACTTTTTAGCTCTCAATTCCAAACTTAAACCTTCAAATTTCAAAACCCATTTTCATCTTCTTCAAGTCTTCAATGGTGGAACCTTCAATAAGGTACCAAACTCCTTCCAATCTCAGCCTAAGACTCCAATATAGTTGGAGAACACTATTCCAACTTTGGGCGGTCTGGGGACCATCTCCCAATCCACTTGGCGATGAGCCAATGGTCTCCATCGCGCCGAATGGTCAGCTTTTGATAATGATCAAGGAAGGAAAGGAATAAAGAAAGAAAGGATATGTGGATTAATACTCAAGTTATTGAAATTATGGGCAACAAGGGACTAAAACCCTCACCTCCCAATTGACTTCAACAACCTAAATTCAACCCAAGGAAGAATAATCAAATGAAACCAAGAATCACAAAGGGGTAACACTTTGATTAATCAAACACAAGAAGTTAACAAGCAATCCCAAGAGTTCACCCTAATTACTCACTAATTACTCACTAAGAAGATACTATAATTTGAGAGTCAATATTCAATATAGTCTAAGTCTTCCCAAAATAAAAGAGACTACTATTTATACTAAAAAAATAAACAAGACACTTTTTGACAATTTTACCCTTAATGAGATAAGGGCCTTGTTTGGTTGCTTTCTTTTGTGAATTCTTGAATTCATGAAATGGTCATTTCCACACATGGCCTCTTTCCTTCTTCCTTCTCATTTTGGTGTACCTTACACACATTGTATGTTTTTCTTTGGTGACCTTCAAGCTCCTCTAATGCTTCCCTTTTCATGAACATTGCTTGTAGGCCTTGGAAATCCTTTGCTTGACTCCGTGTGAATGGTCTTAAGGGGTATATGCCACTCATGTTAGTGTCATCCATGCTGCCCATGTTATCAGCTTTGCCTTATGTAGCTCCTTGGACCAGTTGGCGACCTCGGGACCCTAGCCAAAGGGGTTTGGCAAGTCGCCGAAGTGGCTGTCCTCTCGCTGAATGGAGCATATCTTCAATTGCTCCTCCTCGCTTGGTTAGGAGCAAATGATACGATTCTCACAAGAAGAATCACCAAAACAGCGGAAATCAAAGACAAGATAGAAACAATTGGCAACTAAAGGATGAATTAAATCCAATAACCTCCAATCTAGATCCTAACAAGTACCAAATCCGGATAAATAGAAAGACACAAAAAGAGGAAACAAAGAGCAACCTAAGGGTATATTAAACCCAAAGACCTCACCTCGTTAATCCGTCAGGAAGCACCTGACTCTTACGAAGACCTCAAGGAAATCAATATCCCAAGCAACCCTCATTTCTAAACAAGGTTCAACAAAAGCTTAGCAAGCTTTCAACACTCACACAAGGAGTTTAGGTTTACAACCACAATAATCAAAATCAGGCTTACCTAAAATGAACCCTAAGACACCTATTTATAGTGTTACGCATTATTACATAGATGGGCCCAAAAGTGACCCAAAATGGGCGAGCCAAGTCGGGCTCGCCTAAAGGATCGGTGATGCGGCCAATGGACTCGGCGAGGAACTTTGCTCCTAGCCTTGACTGGGGAGCTACTGAAACTCCGGGCGGTCTGGGGACCATTGCCCAATCCACTTGGCGATGCGCCAATGGTCTCAATCTCGCCGAATGATAGCTTTCCCTTATGCTCCTTGGACCAGTTGGTGACCTTGGGACCCTCGCCAAAGAGGTTTGGTGAGTCGCCGAAGTGGCAGTCCTCTCGCTGAATGGAGCACATCTTCAATTGCTCCTCCTCGCTTAGTTAGGCCTCCCACACTCCATGCTATCATCCAAGCATGGTGTTACCCAACTGGGAGCTCCTTCAAGGTGCATATGTTCTTATGCAAGGCATGGAACTCCCTCCTCGTCATCCATACATGCCTAAGAGCATCCATCCTTGTGAACACTCCATCAAAGCGTTGAAGTTCGTGAATGGATAGCCTTGAGGCAATCTGTATTGCATCAGCTACTGCCTCAAGGACCTCGTGGTCAGGACCATGGCTCGGGGTCCTCACCACGGCTCAGGCTTGCGAGCCTCATGCCACATTGGTGAGGCTACTGCCCCCACCTTCTCGAGGGGGACCACAGATTGTGGTCCTCACCACAACTCGTGAAGTGGCTCATGATGACTAGATGAATTCTTTAAGTGAGGGTTATTTAAGTCTTTTCCTTTTTAAGTCCAATCAAAGTGAGGTCGTTTTGGGTATTTTTGGGGGTACTATATAAGTTGATTTTAAGTCAAATTCACCCAATTTTAGTCATTAATTCACAACTCCCAAATAATTCCCAAAATCCTCAACCTCACAATATTTCTCTCACTAGAAATCCTCCATTGAAAAAGAACAAGAACTTGAAGACTAGGGCTCAAGAACTCATCTTCTCAACTCCAATTCATGGGGAAATCTTCAAACAAGGTATTGGGGCCTGGATTAGTGGAAAGCTTTCTTTCATGAAGCCTAAAACTCTCAATTTCAAATTAGTAGATTCTTCAAAACCTAGGGTTTTCAATCTATGTCACGTTCTTCCGAAAAACGATTTCAATGAGTTAATTCTCTTATATTATGATGGAATTGTTGTTTTATGGTTATTTTGTGATAAGAACCCATGAATTTCCCCATGACCCAATTTCATGAATTTGTGATGGGTGTATTGAAACAAGATGAATACTATGAATTGTGTCTATGGTATTTTAGTTATTAAATCTTGTTTTATCCATGCCTAATGTAGTATTTTTAGTTGTGATTGTAAGACAAGATTCATGACCCCTGAAGGGTAAATTATGAAGGTTTGTACATGTTGATGAAAGTTGTGTATGAACTTATGATTCACTTAGGGCAATCTATCATTAGGTGCCCTGGCATACCACACCAATAACAGACATTTGTTCCAATACGACATATACCTAGATGACTCCTTCCACATTGTTTACAAGGCTACCTAGGAGGCATTGATTGGCTTGTACTGCCCTGCTCTGGATATCCTGCTGTCCGTGAACCTTGACTCTCACTCTTTTATCTAAACTGATTGCCTCTTGGCCCTTGAAATTGGGGTGGAGTGCTAGCTGTAGAGTAGGGAAATGACGGCCTAGCTGGTCTATTAGAAAACCGAGGCTTAAACTCACCTTGAGGTGGTGTAAACTGCCCGGTAGACCTAGCCCTCTGGGACTGCCCTCTTTCTGTCTCTTGCGCCCTTCTTCTCTGCTTTTGATCCTCCAATTTCTATGCAAAAGCTTGCATCCTTGCTATATCCATGTCTTTATTTAAAGAAGCAATAGTACAATCTCTAACCAGATACGAATCCAATCTATCCACATATCGATAAACTCTATCCTCCATAGTAGCAACTACATTGGGAGCATACCTGGACAAGGAATTAAATTGAAGACTACTACTCTCTCACGCTCATACCCCTTTGGAGAAGATTTAAGAACTGATCTGCGCGCGCCTCTCGAATCTCCAATGACAAATAATGATCAAGAAACGCCTTTTTAAATTCTTTCCAAGTAGCTAGAGGTGCATCAGTACTCTTAGATTGCTTCCAAGTTTCATACCATAATATAGCCACACCCTTTAATCTATATGTTGCTAGCTCAACAGCTTCTTTACCACTCACGTGCATAACATCCAAAGTTCGTTGGATTTGATCAATAAAGTCTTGCGGATCATCATTAGGATCTGACTCGGTGAATGATGGAGGGTCCAAATTAAGGAAATCACGTATCCGCGCGGTAGCTGCCCTATCTTCACCGCCAATACCCGCAACTGGGCCTTCTTGCCTTTGACCTTGGCCAGCAACTATACGAGTCAATAATTGAACCACATTCCTCAAATCTTGCACGGTAGCATCTGTAGGTGGTTCTGGGGGAACTCCATCCCTTCTCAACTCTTTAGGAAATGGAGGAGTTGGGAATATTTGTGATGGAGACTCACCTGGGGTAGTCTGGCTGGCCTCTCCAACTGCCACTTCTACCTGCTTTCCTTTGCTTTTACTTTTCCTTTTCTGCGGCATTTGTACTATAACAAAACAATTAAGAGGTTAAACATGGTCCACCTACAATATTTGGCGCTATGGCACGATCTAAAGAATGAAAAGAACGGGACAACTCCTAAATGCCACATAGCCTCCTGCTTATAAATGTGGTGCACAACACATCCATAAGCAAGACTCTACATAGACACGGCTTTGTAGACTTCCTAGGATGACCTGCTCTGATACCACTTTTGTCACGCCTAAAATCCTATTAAGGCGGACCGGCACCCTTTGCTGAGAAGGCTCGGAAGGACCAACCTGTAATCATGCTCTATGTATGAACATTTAAAGGTGCTGCCATAGTGGATAACATGTTTTCATGAAAGAAGACAGTATTAACAAACCAAAAGAAAGTGCACATGAATTGGCCGTTGGGACCATGATGTCTAAGACACGAGGCACAACCACACTTCACTATACATAGTCTACAAAGCCTCTAAATGATAAAACATTATGGGGTTAAGGTCGGGACAGGCCCCGCCTTACACTCAACTACTATACAATACCAAAATACATGCTATAGACTCGGAAATCCCCGAATCAACCTGGAGCTCACCAATAGCCGCTGGATGTCATGTTCTCCTACTGGGGAGATCTACTAGCTCCTGTACCTGCAACATGAATTGCAGGTCCCCCGAGAGAGACGTCAGTACGGGAGAATGTACTGAGTATATAAGGCATAAAGTACTGTTTGTGAAATAAGAACTCAAATGAAATCATATACCAATGTAAGAATACAAGACCACCTTTTCTCATATTATGGAATCAGGTACTTTATCATTCTTCACTTTACACTCTGTGCACAGCATATAATACAAATGACCAGCTGATCAGTGGTAGACATATAAATCGGGATTGACCCATGCTAGGCTTTCCTTTAACCCCTGGGATACCACCCGTAAAATTGGGATCGACCCATGCTAGGTGATTCTTCCACCCCTGTGATACCACCCACCAATAAGCAGATTCATTTAATATCTTTCCATTAACATTTGAGATGATTCTTTTGGTGGTCATAGCATTTTTGAGTTGTGGGACTATGTAGTCAACAAGTGACATGTAATAATCATATAATGCAAGGACAACAAAGTAGAGAGTAGTTACACAATTTAGTTAAAAGGAGAACTCATGCAGGGTATTTAATGTATATGTACAGATTTGACAATGAACATGTATTGGAACGTGCAGACATGTTAAAGTGTGAGAACAAAGTCATAAGTCGTGTTGGAGCTGGTAGGCTGCCTCTATGTGTCGAGGACGAGTCAAGATTTCGTGCCAATTAGTAGGAAATCGAAAATCCTTACATCCCTTGCTGTACCACCTTGTAGTTACCTTGAAGTACCTTCCTTTCTTTTCAAATACTTATCTACAATAGAGTAGGTGATAAACTAGTATTAGTAGTTACTAAACATGCTTAGGCAGTCCAATCTCACTCAACAATAATGCTCGGGCAGCAAACCCGTAATTACCAAACTAAGGTTGTTCTTTCAATCCCCGCCTTCTTTTATTGCATTTGTACACTACACAACTATATTTCAATATCAGCAATTTACACCCTTTCCAGATATATCAACCAAGTTGTCGCCAATATGTTTATACATCAACCTGTCCCAAAAACAGTCCTAACAATCCAACATACAATCGGGGACGTGAAACCTTAGTTTCCCATCATCATCCCACGAGTTCTTATCAACAATACACTAAAAATATCATACTTAGACTCGTGTTTACGGAAGACAAAGATAGGGCAGTCACTTTACCTTAATTCTTATAACTTGTTTTTGTTTTTAATTTGAAATCTTCAATAACTTGAGCTTCCCTTCACACAGGCCAAAGAAACAACGTCTCAATAACAAAGGAATGTGAGTAATTAAATTTTTGACAGATTCAGTCCTCTACTTGTTCTTAACTAATTAACATGTTTATCTAGTATTCCATGAGAGAATTAGGTTAAATCCATTAGTAATTCCACTTATCTTACCTTGCAAGGGCTTGGGTTTATCCAAGAACCCTAGGAAACTTGTGGCTGCTGCTATGCTTTGAAAGAGAGAGCAGAAGCTTAGAGAGAAATCTAATTTTTATCTATTCTTAAAAGTGAGGAAATGGCCAGTAACTTGGGGATAATAAAGGTCTTACTTTTCCCCACCTCTTAAATTTTAATATCAGCCACTAATTTGTCAAATTGATCCAAGTAGGTGATGCACCTGCTTGGAATTATATATACACAAAATGGGCCCTTTATGTACTCATCTTGGGCTGCAATCTTTCCCCTTTCTATTTCCATCATATGGGATGTGCACTCTAATATTAGATAGGTTCTACAACGTGTAGGTAGTAGTATGGAATGCTATCTACACATGGCACGAGTAGGCTTAGAAGATACTAAATTAAGTTCCCTAAGCCTTAGGGCTATTATGTGATTGTCCCCTATATGCTTGTGTGTCTCCTAAATGGTTTTATAAAGAATGTTGACTTAGTATGTTATAATGTAATGATAAAACCCTTGTCTATGGTAACTCTTAAGAACACTTAGGTGCATATGAAGAGGTTGTATGGGCGGTCACTTCATTATTCACTACAGTGTGGCTTAAGGTGACTTGAGATAGAGGCTTAAATGTTAATGAAAGACTTACTTTGCTATCTTTTTTAAGTATTGTACACTTGTGTTAATTGAGTTGTAAATGATGTGAATATTGTCTTATTTGTGAATGGTGACTCCAAATGTGGGTTTATGCTTGTGGTTGTAAAGGTTTGTTAAAGAAGGTCCTAAAAGCTTACATTCCTTGTAAATGTCGGTTGTGCATGTTTTCTTGTTACAAGTGTAGGTGGTGGAAAGTGAAGAGATCTTTTGAGGAAGCTTGGGATATTGACTCTTCTCAAAAAGCTTGGTATGTCCTCATATATTCGAGGACATAGTTGTTACCTTTCTAGTATTTCCACTTAGACATTGTATAAGACTTATATTTTGTTGTAAAGGGGTGTGCCCCTAAGATGTTCTATTCGTGTCTAAGGTGGTACATGAGACTTAGAAATTCTACTTCGTTACATTTGAAAGATTTTGAGTATTATGAATTTGTTTTAAAAAGTGTTTAAATTCCTTACGATTTTTATTACCGAATGCGATGAATGAATGCTAAGAGGCTTGTATTAGACCTCCGAGAGGTCGAGTACGCATGTTACGACTTGGGGGTGCTCTTGGATCGTTACAAACTTGGTATCACAGCATAAGGTTTTGGAAATTGTCCCTTAGGATTCAAAGTCTCATATTCCACGTCTACTAGAGTCTTGTTCATCAGTGTGAGTCGCGACACATCTATGACCGAGAGTCTATAGGACGGTAGAAGTTTCACTTATTTCATTAATCTTGACGTCGTGCCTTAGAGTTTGGTCTATAAGTATCTTTCCTAATCCTTCTCTTGTGTTTATAGGATATGAATACGAGGGCTAATCCTAGGAGAGTGAAAGAGGAGAATGTGGATTGGGGAGTTCCTCCCCAAGGTCTTCAAGGTGACCAAGTCCCCATAGGCAATCAAGAGAATGAGGTTTCGGTGGTTCCCCCTGCCATGACTAATTAAGAGATTAGGGCGACTTTTCTAACTCTAGCTCAAGCCATGACGGCTCAAGAAAATAGAGATATGGGGCCTAGGGTGAATGCTAATGAGAGTACGACTGCCTCAAGGTTGAGAGACTTCGTGAGGAGGAATCCTCCTATCCTTTTGGGCTCTAGAATTGGAGAAGATCCCCAAGGATTCTTGGATGAGATTTACAAAATTGTGGATGCTATGGAAGTATCTTCTTGAGAGAAAGTGGAATTGGCTTCATACCAATTGAAGGAGGTGGCCCAAATTTGGTATACTCAATGGAAGGCAAATAGGCCGGAGGAAGCGGGTCCTATAGAATGCGACGAGTTTAAGGAAGCATTCTTGGGTAAGTACTTTCCCCTAGAGAAGAGGGAGTATGCTTTGAACTTCTCTATGTCGTCTAGGTATGCTCCATCTTTGGTGTCTAACTCTAGAGAGGAGATGAGTAGGTTTGTTACCGGTGTATCCGACTTGGTGAAAGAAGAGTGTCGTACGACAATGCTTCATGGTGACATGAACATCTCTAGGCTTGTTGTGTATAATCAATCTATTGTGGAGTTCAAGATGACTAGGGTGAGGAAAGATTTACAAATGGGTAGGTACGAGTATCAAGGACAACCTAAGTTTAAGAAGAGGGCTCCAAATCAAGATTTCTCAAGTGCTCCTAAGGTTAACCATGAAGGAAGTGGTGGTTCTCAAACTTCTAAGCCTACTTGTTCCACTTGTGGAAAGAAGCATTTTGGGAAATGTCTATCCGGCACTAGTGGTTGCTATGGTTGTGGAAAAAATGATCAGAAGGTAAGAGATTGTCCTAATATTGTGGCTAAAGGAAGGAATGCTAGGCAAACTCCTTATAGTGGTCCTAGTGTTGATGGTCAAGCAAGGAATCATTTCTATGCTCTCCAAACTAACAAGGAAGCAAATCCGGATGAAGGTTCCGGTAAGTCATAATTTCTATTTTTGTGTTGGAATCCTTTTGTGTTGGTTTAGATGGGTTTCTCCTAAATGGGGGATGGTATGTTGAATGATGAGTTGAGGTGAGTTTGGATATTCTTGTCTCTTTCTTCTATTCCTAATCGTGTTCGAGTCATAGAATTGTAGAAGCATGATGCATGGTTTTTGGAGTCTTGTGTAACAAAAAATGAGTTTCTATATTTCTCCTTATAATGATGCATGCTTTAAATTGAGTTCTTGATTTAAATGAGAAAATCAGTTTCATGATCGTTGTTCTCCTTATATGCATAAATTGGTGAGTTGCTAAATGTTGTTAGAGTCGAGATTAGTTGAGCATGCTTAAGTGTATTCTTGATGTAGCATGATTGTGTTTTAATAAAATAATTGCATATTGTGTTCTTTGATGTTGTTATGAGCATGAGGTGCTATGAAGAAGGAAGTTCCTCCAAATAAATGAGAAATGGAAAAAAAAAGGGGGTTTGAGGCATGTTGAATTGTAGGTGTGATTCCTACTTCCATAAATTTGAATGAAGTTGTGTTGTAATGGCTTGTTATGTGGAGTTGATGTCCTCCTCTATGTCGGTTAAGGCCTATTTCCATCATATGGAATGTGCGCTCTACTATTTGATAGGTTCTACAACGTGTAGGTAGTAGTATGGGATGCTATCTATACATGGCATGAGTAGGCTTAGAAGATACTAAAGTGAGTTCCATAAACCTTAGGGCTATTATGTGATTGTACCCTATATGCTTCTGTGTCTCCTAAATGGTTTTATAAAGAATGTTGACTTAGTATGTTATAATGTAATGATAAAACCCTTGTCTATGGTAACTCTTAAGAACACTTAGGTGTATATGAATAGGTTGTATGGGCGGTCACTTCATTATTCACTAAAGTGTGGCTTAAGTTGACTTGAGATAGAGGCTTAAATGGTAATGAAGGACTTACTTTGCTATCTTTTTTAAGTATTGTACACTTGTGTTAATTGAGGTATAAATGATGTGAATATGGTCTTATTTGTGAATGGTGACTCCAAATGTGGGTTTATGCTTGTGGTTGTAAAGGTTTGTTAAAGAAGGTCTTAAAAGCATACATTCCTTGTAAATATCCGTTGTGCATGTTTTCTTGCATGCTCATCATACTTAGTACTTATTGTACTAATTCCATATCTCTCTATTGTGGCGAGTGTAGGTGGCGAAAAGTGAAGAGATCTTTTGAGGAAGCTTGGGATATTGATTCTTCTCAAAAAGCTTGGTATGTCCTCATATATTCGAGGACATAGTTGTTGACTTTCTAGTATTTCCACTTAGACATTGTATAAGACTTATATTTTGTTGTAAAGGGGCGTGCCCCTAAGATGTTCTATTCGTGTCTATGATGGTACATAAGACTTAGAAATTCTACTTTGTTACATTTGAAAGATTTTGAGTATTATGAATTTTATTTAAAAAGTGTTTAAATTCCTTACGGTATTTATTATCGAATACGATGATTGAATGCTAAGCGGCTTGTATTAGACCTCCGAGAGGTCGAGTACGCATGTTACGACTTGGGGGCTCTCTCGGATCGTTACAAACTTGGTATCACAGCATAAGATTTTGTAAATTGTCCTTTAGGATTCAAAGTCTCAAATGCCACGTCTACTAGAGTCTTGTTCATCAGTGTGAGTCGCGACACATCTATGAGCGAGAGGCAATGGGACGATAAAAGTTTCACTTATTTCATTAATCTTGACGTCGTGCCTTAGAGTTTGGTCTATA
Source organism: Solanum verrucosum (assembly GCF_900185275.1). Classification (NCBI taxonomy): domain Eukaryota; kingdom Viridiplantae; phylum Streptophyta; class Magnoliopsida; order Solanales; family Solanaceae; genus Solanum; species Solanum verrucosum. Next base: position 179,042 of record NW_026020284.1, read on the forward strand.
AGTATCTTTCCTAATCCGTCTCTTGTGTTTCTAGGATATGAATACTAGGGCTAATCCTAGAAGAGCGAAAGAGGAGGATGTGGATGGGGGAGTTCCTCCCCAAGGTCTTCAAGGTGACCAAGTCCCCATAGGCAATCAAGAGAATGAGGTTTCGGTGGTTCCCCCTACCATGACTAATGAAGAGATTAGGGCGACTTTTCTAACTTTAGCTCAAGCCATGACGGCTCAAGCAAATAGAGATGTGGGGCCTAGGGTGAATTCTAATGAGAGTACGACTGCCTCAAGGTTGAGAGCCTTTGCGAGGAGGAATCCTCCTATCCTTTTGGGCTCTAGAATTGGAGAAGATCCCAAGGATTTTTGGATGATATTTACAAAATTGTGGATGCTATGAGAGTATCTTCTTGAGAGAAAACGAAATTGGCTTCATACCAATTGAAGGAGGTGGCCCAAATTTGGTACACTCAATGGAAGGCAAATAGGCCGGAGGAAGTGGTTCCTATAGAATGGGACGAATTTAAGGAAGCATTCTTAGGTAAGTACTTTCCCTTAGAGAAGAGGGAGTGCAAAATTGAGGAGTTTATTAATCTTAGGCAAGGTAATATGAGTGTGGAGGAGTATGCTTTGAAGTTCTCTATGTCGTCTAGGTATGCTCCATCTTTGGTGTCTAACTCTAGAGAGGAGATGAGTAGGTTTGTTACCGGTGTATCCGACTTGATGAAAGAAGAGTGTCGTACGACAATGCTCCATGGTGACATGAACATCTCTAGGCTTGTTGTGTATGCTCAATCTATTGTGGAGTCCAAGATGACTAGGGTGAGGAAAGATTTACAAATGGGTAGGTACGAGTATCAAGGACAACCTAAGTTTAAGAAGAGGGCTCCAAATCAAGATTTCTCAAGTGCTCCTAAGGTTAACTATGAAGGAAGTGGTGGTTCTCAAACTTCTAAGCCTACTTGTTCCACTTGTGGAAAGAAGCATTTTGGGAAATGTCTATCCGGCACTAGTGGTTGCTATGGTTGTGGAAAAAGTGATCACAAGGTAAGAGATTGTCCTAATACTGTGGCTAAAGGAAGGAATGCTAGGCAAGCTCCTTATAGTGGTCCTAGTGTTGATGGTCAAGCAAGGAATCATTTCTATGCTCTCCAAACTAACAAGGAAGCAAATCCGGATGAAGGTGCCGGTAAGTCATAATTTCTAGTTTTGTGTTGGAATCCTTTTGTGTTGGTTTAGATGGGTTTCTCCTAAGTGGGGGATGGTATGTTGAATGATGAGTTGAGGTGAGTTTGGATATTCTTGTCTCTTTCTTCTATTCCTAATCGTGTTTGAGTCATAGAATTGTAGAAGCATGATGCATGGTTTTTGGAGTCTTGTGTAAAAACAAATGAGTTTCTATATTTCTCCTTATAATGATGCATGCTTTAAATTGAGTTCTTTATTTAAATGAGAAAATCAGTTTCATGATCGTTGTTCTCCTTATATGCATAAATTGGTGAGTTGCTAAAAGTTGTTAGAGTTGAGATTAGTTGAGCATGCTTAAGTGTATTCTTGATGTAGCATGATTGTGTTTTAATAAAATAATTGCATATTGTGTTCTTTGATGTTGTTATGAGCATGAGGTGCTATGGAGAAGGAAGTTCCTCCAAATAAATGAGAAATGGAAAAAAAAGGGGGGGGGGGGGGGGGTTTGACGCATGTTGAGTTGTAGGTGTGATTCCTAGTTCCATAAATTTGAATGAAGTGGTGTTGTAATGGCTCGTTATGTGGAGTTGATGTTTCCTCCTTGATGAGTGCTTTCATATTGATATTGTATGATTGTTGTGGGCTGCAAATCTTGAATCATTACCCTTAATGTTTTAAAGTGCCATTCGAGGACGAATTTTCCCAAGTGGGGGATATTGTAACACCCCTCAAAATGAAGTAGGATAAAGTAGAGCCTCACATGGGTCCTATGCATTAATAAATTGTTAAAATAATGAAGAATATCCTTTTTAGTCAGTTTTAAAGAGTTCAGAAGTCAAACGTCAAGTGACGACCAAGACGTTCGGAAATTAGTATTTTACGTGTTGGTGTGTTCTAGTAAGTTATTCATGTTTTTATGGGTTGTTTGGAGTCTAAAATCAGTGAAGATCCCCGAGGAGGACCCCAACCTTTGGGCAAGCAAGCTACCCAGGCAGCTTGAAGTTGTTCTTGGAGGGAGTGGCTCCACGTCGACCAATGGACAAAAAGTGGCTCCGCGTCGCGGAGACACCGCGGACTCTACTTTCTCGAATTTAATTTCCAGAAAACCTGTGGGAACACCTCCGCGTCGTGAACTTGTTTCTTGACGAAATCTGCAAAAATAAAACTCAAGTTGGACTTGTTTAAAAAGGTCCAACTAAGTGAGAGGTAGTTTGGGTACTTTGGGTTATTATTATTTCAAGCATTTTTATGTATTTTAAAGGTATTAAAACATTTAAGAGGTGTTTTTGAATTCATTTTTCCAAAATGAAAACCCCAAAGTTCTTTCTCTCTCTAAAGTTCTCTCAAGTTCAAGGAAGAAGAAGGTGGAGAGCTAGGGTTTCAATTGAGGGTTCCCTTCCACCAAATTTCGTTGAGATTTCATCAATTGAGGTATGGTGGCTCTTCATCTAGGACTCATCTTCATCGTAGAGTCAATTTCAAAGGATTTTACATTGTTTTCAAAAAGTGATTAAAAGATTGTTTTTGAATTCTATCAAGGGTTCTTGCATGAAAATGATTTGAATCGTTTGGGTATGGATTAATTGATGTTTGTTTGTGGTTTTTGAATGAAATACTCCATGAACCATTGTCATTTACAAAACCGTAAAATTTGCTATGAAGTGGCCTATTTCTATGAATTCAAAGTTGATGGAATTATGTGTAAACTGAATGGTATTGATATCTCCTGTGTTGTTTAATGTTTATTTATGATTAATTGTGTATAATGGATGAATTAAGGGTGGTAAGCCTTATGGGTTAGGTATTGGTGATTTTGGCTATGGCTTAGGGTGACTTGAGATAGAGGCTTAAATGGTAATGAAGGACTTACTTGGCTATCTTTTTTAAGTATTTTACACTTGTGTTAATTGAGTTGAAAATGATGTGACTATAGTCTTATTTGTGGATGGTGACTTGAAATGTGAGTTTATGCTTGTGGTTGTAAAGGTTTGTTAAAGAAGGTCTTAAAAGCATACATTCCTTGTAAATGTCCGTTGTGCATGTTTTCTTGCATGGTCATCATACTTAGAACTTATTGTACTAATTCCATATCTCTATATTGTTACAATAGTAGGTGGTGGAAACTGAAGAGATCTTTTGAGGAAGCTTGGGATATTGACTCTTCTAAAAAAGCATGGTATGTCCTCATATATTCGAGGACATAGTTGTTACCTTTCTAGTATTTGCACTTAGACATTGTATAAGACTTATATTTTGTTGTAAAGGGGCGTGCCCCTAAGATGTTCTATTCGTGTCTAAGATGGTACATGAGACTTAGAAATTCTACTTCGTTACATTTGAAAGAGTTTGAGTATTATGAATTTGTTTTAAAAAGTGTTTAAATTCCTTACGATTTTTAATTTCGAATGCGATGAATGAATGCTAAGAGGCTTGTATTAGACCTCCGAGAGGTCGAGTACGCATGTTACGACTTGGGGGGTGCTCTCGGGTCGTTACAAACTTAATATCAGAGCATAATGTTTTGGAAATTGTCCCTTAGGATTCAAAGTCTCATATGCCACGTCTACTAGAGTCTTGTTAATCAGTGTGAGTTGCGACACATCTATGAGTGAGAGGCTATAGGACGGTAGAAGTTTCACTTATTTCATTAATCATGACGTCATGCCTTAGGGTTTGGTCTATAAGTATCTTTCCTAATCCGTCTCTTGTGTTTATATAATTGCATATTGTGTTCTTTGATGTTGTTATGAGCATGAGGTGCTATGGAGAAGGAAGTTCTTCCAAACAAATGAGAAATGGAAAAAAAAAAAAAGGGGGGGTTTGAGGCATGTTGAGTTGTAGGTGTAATTCCTACTTCCATAAATTTGAATGAAGTTGTGTTGTAATGGCTTGTTATGTGGAGTTGATGTTTCCTCCATGATGAGTGCTTTCATATTGATATTGTATGATTGTTGTGGGCTGCTAGTCTTGAGTCATTACCCTTAATGTTTTAAAGTGTCATTGGAGGACGAATGTGCCCAAGTGGGGGATATTGTAACACCCCTCAAAATGAAGCAGCATAAAGTAGAGCCTCACATGGGTCCTATGCATTAATAACTTGTTAAAATAATGAAGTATATCCTTTTTAGTCAGTTTTAAAGAGTTTGGAAGTCAAACGTCAAGGAACGACCAAGACGTTCGGAAACTAGTCTTTTACGTGTTGGCCAAGATGCGGACTCTACTGTCACGAATTTGATTTCCAGAAAACTTGTATTGATAAGACTTAAGCATAGTCTCACCCCTTATACTCATATGACGAGCCTTGGGAGCAAGGTGAGTTTTCATGAGACGGTAATATACTCGATAGATAATAGCTATTTCACGATTATTGATTTTGCTGTTCAAGTTTTTGGTTTTGACATTAAGGGTCAATGAATCCATGACATTGGGATCATTAATGTCAACCGAGAAATTAGGATGACAATTAAAGTAAACTGGCCCATCAGCAAGATTACTCTGCAAAACTCCTAACATAGAATCATCAAAATTCAAAAACCTGCCATCTCTAACGATGACACAAACAGGAATATCAAGACCTTTCCTAAAGAGAGGCTTTGATACCATAAAAAGGATCTTAAATTATGCGAAATTATAAAGAGAAAGAACTTACAAAAACTGACGTTTATTGATAAACTCCAAACATTGCAAGCAAGAACATAGGAAATAAAATACAATAGAGAGAGAGAGAGAGGTTTTCAGAATTGGAAAACTATCTGATGCCTCTAAAGGGAAGACTAATTCTCCTTTTATAGGAGAAATGGGAGATTGCCTTTATATCTTAGGCATACTAATGGACGGCTAAGATGTTGCCGACACTAACATGGGTCCTACTAAAAGATAGTGGAAACAATGTGCTTAACTTCTTTTGTCGGAAATGGTTGAGTGGGAATCTTCTTTTGATAAAGTAGAGATAATGGAAATGTCTTTTCCAAAAGTATTTTGTCTTGTAGCTTCTCATTGGATGCTAATTTAGAATAGTGAAATGCCACTATATGGAAAAATAATTCTGGCTTTGCCTCTATTTTTCCACAAGGGCCTTTTTCCTATTCATAATCAGGTTCCATGTAAGCCAAGGCTAAACCTTTAGGATTACACATATCACCATTATCTTCACTGCTGCTTTCTGTGGAAGCAGCGTCTTCAATCATCTTCATGATTTGATCTTCATCATAATCATCTAGATTTGCATAATTTAATATGCTCTGGTAAAGTAGTAATTCCTTCTTTGGATTGAAATTCTTCAAACCTGTTGAGAAATTGTTGTGGGAGAATTTTTTCAATTCCTCCATAGAAGTTCCACCATTCATAAAACCATTTGGGAATGGTAGTCTTAGTAACACTAGAACTATACTTCACGAACCAAGTATGTCTTGGCCTTAAATAAAGAAAGTTCATCCAAGCTGCCTTATAATCATACCAATTATAAGTCTGGGGTTTGTGAGCCATTGTCAGTGCAATAGGAGTGTGTAGATGATCTGCAAACCATTCAAAAGGATCCAAGATCTTCTTGATAGTAAACCTTGAATATTGAATATAATTATTAGCATCTCTAGAATGCTCAATTTCTATAGAGTCAGTGTCTATAAGAATAGCTTCATAAAATCTTCTAGTTTTCAATGGATTTTCAGTATCCACATAGTTGAAAGTGCCTATGTCAAAATTTTCATATTCTTTATTGATGGCCATTAAAGGTAATGTCTGTGAGACAATAAATTCAAAAGATTCTTCTTTTGGAATGACTTTGGTAGGGACAGTTTTGGTTAATTCAGGATTAACCGCTTGGGCAAAGGATTCAGGCGTCTTCATAGCATAACTAGCTTTGGTTTGGACCGAACTAGAAGATGCCTCTTGGACTGGAGTTTTTGTTGGTCTGAGGTTGATCAACTTTGGTTGTGGTGGACAAAGGAGCTTTGTAAGCAGGGTAGCCTTGGAAAATCGGCCAATGCTGTGAACTTATTTTGGAAGGTTAGTTCAGGCCTAACTGAGGGTTCAGCTTTTGCTGGAGTGAGTGGGGGAGGAACAAATGGTCTAGCCATCTTTGCTTTTGGGAGATTGTTTTCTCCTTTAGAAGGAGTGATTGGTCTAAACGGTCTCATGTTTACCCTGCAAAAATTCATGGGTTAGAAAATCAGGTAGAGAATTGTTTTCTCCTTTAATAAACTCAATTTCAAAATCAAAGCTAGATAGTAGAGCTTGCCATCCAGCAAAGATTTGTTTAGAAACAAGATTTTTAACATCTTTTTGTAAAATCTCTTTAGCAGATTTACAATCTACTCTTAATAAAAATTCTTTATTAATAAGATCGTCTTGAAATTTAGTGATACATAGCACTATAGATAAGACTTCCTTTTAACAGTAGAATAATTTTTTTGTGCGAAATTCCAGATTCCTGATGTGAAACGAACTAGTTGCTCTGTAGATTCAAGATCTACTTTTTGTTTAAGAATTCCTCCATAACCTGCATTAGATGCGTCAGTTTTAACAATCATAAAGGCATCTGGATTAGGGATTCCTAAACATGGAATGGTTTGTACAAGAGCTTTGACTTGGATGACAGCTTGAGTTTGTTCAGTACTCCAGGGGACTGGGATTTTCCTAAGTCTCTTATACAGAGGTTCACAAGTTTGTCTGACTTTTGGAATAAAATCAGCTACATAATTCAGACTTCCTAAGAATCTCTAAAGCTGGGTTTTGTCAGGAATCTCATTTGGGAATTTAGAAGAGAATTCAATGGCTCTGCAGATGGGTTTATAAGTACCTTGATAAAGATCATGACCTAAAAACCTAATAGTGGTTTGGAATAATACCATTTTTTTGGCGCTAACGACTAAACCATTTTTTTTATAACTTTGAAGAAAGTGTTGAGATGTTTGAAATGGGAATCAATGTTCTCTGAAAAAATTAACACGTCATCAATATAAACAATCGACATATAAGAATAATCATTAAATATAGAATTCATGATATTCTGGAATTTCGAAGGGGCATTCTTGATCCCAAAAGGCATAACATTCCATTCATATTGTCCGAATGGGACATTGAAAGCAGTTTTATACTTATCTTTTTCCGAAATCTGAATTTGCCAGAATCCTGATTTCATGTCAAATTTCCTGTAAATGTTGGCTTTAAAAGTTCTTTTTAAAAGATCTCGTTTGTTAGGTATGGGATACCTGATCCATTTTAAAACAGAATTTAATGGCTTGTAATTGATTACAAGTCTTGGTGCTCCTCTTTCTTTCTCTGCGTTTTTGTTGACATAGAAAGTAGAGCAACTCCAAGGGGATTTAGAAATCCTAATAATCTTATTTTTTAAAAGAGTATCAATCTCTTTTTTACAAAATTCCATCATTTCATGATTCATCTGAATAGGTCTTGCCTTAGTGGAAATAGCCTGTTCATTGAATCCTTCAATGTATGGTAAATCAACTATATGTTTCTTTCGTTCCCAAAAAGCATTAGGAAAATTAGAACATATTTCTTTTTCAAATTTTTCTTGAAGATTAGCTATCTTAGTAACTATCTCCGGAGTTTTTAAAATCTGTTTGATTTTCTTAACACGAATTTCATCCTTTAAAAAGGTGATATGTTGTGAAAGGTTATTAATTCTGAAAACAATGTTTTCTCTTACAAAATTACTTTCATCTTGTGAAAGGGTTTTAACAAAAGGAAAATGTAAATCTTTTCCAAGAATAGTAGTAGTAATGCCGTCAAGGTCAGTAAAATAAGGTTTTATCTGTGTGATAAAAGGTATTCCAAGAATAATATCTTCATTGATATCTTCAGTAATAACAAAATCATTTGTTAGACAAATGCCATTGTTGCAAATATGAGCTTTAGAGAGCTTATAATTTATTTTCAAAGGTTCTCCTGTAGCGGAGTATAGTTTTGAAGTACTTTTTTGTAAATACTTGGTTGGAACAATACCTTTTACAATGCAATTCCTATCTGCACCACTGTCAAGCAAAGCAATTTTGTTAATAACAAAATGTTTACTAACTACAATTTTTACAGGTATATGATGACTCTGCGGTCTAATAGAAGAAATTATTGTTACTCCTAGTGCTGCAGAGGAGGAGGTGTCATTACCTGTGTTGGTAACAAAAGGTTCAACTGAATAATGATCATTATTGATATTGGAGGGGTCAATACCAATGTTATCATCAAGGTCTTCGTGAGAAGAACTCTGGTTAGACTCAAGGTCATGGAAGGCAGCTCCTTTAGGAACTTGATTTGTGAGAATGTCAGTTTCGACAATACAAAGTCGAGATTTAATATTTTTAATCTCTTCTTTGAGACTAGAAACTTCGTGATGAAGGTCTGAAATAGATGGTTCGGAAAGGGTATCTGAACGATTCATGATTTGTTTCATGCTGAAAGGTTCAATTATCGGACGGGTTTTAGGTTTGTCCTTATTGAGAAGAAGATTATTGAGTTCTAGGAGAAAATGGTTCCTAGCCTCATTATCATTAATGTGTTGGATGACATCAAAGAGAGCTTCTTTCGAATGGTCAGAAAGTACTCGAATTTGAGGTGTAATATCACAAGTACAGAAAGCTTCGGTACAAGTGCAATCTTTTCCAGATTGACTGGCGTCTGAATCATAATCAAGATCAATGTCTTGGTCATCACTGTATTCATCAGATGCACCTGAAGATTCAGAAAAAGGTTCATCAAGAATAGCAAGAAGTTTACCTTTGGTTTCTTCATCGATATTAAGAAGGTTAATCTTCTTTTTCTTGGTTTTGGAGCGACATTCATTGGATTTATGACCAGTCTTGCCACAAGTCCAACATACATCTATTTTGGTATCATTAAGAGACCTAGATTTCTTTTTCTTAGGCCTGGTAGAATCATCTCTTCTTCTAGACTTCTTCCTATGGGATTTTTCTTTTTTGTCTTTGTTGATTTTATCTGGTGGAGTGATAAAACCAAAATCCCTACAGAAACTTCCAAGTTCTTTTCTGGATGAGGATTGTTCTTTCTTGAGCTGATGTTTGAGTTTAGTATCTGTGCAAAGCTCAAGGGCTACAATATTCAGGTGCTTACCAAATCATCATAAGTAAGATTACCATAAGGAATATTACCATTATTACGATCTTGGATTTTTGTCCTTACCTTATCAGCAAAGAGAGGGGGCATGCCACTGATGAATCGTTCTTTCCAGAAATCCAAATTGCAATCTGGACGAATCATGATCTTACTGAGAAAGGCATGTTTATAATGGATGAATTTGTCTAAATTTGGACAACTTAGATTGTTTAGGATTTGGAGACTCCTATCTTGGAACAACTTTGTTCTCCAATAAAGTGCTTGGCAATGTGGTAAAGCAAGGTAGCACAAGCATCTTCTCTTGTGACAGTAGAAGTGGATGGTGTATTACCTTCCATTTTTACAACTGTTTCTGTTGCAGTGGCGTTAACAATGAGTTGCTTGATCTCATCAGTGCAATAGTTATCCCACCAATGTTTCAACATTCCTGTGAAACCTGCAATGACCATATTAGCAGCATCTCTGTCTGCTGACCCACGCATTTTATATGCAGTAATTGCCACACCCATTTCATGGAGTTTATTGTAAACTTGATGCTCAGCTAGGCCATCAATATTCCATTCGGTGATGCTTCTTCCTTCGTGAGAGGAAGTGGATAAAATGGCATTTTCCTCATACTGTAAGTCTGGGAAAGATGGTTTATCATGGTAGTTTTTCATATTGTGAAAACGACTACTGGCAAGCTTTTGGAGAAGATTGGATTTCTCTTGGGTTTTGGAATTGGGTTCTTCATGAAGGGTAGAAACCTTTTTTTGAAGTTTTATCCTCTTTTACAGAGATGTTGAAATTGTTGAGTTGTGCATTATCTCAATGATGTTTCCGGTTACTTCAAAAGTATCAGAAAGTTTTGGGAATTTTCTTTGGAAAATTCAGGGATTTTGAATCCTGGATAGGTTTCTATATTATGGTTGGAAGAAGTAGAAGCCGGGGTTGGCCTCCCACTGAGGTTGGATTTTGTATCTTCTATTTGTCTAGAGATAGTATGGAGGATTTGATTAGAGTAATTGTTTTGTTCAACTACTCTGTCAATATCTGAGGATGTGAGTGGTCCACCTGCCTTATCACTTTTCTCTTTGAAGGGAGAAGCTTTGATTACTGTACCTGCAATAGGAATGTTAATTCCTTCCAGGGGAAGGTGATGGATTCAACAACTTTATTAGAAGCAGTGTACCACTTGTTAATGATAACTTGTAATGACTCAGTACAATTTTCAATCCTACCAGTCATTTCAAACCATTTGAAGAATTCGATTTCACAACCAATTCTTCTCATGTCTTTCATCCATAAATCTCTAAAGGATTCTCTTTGCTTAAGAGTATAAGAAGAAACATACCATTTTCTCTTTACTTGATTGTCAGGATGAGTCCATTGTTCTTGTAGGATGCCAGAGTTGGGTTCAAAGGTTTTGTTCACTTTGAGCATTCCTAACCAGGATGGTTTTTCCTTGGGAGGTTCCATCTCACTTGCAGTAGGACTACCTGGAGTATCTTGGTAAAATACTTTGGGTACGTTACTTGAAAAGTCTACTCCTGTGACTTTACCTTTACTGTTGTCAGCAACAGAAATGATTTCATCATCATCTACTTCCTCCGGGGTTTTTTAAGATGAAGGTGGTCTGGGAACGGGTCTCGAGGGACATGACGTAGAAGGGGACCGAGATGACCTTCGATTCGAAGAACATCTTCTTGCCGGATTGTCTAAGAATTTGAGTTCTATAGACCCATCTGGAAACTGAATAACTCTTTCGATCTGTGATCGCTCAGAGTGTGAAGCAAAGGGTTGAGTTATGTTTTCAAAACGCCAATCATTACTGGAGAGTATATCTTTCCATTGTAAAGTTCGAGGAACAAAGATAGAGCTATGTTCATGGTTGGCTTCCATAAGCCTCTCACCCTTATACTCGTATGACGAGCCTTGGGAGCAAGGTGAGTTTTCATGAGACGGTAATATACTCGATAGATAATAGCTATTTCACGAGTGTTGATTTTGCTGTTCAAGTTTTTGGTTTTGACATTGAGGGTCAATGAATCCATGACATTGGGATCATTAATGTCAACAGAGAAATTAGGATAACAATTAAAGTAAACTTGCCCATAAGCAAGATTACTCTGCAAAACTCCTAACATAGAATCATCAAAATTCAAAAACCTGCCATCTCTAAGGATGACACAAACAAGAATAACAAGACCTTTCCTAAAGAGAGGCTTTACAGCAACCTGTACTAAACCGATAAGTAAATAGTTATAATCTGATTTATAACGATTTATATCATTTTCTTTAAGAAGTTGAATAATTTCTAAAGAATTATTGATAGCAAGAGTAGACTCACAAGTCTTAATATTTCGACGAGTAAGATAACTAAAATTACCTAAATGGTAAATCTTTTTAAAAGGTTCTTCTGGTATGCTCCAGTTTTGTAAATCATTTTCTAATTTAGCAATCTTTGTAGATTGTGAAGATAAGTTTATACTATTCAAAATATTTTGATTATTTTCCATATGATTAAATATACTGTCTAAGGCATGGCAAAATTATTTTAATGTAGTATTCTAATAATTTCCAGCATGCTGTTTGTATATATTGGTTTATTATTATATTTATCATGTTCCTATATTTTGTTTCTATACTTGGTGTGAGGTATTCGTTATTTCCTAATTGTATGAGGTATCCGATTAATATCCGGAGCATACGTTGGTCAGCCGTATTCTGTAGGGTAGTCTGTAGCTAGGAGAGCTTTTAGACCTGTTTGATGGTGGTCACATAGCTAAGATGACTCTAGGAAAAGAACTGTTGTAAAACCAAGAGAACCTCCTTTAGAAACACTATTTGGATCTTTGATATATATTTTAATATTCCCTATATACTTGCTAGCATGTTGATTATTATAGTGGTTAAGGGAAGGAATGCTAGGCAAGCTCCTTATAGTGGTCCTAGTGTTGATGGTCAAGCAAGGAATCATTTCTATGCTCTCCAAACTAACAAGGAAGCAAATCCGGATGAAGGTGCCGGTAAGTCATAATTTCTAGTTTTGTGTTGGAATCCTTTTGTGTTGGTTTAGATGGGTTTCTCCTAAGTGGGGGATGGTATGTTGAATGATGAGTTGAGGTGAGTTTGGATATTCTTGTCTCTTTCTTCTATTCCTAATCGTGTTTGAGTCATAGAATTGTAGAAGCATGATGCATGGTTATTGGAGTCTTGTGTGAAAAGAAAATGAGTTTCTATATTTCTCCTTATAATGATGCATCCTTTAAATTGAGTTCTTGATTTAAATGAGAAAATCAGTTTCTTGATCGTTGTTCTCCTTATATGCATAAATTGGTGAGTTGCTAAAAGTTGTTAGAGTTGAGATTAGTTGAGCATGCTTAAGAGTATTCTTGATGTAACATGATTGTGTTTTTAATAAGATAATTGCATATTGTGTTCTTTGATTTTGTTATGAGCACGAGGTGCTATGGAGAAGGAAGTTCCTCCAAACAAATGAGAAATGGATAAAAAAAAAGGGGGGGGGGTTGGGGGGGTTTGAGGCATTTTGAGTTGTAGGTGTAATTCCTACTTACCATAAATTTGAATGAAGTTGTGTTGTAATAGCTTGTTATGTGGAGTTGATGTTTCCTCCTTGATGAGTGCTTTCATATTGATACTGTATGATTGTTGTGGGCTGCTAGTCTTGAGTCATTACCCTTAATGTTTTAAAGTGTCATTAGAGGACGAATGTGCCCAAGTGGGGGATATTGTAACACCCCTCAAAATGAAGTAGGATAAAGTAGAGCCTCACATGGATCCTATGCATTAATGACTTGTTAAAATAATGAAGAATATCCTTTTTAGTCAGTTTTAAAGAGTTTGGAAGTCAAACGTCAAGGGACAACCAAGACGTTCGAAAACTAGTCTTTTACGTGTTGGTGTGTTCTAGTATGTTGTTCATGTTTTTATGGGTTGTTTGGAGTCTAAAATCAGTGAAGGTTACCCTAATGTCTTAATAAATGTTTTTAGGGTCAAAACGTTCGGGTACGACTCCCCGAGGAGGACCCCATCCCTTGGCCAAGAAGCTGCCAAGGCAGCTTGAAGTTGTTCTTGGAGGGAGTGGCTCCGCGTCAACCAATGGACAAAAAGTGGCTCCGCGTCGCGGAGACACCGCGGATTCTACTGTCTCGAATTTGATTTCCAGAAAACTTGTGGGAACACCTTCGCGTCGCAAACTTGTTTCCCAACGAAATCTGCGAAAATAAAACTCAAGTTGGACTTGTTTAAAAAGGTCCAACTAAGTGAGGGGTAGTTTGGGTACTTTGGTTTATTATTATTTCAAGTGTTTTTAAGTATTTTAAAGGTATTAAAACATTTAACAGGTGTTTTTGAATTCATTCTTCCAAAATCAAAAACCCAAAGTTCTTTCTCTCTCTAAAGTTCTCTCAAGTTCAAGGAAGAAGAAGGTGGGGAGCTAGGGTTTCAGTTGAGGGTTCCCTTCCACCAAATTTCGTTGAGATTTCATCAATTGAGGTATGGTGGCTCTTCATCTAGGACTCATCTTCATCCTAGAGTCAATTTCAAAGGATTTTACAATGTTTTCAAAAAGTGACTAAAAGCTTGTTTTTGAATTCTATCAAGGGTTCTTGCATGAAAATGATTTGAAACGTTTGGGTATGGATTAATTGATGTTTGTTTGTGGTTTTTGAATGAAATACTCCATGAACCCTTGTCATCTACAAAACCGTATAATTTGCTATAAAGTGGGTCTATTTCTATAAATTCAAAGTTGATGGAATTATGTGTAAAGTGAATGGTATTGATATCCCTTGTGTTGTTTAATGTTTATTTATGATTACTTATTGATAATGGATGAATTAAGGGTGGTAAGCCTTATGGGTGAAGTATTGGTGATTTTGGCCACGGCTTTGGAATATGGTATGAAGGCTTTTGAACTCTCTTTATTGAATTGATTGTTGTTGGTAGGTTGGATCCACCTTTGGTGGAAGTGTTATATCTTATTCTTGTTGGTATTATTGTGAATTGTAGCCATGAAGGCATTGGTGAAGTTGTTGTATAATGTGGGAATATTGCATTATATGAGTGTTATTACATTGTTGTATTGTTATACACATATGAGGCTATATGTAAAGTCCTGTATGAAGCTATATGTAAAGTTTGTGTGAGCTATAATGTGAAGATGTTCTAATGGTATTAATGTGATATATGTATAAAGTGGTATTATGCTAATGTGAAAGCATGTTTCTCTTGAAATGGTGATATGCGGTGATGATGGACTATGATGAGTCTGTATAAGATGATGTTGTAGCTCATATGCTAGACTTGAGTATCTTGTCTTGTGTCATGAAAGCTTGATTATGTATATGATGAGTATACGAATGTTTGGTTGGGCTATGACTCGTAATGGAGCTCTTCCTATAAATGCTAAAGGAGGAATTCTAGGCCAAGACTTGAATTGGTAAGACTTAAGCATAGTGACTTTTCACGAGTCCAGGTAAATAACCTTGAAGGATGGGCCTTAGGGTG
>NW_026020285.1:0-320000 GCF_900185275.1 Solanum verrucosum
TAAGATGCAACAATGCACTTACACCTTATTTCAAAAACCTCAACATAATTGTAAAACCACAATGAACCAATTGTCAACTTAAACATGAATGTATGCAATGACATTATCATGTTTAGTGATGTTCAAGGAGAAACTACCTTCTCCTAGTCATAACACACCAACATCAACATTTCTCATGTTCATAGGAGGAACTACCTTCTCCTAGTCATTACATAGTCCATACATCATTAAGCACATATGCAAGTTTCCATGTTCAATAGCACTCTTTCAAGGAGGAACTTCTCAACTCCTTACTAAGACATGCTCATACCTTATTTTCATGAAGTACAATAGATCACTTATAACCAATGCACTACAACATGAGGGAAACAACTCATCTTTCTTCAAAAACACAAGTTTTTATGGAAATGCGCAAACCTCATTAATTCACATAAACATGGGAGGAACTACCTCCTCTACTCTTTAGGAAAGTTTCCACCACATAAGGAGCTAACATTCCATTTCATAAGAACACATTCAAGCATGTTCATTTAATTCACATCATCAAGTCAAGTATGCCATATTACACACAATGCACAACTTAGGAGAAAAAAAATCTCCATTTAAAACACACATCATACAACATGAGAGAATAGGACTACTTCTACGAACTCAATATGCATGCAACTTAGACATATTCCGTTTCATTGGAGGAATTTCCTCCTTCAACTCAAATCATGCTTATCATATGATCTTCGGCCAATTATGCAATTACTTCTTAAAAGCACATTTAAACCATTCACCTCATGAATCACATAGGTTACTTACTCTAATTGCCTATCAACATGAGGGGCATGAAAACATGAAAACTCATTTTTATCTCAAAACATGAATTCTCAAAAACATACCTTTCATAAGGAAATCATCAGAATATAAAAATCACATATGACTTCTAAAACATAACATAGGCCCATCTAGGAACTCTTGGTCTCAAGCTAGATAGGAATGGAAGAAAGAGATGAGGATGTTGGGATTTCAACAAATCATGCTTTTTAAGCACACCATCCCCTCCTTAGGAGAAGCCCTCACTACAACCCTTAAGAAAACTTTTTCCAAGCACTCCTAAAGACATAACCAAACTCACATTTTGCCATTTTTGCAAAAGTCTATGGTCCTCAACATCTAGCCATACCACCCTTATATGACACAATCAAACACCAAATCCATAATAGGAAGAAATTGTACCCAAATGTCATCCTACTCAACAAGGTGATAACTAGTACACACTCAAGGGCCCCATATTCTTCTAACCATCCGAGCCCTATCATCAATAAAAACACACCAAGTATGCAACCCATCCATACTAAGAGTCACATCAAGGCTTAACATGCCAAGTTTCACTAAGTCACAAGAGTATTCCTAGGGGAACAAGGTAAGAGATATTCTTCACAAACTCCTTTTTTTTTCTAACTTTAAACCACTAACCGGGGTAAAATCCGAAAAAGGTTCTATTAACTCATCCGGAGAACTCTAAGCCTCATAGCCTCATAAGGCATCATACAAGATAAGGTAGTACCGGAAATCAACATAACGCTTACTCTCATATGAAATTACCACATACCGGTACCTTCATCCCAAAAATTCTTCCAAGTCAACCCTAGTAGCATCCTTTTCTAAGGCCGTCACTAGGATATCACTCAAGATCTCATATGAATCTACCAATTCGGGTCTAGATTGCTCCAATTCACTAAACCACATAAGGTGAGAATTCAAGCAAACCTATCTCATAAACATCAAGGACACTCAATAACCTTACCATCTAAGCATATTATCCCGCATTGGGGTAAGCCTAAACTATCTCATTACACAACATGATTCTCAAACCAATGAGGATCTCACTCCTACCCTCTTTTAAAGGAGCTTAATCACTCAACATCTCTAGGTACCACTTAAGAATCACTATTCGTCAAAATCCAACACATCATAAAACTCATAAGGACTAAGTTGAGTTATACTAATCACTCACATATGGCCATAACTAAACCCATGAATATTAAGGACGACACAAAAAAAAAATAATCACGATATTCTCTTTATCAAGTCACGAAAGACAAGTATTACTAAGATTACTCCTACAAGGTTCATCACCTTAGATAACTCCTTTATAAACTCTAGAGGATCTTCCTCTATCTTTGGCCCATGGAATTTCCGCAATTCAATAAAACATAAAACACATACCGGAACCCTTAAGATCCACTACCACTCACTCTTTGAGACTTACGGGTAGACATCCTTTCTTGGTTAAACCTTAGAGGAACTTAGAGGAATTTTGACCAAGAAACCTTTCTCTTTTTCACTAAAGTTGGATTAAGACAACTCTAGACCATGTCAACCCTTATCACCACTTTTGGTGGGGTCTACCAACCAACTATGCCTAGGTATTATCTAAGCACCCTACTTAAGTGACCATACTTAAGATCAATCTTAAAATACAACAACTAACCCTTTGAAGTTGGTCAACACTTATACTTCTTATTCTTCACCTTAACTAGATGGTACATGCAACCCTCAAAGTCAACTTCAAAACACAACATAATCCCGACCTAGGGCATATAATTTCTTTTCCCATCCCCACTCTCGGATAGGCTCCTTTGGGAATCAACAATTTGACCATATGGGTTCTACCATCAACTAAACATAACCTCACAATTACCTTGCTAGGTAGGCACACTATCTCCCCCTTTGGAGTAAGCCTACACAAGTTCTTCTAACCAACACAAAGACAATTATGAAGCATTAATCACACAAAATACAACTTCATAATCTATTCCATCAAAGCTCACAAGTCACATAGCCATAATTGGCATTACAACCACTCGCTCCTTCTAGCAAGAACCCTTCAACTGGTCCAACTTTAAACACCATAAGACAAGGAATAAGAGAGAGAGCTTATAGATCTATGGCACGACTTAGAGAATGAAGAAGTGAAACATTTCCTAAAACGTCTCATAGCCTCCTACTCATAGTTGTGGTGCACAACACAACCATGAATCGGACTCTAATCAACGCGGTGTGTTGGACTCCGAGGATCTATCAACCTAGTGCTCTGATACCAAGTTTGTCACGACCCAAGCCTAGGGCCTAGACGTGACCGGCGAATGGGGAACCCGAAGGAACCCCAAACAAGCCTCATAGCGTATCATTACACATCCTTGGTCGCGGAAGCAATTAAAATGACCATAAGCAATAAGCATAATCAAAGGGGGAAATCGGGACTAAGGGAGCAAGAGAAAAAAAGAAGAAATGGTACATAAATACCATAGATGAGTCAAGCTCAAGCATAATACACAACTTGTCCAACACCACCTCTAAACATGAGTACTTAGCGGGGGCCAAGACAAACTACCGGGCTCACCCTCATAGTCAAAACATAACTAAAAAGAAAAGTCTTATACATAGCAAAAGATCATGAGCAACGTCCCCGGAATGGAGGACTCACCAATAACCTTGATAGGAAATCGTATTAGCCACGCGGAGGAGGATGGTCAAGCGGTGCTCCGGTCCCTACATGGTGACATCATGTAGGCATAGAGTATGCGTTAGTACGTTTGAATGTACTAAGTATGTGGGATGCAATGCAATGCTACAATAGATGGACATCATAGGAAAAATGCATAATCATACCCGATAGATAGCACATAAATGAAATGATGTATATAATGACGCTTACATAAAAATCATATTTAGTGGGACGTAGTACATGTGTGGTGAGTGACCATCAATATAGTATTTCCAAGGCCTACCACCCCCTTGGAGAGGCGAAAGAGGTACAAACCCCTCAATGTGGTTACCCGGGCCTACCACCCCCCGAGCTAGGGACCAAGGTACCAACCCCTCGATATGGTTATACGGGCCTACTACCCCCCGTACTAGGCAACCAAGGTACAAACCCCTCGATACGGTTATACGGGCCTACTACCCCCCGTACTAGGCAACCAAGGTACCAACCCCTTGATACGGTTACCCGGGCCTACAACCCCCCGAGCTAGGCTTGGTCGACTCACACACTATATAGAGAAAATCATATACATGTATCCATTTCATCATCATTTCAATACTTATATAATCATCCGACTCATAGGACGTACATTGGACCTTCCATTTCATAAGAATTCTATAAATGACATTTTATCAAACATATGGTGGGCTACTTGTTCATGTAAATAAAATCATGTGTTTCAAGAGTACTAAGTTCAACCAATTTCAAAATCCATATAAAACAGCCCACCAACAACATACATATATATATACATATATAACAACCTTCATAATTTGATCATGGGGCATGAAAACCATAAACATCATATAATCATTCCATTTCATGATAATATACAAAAATAGACCATAATAGGATGTGTAGTAATAATTCCATAATTCAAGAGTTCATAAATGATCATAAGGACCCATAAACTTGAAGTAAAATAGAGGATAAATGGTTGGACTTGTGGAAAGGAAGGTTTCCACAATCAACCCACATACCTCAACTTTGGAGAATTCTTGATGAAGATTGGAATGGAGAATTGCTTGAGATTGAATCTTGAATCCGGAATTAAAGCTTGGGATCCTTGAATTTGGTTGATGATCTTGGTGGAATTTTGGAGAGGGTTTAGAGAGAGTTTTTTGGATGTTTGAGAAATGTTTTAGAGACTTGGAATGAACTAATGATATATAGGGAATATCATATGCCCTTTTGGAAAAAAAATTGTCCAACACTTAGAAAAATTAATGGGGCGGGTGAACAGTGTTTCGGCTTACTGGAAATGGCACTTTTCTGCCGGCGAGGTTTTACGAAAATGGTTATAACTCCTTCATCCTAACTCGGAATGAGGCGAAACAAATTGCGTTGGAAAGCTAACTCACAAAGCTTTAATTTTGATAGTTTGAGCTCCTTCCAGTTCCTTGTGTGCTGAGAGATATGCCCCTTTAAAGTTGACCCTCAAAATCGCATTTTTTGCGATTTTCGAATTTTGATACGGTTGTTCTAAAATTCGGGTTAGACTCATTTCCCACTCAATTTGACCCCCTAAACAAGAATATGAAGTCGGATTTCCGAAATCATGCACGGATTTTGAGATATATGGAAATTACAATTATAGGTGTTTCCGAAGCACATTTTCGGGCATTTTTGGGGTCGTTTCACATAATCATCCAAGTGGTAAGAACAAAAGTGGGATCTTTCTTTAGCTAGATATACTTGAGTCATACAGCTCTCCACCCTATGTTTATTCTTAATACCCCTTTTAGACTTGTCAATGCTCCTGTAAAAATTTTATATTAGATATATAATTTCAAAAATATATTAACGATTTATGAAATAAGAATAAATGTGTTATAGTTACTTACCGCTCAAAAGGATACATCCACCTATATTGAACTGGACCTCCCAGTAGAGCTTCATGAACAAGGTGAATAGGAAGATGTTCCATCACATCAAAGAACCCAGGTGGAAGAATCTTCTCTAACTTATTACTAATAACAACTATACTTTTGGCCATCCGAACCAGATTCTCTACTCTCAATGTGCTGGAACACAAGTCTTTGAAGAACAAACTTATTTCTGCCATCGGTTTCCATATGTTTTCAGGCAATCCACAAAAAGCAATCGGAAGTAATTGTTCCATAAAAACATGACAGTCGTGACTTTTCATCCCATGTAATATTCCACGCTCAATGTCAACCCTCTTTCCCAAATTTGAGGCATATCCATCTGGCATTTTCAAGCTTTCCACCCACTCACAAATTTTTCTCTTCTGTTCCATTGTGAATGAATAACTAGCCTTGGGCTTAAGTAACTTGTTGTTGGCAGACTCCTGTAAACGCAACTCCGGTCGTCTACAATGTTCTGGTAAGTCAAGTCTAGCCTTAACATTATCTTTTGTCTTGCCAATTACATCCATTACAGTGTTGAACAAATTATCAAAATAATTCTTTTCAATATGCATGACATCAAGATTAAGTCTAAGCAAATTATCCTTCCAATAAGGTAACTCCCATAATATACTCTGTTTAGTCCAATTATGTGCAATACCATACCCATCAAATTTGTACGGTGGCTCCTCAGTTACCTTTGGAAAATTTTGAACTCTTTCCCAAATATCATCACCCGTTAATATTGGGGGTGGACCATCTCCTTCAGTTTTATTCTTTTTAAATGCATATTTCTTTCTCCTAAACTCATGATCAGGTGGCAAGAACCGACGATGACAATCAAACCATGAATTCTATCGGCCATGTTTTAATGTGAATGATTTAGTATTTTCCATACAGTAGGGACATGCTAACTTTCTAGCTGTCATCCATCCAGATAGCATTCCATAGGCAGGAAAATCATTAATAGTCCAAATTAAAGTAGCACACATGTTGAAATTTTGTTTACGAGAAATGTCCCACGTTTCTACCCCCTCAGACCACAACAATTTCAACTCATCAATCAAAGGTTGTAAGTACACATCAATCTTGCTTTTTGGATTACTCGGACCAGGAATGACACAATTCAGAAATATATATGGACTTGTCATACACACCTCAGGTGGAAGATTATACGGTGTAATAAACACAGGCCAACAAGAATATGGTGTAGCCCCAACTGAAAAAGGGGTGAAACCATCCGCACACAAACCCAGCCTAACATTCCTTGGTTCAGCAGCAAAATCTGGATAAGTTCTATCAAAATGTTTCCAAGCCTCTCCGTCAGATGGATGACACATGACACCAGGTGGCCTTCTATTTTCACGGTGCCATCTCATATGAGGAGCAGAACTATTTGATGCATACAACCTTTTCAATCTTGGTATAAGAGGTAAATAATGCATCGCCTTAATAGCAAGTTTCTTTCCGGTAGAACCAATCTTATAGCGAGGGTGACTACAAAACTTACAAGACTCTAGATTGACATCCTCCTTATAGTATAACATGCAACCTTTTTCACAACAATCAATTCTTATCGAGGAGAGTCCTAACTTAGACACCAATGCATTTGCTTTATAATAAGAATCAGGAATCTCTACATTGGGATCAACTAATTCCTTCATAAGTTCTATCATAGAGTCCATTGCTCCTTGAGAAATATTATTGTCAGATTTGATACTTAACAATCTAACTGCAACAGACAATTTAGAGTGTTGACTCCCGTTGAACAAATGACTACTACAATCACGCAATTGTTCATAAAAGATGTTTGCTTCTTCATTAGGAGCTTCTTCTACATTTTCTCCTTGTTCAAAATCAGAATGCATCCCAAAAGCATCATTAATAATATCTGACATTCTAGAACCTTGGAAATAATTATGCTCGGTAGATCTACTACTTTCACCGATAACAAAGTTATTAAACATAGTGTCACTTTCAACCTCACCATGGCTAGTCCAAACTGTATACCCTGGTTTGAATCCATTCATCATAAGATGCATAGCAACAGTCTCTGTTGTATGATATCTCACATTTTCACAATTAACACACGGACACCTAATCAATCTTGAATTTAAAAAATCATCAAGTGTCATTGCATGATTTATTAATCTAGTGACACCTTCTGCAAATTCTGGAATCATACCCGCTCAACCAGGATTGTTTCTATTATACATCCAACTACGATCAGGATTCATCTACACAAACAATAATGATAATTTTAATTCCATCAACTAAATAACATTTGAATTTATTTAAACAACTTAACCACTTTCTAAGTCTAACTAGTTTTGACATATTTATTTTAACTTATTTAAACAACTTAACAACTTTAACTAGTTTAGTTTTGACTTAATTCGAACAACTAAATCCACCAACTAAACCACAATATTTATTTTAACTTATTTAAACAAACTTAACTTTTTAAGTTTAACTACATTAGTTTTGACTTAATTCCAACAACTAAATTCACTAACTAAATCGACATTATTTATTTTAACTTATTTAAACAACATAACAACTTTTGAACTTTAACTACATTAGTTTTGACTTAATTCCAACAACTAAATTCACTAACTAAACCGACATTATTCATTTTAACTTATTTAAACAACATAACAACTTTTTAACTTTACCTAGTTTAGTTTTGACTTAGTTCCAACAACTAAATTCACTAACTAAACCACATTATTTATTTTATCTTATTTAAACAACTTAACAACTTTTGAACTTTAACTACATTAGTTTTGACTTAATTCCAACAACTAAATTCACTAACTAAACCGACATTATTTATTTTAACTTATTTAAACAACATAACGACTTTTGAACTTTAACTACATTAGTTTTGACTTAATTCCAACAACCAAATTCACTAACTAAACCGACATTATTTATTTTAACTTATTTAAACAACATAACAACTTTTGAACTTTAACTACATTAGTTTTGACTTAATTCCAACAACTAAACTCACTAACTAAACCACATTATTTATTTTAACTTATTTAAACAACATAACAACTTTTTAACTTTACCTAGTTTAGTTTTGACTTAATTCCAATAACTAAATCCACCAACTAAATCACATTATTTATTTTAACTTATTTAAACAACATAACAACTTTAACTAGTTTAGTTTTGACCTAATACAATAACTAAATCCACCAACTAAATCACATTATTTATTTTAACTTATTTAAACAACAGAACAACTTTAACTAGTTTAGTTTTGACCTAATACAATACCTAAATCCACCAACTAAATCACATTATTTATTTTAACTTATATAAACAACATAACAACTTTAACTAGTTTAGTTTTGACTTAATACAACAACTAAATCCACCAACTAAATCACATTATTTATTTTAATTTATCTAAACAACTTAACAACTTTTTAACTTTAACAACTTAACAACTTTTTAAAGCTAAGTGTCAACACTAGATGGACACAAATCGATCTTCCAAGAAAATCAATTTTGTCATCTATAGGATCAAATAGTGTTGGTACTTATGCTTAACAAATATATTATTTCTAAATTTAAAGCTAAGTGTCAACACTAGATGGACACAAATCGATCTTGCAAGAAAATCAATTTTGTCATCAATAGGATCAACTAGTGTTGATACTTATGCTTAACAAATATATTATTTCTAAATTTAAAGCTAAGTGTCAACACTAGATGGACACAAATCGATCTTCCAAGAAAATCAATTTTGTCATCTATAGGATCAACTAGTGTTGATACTTATGCTTAACAAACACATTATTCCTAAATTAAAGCTTAATAGCAACACTAGATGGACACAAATCGATCTTCCAAGAAAATCAATTTTGTCATCAATAGGATCAACTAGTGTTGATACTTATGTTTAACAAATATATTATTTCTAAATTTAAAGCTAAGTGTCAACACTAGATGGACACAAATCGATCTTGCAAGAAAATCAATTTTGTCATCAATAGGATCAACTAGTGTTGGTACTTATGCTTAACAAACACTCGATGGACACACAAAAATTATCACAAAATTAAAGTTAAGAATTAATACTAGATGGACACAAACACATTATTGAAAACAATTGTACTTTAACTTAAGAAATTTATAAGCACCAACCTTATCTCCAACTTTGATGAAAGAAGCAAAATAGTCTTGTATCAACTTTTTTAGATGTTGAGCTTCCTCAATTCCCTAGCACAAAAAGTTCTTAAATTAGTTAAATATAAACTTCATATCCAAGAATATTAGTTTATATATATATATATATATTCAAGTTTTAATAAGTTCAAGTTTCAATTCAAGTTCATATCTAATTTCTAAACTTAATTAGCTATATATTCAAGCTAATTAGTTCCAAGTTCAAGTTCTAATTTCAAGTTCATATTCTAATTAAGTTCAATTTATAGTAAATTCAAGTTATAATTAATTATAAGTTCTAATTAAGTTATAATTCAAATCCCTAAATTCTAAATTCAAAACTAGTCTTAAAATCACAAATTGAAAGTACACCTAGAATTCAAAAATCAAACTATAGTGCTAAAATCCCAAATTCAAACTATTTGTAATTCTAAAATCTCAATAATAATTCAAACTAGTCCTAAATTCAAAATTCAAACTAATCTTAAAATCACAAATTCAAACTAGCCCTAAATCCCAAAATTTAACTAGTACTAAAATCCTAATTCAAATTAGCTAGCTATTCCTAATCCCAAACTCAAACTATTAGTCCTAAAAATCTCAATCATAATTCAAACTAACTCAAATAATACCCAAGTTCAAACAACTCCTTAAATACCCTAATTCAATCTAATCTTACAATTCCAAAATCAAACTAATTAACTTAAGAAATACCGAATTTCAAACAAATCCTAAGATACCCTAATTCAAACTAATCCTAACATTAAAAATTTCAATTCACAATCAACAAACACAAACTAACAATCAAATAATCCCTAATTCAAACTAACAATAAAAAACCCTAAATCATTCACTTACTAACTAACAATCAATCAAACTAACAATCAATAAAACTAAGTATATTAGTACTCTAATTTTGAGATACTTCAACTAAATAGAAACAAAAGTAATCTATTATGGAGGTTCTAAAAATTCACCTTCAGTAAGAAGGTCGGGGATGGAGGCGCTGGTCGAGATGGAGGCGGCGCCGGTCGGGATGGAGGCAGCACCGTTGGGATGGAGGCGTGCGACCTCCTGCTGCTGGGCGTGACTTCCTCTACAGCTGCCGCGACCTTCCTCTGTTGCTGCGAAGGTGGCGTGGCGGCGGTCGGGGATGGTGGCGTGGCGCCAATCGGGGATGGTGGTGTGGCGCAGGTCAGGGATGGGTGGGGATGGGCGCCGATGGGAGTGGGTCGGGGTGGGGAGTGAAAGTTGACTTAGGTTTTGAGAGTTAGACTTTAGGAGTAAGACTTATATTATCACTCTTTTTTTAAGAGAATTGTTTAATTTACCGACCATGAGATGTCGGTATTTTTAAAAATAATTATCTATATTTAAAAATATTTAATAAATACTGGCATCATGAAGTCGATATTATTTAAATAAAATAATAATTTAAATATACCGACCTCTTTAGGTTGGTATTTATTAATTTATTTTAATATAAACTCATCTCTTGAGATTGATTTTATTAATTAAACATATATATACATCTATATATATATATATATATATATACATATATATACATATATATATGTAAATTTATTAAATTAAACTTCTGTTGATGTGTAGTTAAATTATATATATATAATTTAACTACACATCAACAAAAGTTTAATTTAATAAATTTAATTTATCGATCAAGTCAATTTTATAAATTACATTATATAACTCCTAAGTATATAAATTTAATTTTATTGATCAACAAAAGTTTATCAATATCAAATTTAATATATAAATCTCCTTGAATTGATCCTCGGTATTTCTTTAATTGATAATGTATTTCATATCTAAACCACTAGTATATAAGACTTGATTTGTTAAACTACTCGAGGAGTATATAATTAATCAACATACTTCATACTCCGATAAGGTATCGTTTACATGTCATCATAATTAGGAGGTGATCACTACACTTAACATCCATTCAATTAGATCGAACGTATATAATAATACTATCTCGCATTTCATACTCGAATGGATTATATGTTAGCTCTTCACCTCTACATCATGACATGAGATTTTAAGTTCATGATTAGACGACGGACTGATAGAATTTGTACATTACTCTAGAAATATAAGTATAATTATCTCCTAATTCATATCAACGTAGTTTCATACTCTAAATATGGATTATAGATATTTTTTTATTTATTCCACGAATTCTAACTTTTTATTTATAGAAGTATACAAAATTGTTACACTTTTTGAACAATTAATTGTAGGTGTAAAATGAAATTTTAGTATTATGCACAATAGCAAAATTATTAGTATTAATAGGAATATTTTAAACAAACCGACCTCCGGATGTCGCTTTTATTGAAAGTAATTAGATTTAATAAAAATACCAACGTCATGAGGTCGGTATCACATTAAATTTTAAGAACACAAAATCGTCCTCCGGAAGACGATTTAAATAAAATTAAATCAAAATAGAAAATAATACCGACATCAAGAGGTCGGTTTTTATTGTAATTCATTTTCTGGGAAAAATTCCGACCTCTTGAGGTCGGATTTTGGTTTACACGCAAATCGCAAACCGACCTCCGGATGTCGCTTTTAAAAGTAATTAGATGAAATAAAAATACCGACCTCCGGATGTCGCTTTAATTAATAGTAATTAGATGAAATAAAAATACCGACCTCATGAGATCGGTATTTTAATTACATACTATTAAATTTTACCGACATTCGGAAGTCGGTATTATAAAATATTTAATTGAGAAAAATTACAATAAAAAGCGACCTCTTGATGTCGGTATTATTTTCTCAATTAAATATAAAAAATACCGACCTCATGAGGTCGGTATTTTATATTAATTTATTTTTACTATTTAATTTTACCGACATACGGAAGTCCGTATTATAATTTTTTTTGTTTTTTATTTTACACAAAACCTATTGAGAAAAAATAAAATATTGTTATTTATTTATTTGTTTAATACCGACATCAAGAGGTCGGTTTTTATTGTAATTCATTTTTTCCGGGAAAAATTCCGACCTCCAGAGGTCGGAATTTGGTTTTCCCGCTTTCCGCAAACCGACTTCCGGATGTCGCTTTTAAAAGTAATTAGATGAAATAAAAATACCGACCTCCGGATGTCGCTTTAATTAATAGTAATTAGATGAAATAAAAATACCGACCTAATGAGGTCGGTATTTTAATTACATACTACCGACATTCGGAAGTTGGTATTATAAAATATTTAATTGAGAAAAAATTCCGACCTCAGGAGGTCGGAATTTTTAATGAATTACAATAAAAACTGACCTCTTGATGTCGGTATTATTTTCTCAATTAAATATAAAAAATACCGACCTCATGAGGTCGGTAGTTTATATTAAATTATTTTTACTATTTAATTTTACCGAAATACGGAAGTCGGTATTATAATTGTTTTTGTTTTTTATTTTACACAAAACCTATTGAGAAAAAATAATTTAATACTGACTTCAAGAGGTTGGTTTTTATTGTAATTCATTTTTTCTGGGAAAATTCCGACCTCCAGAGGTCGGAATTTGGTTTTCCCGCTTTCCACAAACCGACCTCCGAATTTCGCTTTTAAAAGTAATTAGATGAAATAAAAATACCGACCTCCGGATGTCGCTTTAATTAATAGTAATTAGATGAAATAAAAATACCGACCTCATGAGGTTGGTATTTTAATTACATACTACCGACATTCGAAAGTCGGTATTATAAAATATTTAATTGAGAAAAAATTCCGACCTCCTGAGGTCGGAATTTTTAATGAATTACAATAAAAAACCGACCTCTTGATGTCGGTATTATTTTCTCAATTAAATATAAAAAATACCGACCTCATGAGGTTGGTATTTTTATTGTAATTCAGTTTTTTCGGGAAAAATTTCGACCTCCAGAGGTCGGAATTTGGTTTTCCCGCTTTATTTTGCATAAAAACCGACTACTTGTAAATACCGACCTCCGGAGGTCGGAAATTACCGACCTCCATTTGAGGTCAGAAATTTTTAGGTCGGTATTCACTGTTTTTTTAGTAGTGAGGACTTCCTACGGCTCGTACTGGTCAGTAGAACCAACTTTAGAAACCCAAAATTCATTCAACTTCCCACGAAACAACTCTATGAGTCGTCATCTGGTCTATGGTCTATAGACCCCTTCCATAGAACCCAAGTTCAAGTTCAA
This sequence comes from Solanum verrucosum, assembly GCF_900185275.1. Taxonomy (NCBI): domain Eukaryota; kingdom Viridiplantae; phylum Streptophyta; class Magnoliopsida; order Solanales; family Solanaceae; genus Solanum; species Solanum verrucosum. The sequence goes on from NW_026020285.1 coordinate 13,796, forward strand.
AATTTCACTAAATCTGAGTCACTTCTACGGGTGCTTCCTACGACTCGTAGACTACTCTACGATCTGTCAAGTCTTCTCGTAGACTGAGGCATCAATTTCGTTTCTCTAAATGCATTATATGGATCAGTCCTACAACCTAGCACACTTACTGCGACTTGTCATGTCCATTTGTAGGTCTCACATCAGAGACTTGTCATTTCCAAAACTTATTCCATGAACCACAATTACCTTCCTATGACCCGTTGAACTTCCTACTGTCCGTAGATAGGCTCGTAATTCACTGCATCAGTGCAAGAAACTGAACTTTCCCTTTTCAATTTGACTTTCCAATTTTCGAGGTGTTACATATCCCCTAGTCATCATATTTTTCCTCCCTAACAACAATTAAAACAATATCTAACTATTCAGACTCCGTTCCTAAAAGCCTAGACATGAAATCTCTGAATACATACATGATAGGATGTGATACAAGCAGGTCTAACTATTAATTTTGAAATAAAACCTAGCCTACCTGGGCGTCAAACATCTGCTGATGAATCTTGTACCAGAATACGTTCTCGCGGAATTTCCCCTTGGTGAACGACATTCCTATCACGAAAACTTTTCCTCCTCTATTGCTCCTTTGCCTTGGGTGCTCCTAGAGGGTTTTTGGAGCAGATCTTGTCTATTTCCTCTTTTCAAAAATGGGAGGAAAATAAAAGACAACACATTAATGAGGTTGCTAATTTTCGACGTCTCGCTATAGAGGAACTCAGACTGCTATAGTGGCGTTGCCATAGCAAGGGACCTTCCGCTATGGTGAGATGACATTAGCCCAACCCAAAAATAATCTAAGCCAAAATTCGTTATGCTCAAACTTTAGGAATTCCTTCCGAACTTTTGGGACTCCGCATGAGGTAGCCCTTCGTAATGACGGATCGGATCGTTACACTAATTAGGTGCACCACTTGGTATTATTCATCACAATTGAATTATCATTCGGGTGTTTCAAGAATGGTGAATGGTAAAACCCAGAAATAATATACACAAATTGGTTATCACTATAATGCCTACTATTGTTAGTTGGTTTATTTGGAAAAGCTGGACTCCTTGCAAGTATGGAGAGCAATTTATTATTTTTTAAATCAAAATCAAGAATGGACTATTAGTAGGGATGGCAATGGGGAGGGTGGGGCGAATGCAGGGCGTGATGGGTTTAACGCTATGTGGGGCGGGGCGGGTTTAAGGTTGCGCGTGGCAGGTTGAAGTGGGTTTTTTAAAAATTATTGCGGGGCGGGGCGGGTTGCGGGTATATGTGATTTTATGTGGGTTCAAATTTAATTTGAAGTTTTTACATGTTATAAGAGTGATAAAGCATTATTTATTAAGATAATTTCTACAAATCTACTAAAATATTGAAGATAGTAAATGAAAATGGTTCAATAATACTACAATTTCTTACATGTTTTCCAATTGACCTCTAAAAAATAAAATTTTAAGTCACTATCCTATTACATTAATAAAACTTAATGAAAAAAAGAATTTATTTTTATGAATTTTATTTTTGGTATCAAGCTTAACTAGAAAAAGAAAATATTAAAAAAGTTATGCGGGGCGGGATGGGACGGGTTGAAAATAACAAAAGTTGATATTCAAGGCGGGGCGGGGCTGATTAAAAATTTTGCTGGTTAAGCTCAACCCGGCCCGCACCGCCCCATTTCCATCCCTAACTATTAGACCTGTTATGGCCACAACATTTCCTAACTGCTCGTTTAGGGATACTTGGGCCAACAACCAGTGGTCCATTAGACCAAACCTTTAGTTGGTTTGGTTAAAGTCAATACAAATGGTAGCTATATCGAACGAATTGAAAGGATTTGGTGTTGGTCTTTTCAATGCATGTTCAATGCAATATCAGCAACGAGGCACAAGGATTTGGCTGCCAACTTTGGTAGAAAATGGTGCAGACATAATGATATACTCCTTCGGTCCAATTTTATATGAGTTAGTTTGATTCGGTATAGAATTTAAGAAAGAAAGAAAGACTTGAAATTTGTGATCTAAAATAAGTGATAGAGTTTTTTGTGGCTATAAGTCACTTGAGACAACTAAATGAAAGGTGTCAATTAAGTTTGGGTTTTGTTTTTGGTGACACTTTGACCAAGAAAGGGTCAAATTCACTTTAAAATGTAATTAAGTAAATCTGGGATCAAATTAACATTTTCAAAACTTTCTAATCTTTCATAAAATACAAAAAAATACATCATTTTTCAACTTTTATAATTCTATCCAAACCATTTTTAAAAAAAGATAAAAGAAAATAGAATTTTCTCTTCTTCTCCCAACGTTCTCTCTTCTCTTCTTCTTCCTTAGAAAATCCAAAAATCCGACTATTAAAACAAATATTCTTCCCCATTATCTTATCTTCCTCCTCATCTCCGGTCGTGACTCTCTTGTCTTTCTGAACTGAAGATTGTGTTCGGCTTAAAATAGGTAAATCATTTTTTTGAAAGATTTTACAATTTTCGAACAATACTAAATTTTTTTCTTGGGTTAATGAACAATAATTCGTTCTATAGATGTGCAAATTAAATAATAGTGTAATGGTACATATTATTTATTGTTTTTGAAAGAAATTCAACAAATCCAAAAAAGCCCTAATTTTGAGGAAATGTATATGTATTGTTAACATTCAGTGAAAATTCATTTTTTGTTGCTTTTGTTATTTTTTTGTGACCATTTTGTTCATGTGATTTTAGAAAGATGTGTCGTATGTTGCTATATTTTAGGGATATGTTGGTATATATTCCAACAGAGTTGTCATATGTTGGAACATATCACCTATGTGTTAGGGCAACAAAATGGTCATATGTAGTAACAGAAGATTCATTTGTGGCACATGAAGATTCATGTGTGGCCACAGAAGATTCATTTGTGGCAACAGAAGATACATTTGTTGCAACATAATATCCATCTGTGTCAACATAAGTATAAATTGCTACTCATTTATTATTTTGTAATCAATTGTAAACTCTCAACCTTTTTTTATTTACCTTGTAGATGAAATGATACAAGAAGTTTCATCCATGACAACAACTCAATCTTTTATTGGTGTTGCTTCCTCTTCTAACATCAAATATTGCTATTTTTGTCTATGCGAAGAATGTGAGCAGCAACATGATTATTTTATTAGTCGTGTTAAAGAACTCACTGATATTTTTAAGGAAATGACTTATAATATTGATGTTCATACATTCAAGAAGATTTCACAACCTTTGAAGTGTAGGAGGTTGAAAAAATCTATTTCCCAATCACTATCTATAATTAGTGAACGAAAAAAATCAATGACTACTGCTCCAGTATCACACTCAAACCCAACAGGCAAGGAGAAGGAGGAGGAGAAGGAGAAGAAGAAGGAGCAGGAGAAGGAGGAGCAGGATAAGGAGAAGGAGTAAGAGAAGGAGAAGGAGAAGGAGAAGGAGAAGGAAAAGGAGAAGAAGAAAGTGAAAAAGAAAGTGAAAGAGAAAGAGAAGAAAGTCGAAGTCGTCAGTTGTGATATGAAGCAACAATATCCATTTGAAGGTTTTAACATTGACGACGAGGGTCCAACTGAACTAATGTCATCCTTCTCGCAATGGATAAATGAGGGTCTTTACAAGCATCATGCAAAAGAGTAAAGTTGTTCAACTATTATTAGTATTTCTTCTTGTTGTCCACTAAATAATTATTTATAATGATTACACAATTGCAGAAGAGACAAGGACGATCACTACTTAGCTAATTGCTCGAATCTTGAGTTCAAACAACTTGATTTTGTAGTTGCATTTTCAAAGAAGAAGGATTGGTTTTACGTAATGTCTCAACCCAATAAGTGCTGGATTGATCAGGTAAATCCATGCCCACTTTTATCCTTTGATTAAAACATGAATACATACAAATAATTTGATACAGAAATACACTTGTTGATGCATCTGTGCAACATGTGGATGTCATTTTATATTATTTGCAGAAGAAGTCGAAGCAACAGAGTCATTCTAAATATCGATATACCACTACTAATTATTTTTTCAAAACATATATTGATCATGCCAGTGTTGTTTTTGAATATGAGAATAAAATCGTTGGCACCATCAAAGGGTTTGGTATACCTGGTGGACTGCCTTGGCACCTCATCGAGGACTAAGAGAAAATTGTGCTCCAAGATTCAAAAGTTGTCTACATTGTTGTCAAAGTACCTTGAATATTTTTATCAAAAATACTGAACCAATTGATCAGTTCTTGAATCTTACCAAGAAAAGAACAAATCTCACTCATTCTAAGTTAGACATGTTACTAGTATTGCCCAACAAGCAACCAATAGTCTGTAAGTATCACGTTAATTTTTTTGTCTTACCACTATTGAAATATGATGTTATTATATTTTCTAATTGATGATATACCATGCAGAGATTGTGGACTTTTTGTTGCTGCATACGCTGAGTTTTTGAGTGATGGACTACAAGTACCATCTTATGAAATTAGTTATGAAACCCTCGGCAATGAGATATGCTTCACTCCTATGAAACTATGGAATTTCAAAGGCTCGGAGTGACTATGTTAGTAACAATGAAGACCCACAGAGGCCTAGACCTAAATAAACAAAGTTCGATGAAAATGTTGTGGTTACCACCATTTATTAGATTGATGGTTATGTATACCATTGTGAATTACTTTTTTGTTGATAAGTTGTACAAAACAATTGGTGAAGTGTTCATTTTGGCTAATAATATTAATATTAATGATTATTATTATTTTTATTTTATTGGAACAAATGTCAATTATGATGGAAAGGAAGAAATGTGGTGTCTGTGGCAACATATACAACCTCTGTTGTAAAAAAAAAAAACATCATAGAATTATCTGCATGTGCCCCAACAGAAAAGATATATGTGGCAACATATGTCACAAAAAGAAGATATGTGGCAACATATGTCACAGAAAGGAGATATGTGACAACATTATATTGTCACCAATTGTTCATTTTTGCTGATAATATTAATATTAATGAATATTATTATTTTTATTTTGTTGGAACAAATGTCAATTATGATGGAAAGGAAGAAATGTGGTGTCTGTGGCAACATATACAACCTCTGTTGTAAAAAACACCATAGAATTATCTGCATGTGCCCCAACAGAAAAGATATATGTGGCAACATATGTCATAGAAAGAAGATATGTGGTAACATATGTCACAGAAAGGAGATATGTGACAACATTATATTGTCACCAATTGTTTATTTTTGCTGATAATATTAATATTAATGATTTTTTTTATTTTTTATTTTGTTGAAACAAATGTCAATTATGATAGAAAGAAAGAAATGTGGTGTCTGTGGCAACATATATAACCTCTGTTGTAAAAAATATCAAAGAATTATCTGCATGTGCCCCAACAGAAAGGATATATGTGATAACATATGTCACAGAAAGAAGATATGTGGTAACATATGTCATAGAAATGAGATATGTGGCAACATTAGATTGTCACCAACTGTTCATTTTTGCTGATAATATTAATATTAATGATTATTGTTATTATTTTTATTTTGTTGGAACAAATGTCAATTATGATGGAAAGGAAGAAATGTGGTGTCTGTCACAACATATATAACCTTTGTTGTAAAAAATACCACATAATTATCTGCATGTGCCCCAACAGAAAGGATATATGTGGCAACATATGTCACACTTTGAATTGTCAAAATTCAAAAAAAAATAATTAAAAAGTTTAAAACAATCGTCTCGTCATTTTTCCCTCTCTCCTCTATAAAAGGTCGTTTCGTTTCATATTCCAAATTTAATTTATTTTTACTAATTTTCATTTTCTTTTCTCTTCTTTCCTTTCTCTCGTTCCATTATTCCTTCACAGATCAAATTGTTGCGATATTTTCTACAACATCAGTGGTAATCTATTGCAATCCTCTTCTACAACAAGTCGTCATTGCCCTCATCATTTCTAGTTTATTGTTGATAGCTTCTCAGGTAAAATTTAATTAGGGTTTTGAAATACTTACTGGTATTAAATCAGGACGTTTTTAGTGGTTTTATCAACTATTTGTTTGTAGGATGGTTGGGTTGTTATTCCTTTCGAAATATTATCTAATTTCAAAAAGCTTAACCCCCAACAAACACATTTTAGGATATACATATATTTACACATATGACATGTCTGTTGTAATTTTTCCAACAAAACGTGCATATATTGCCACAAATGACGCTTCAAGGATGGGTTAATCAATAAATTGAGCGATTTAGGAATGAAAAAATGTCAAATTGTACCAAATTTTAGTACATTGGACCATAATAAAGCAATAAAAATATGCTATAACACTTGGAACAACGATTTACAAAGGTGTTATATAACTATCATATGGAGTTACTTGGTCATTGTATGATGAACTAGTGATATAATAGTCTTTGTAAAAATAATTGATAGAATTGATGAAGGTTGTTGTATTAGACCATAATTTTGTACTTAGACATGTTGTAGGACTATATATTAGTGTTACATGTTGAATTAGCTGACAATTTAATTAAATTAACCCCAAAAAACACATTTTAGGATATACATATGTTGCCACATATGACATGTCTGTTGCAATTTTTCAACAGATCGTGTATATGTTGCCATATATGTCACCTCAAAGATAGGTTAATTGATAAATTGAGCGATTTAGGAATGAAAAAATGTCAAATTGGACCAAATTTTAGTACTTTTGACCATAATTAAGAAATAAAAATATGCTATAACACTTGAAACAATGATTTACAAGGGTGTTATATAACTATCATATGGAGTTACTTGGTCATTGTATGATTAACTAGTGGTATGATATTCTTTGTAAAAATAATTAATAGAATTAATGAAGGTTGTTGTAATAGACCATAATTTTGTACTTAGACATGTTGTAGGACTATATATTAGTGTTACATGTTGAATTAGGTGACAATTTAATGGTATTAACCCCCAAAAGACCATTTTAGAATATACATATGTTGCCATTTATGACATGTCTGTTGTAATTTTTCCAACAGAACGTGCATATGTTGCCACATATGTTTAGTACTTTGGACCATTATTAAGCAATAAAATTATGTTATAACACTTGGAACAACGATTTACAAGGGTGTTATATAAATATCATATGGAGTTACTTGGTTATTGTATGATGAACTAGTGGTATGATAGTCTTTGTAAAAATAATTGATAGAATTGATGAAGGTTGTTATATTAGACCATAATTTTTATACTTAGACATGTTGTAGGACTATATATTAGTGTAATATGTTTAATTAGGTGATAATTTAATTAAATTAACCCCCAAAAGATCATTTTATGATATACATATGTTGCCACATATGACATGTCAGTTGAATTTTTTCAACAGAACGTGCATATGTTGCCACATATGTCACTTCAAGGATGACTTAATCGATAAATTGAGCAATTTAGGAATAGAAAAATGTCAAATTGGATCAAATTTTAATACTTTGGACCATAATAAAGCAATAAAAATATGCTATAACACTTGGAACAATGATTTACAAAGGTGTTATATAACTATCATATGGAGTTACTTGGTCATTGTATGATGAACTAGTGATATGATAGTCTTTGTAAACATAATTGATAGAATTGATGAATGTTGTTGTATTAGACCATAATTTTGTACTTAGACATGTTGTAGGATTATATATTAGTGTTACATGTTGAATTAGGTGACAATTTAATTAAATTAACCCCAAAAAACATATTTTAGGATATACATATGTTGCCACATATGACATGTCTGTTGCAATTTTTTCAACAGATCGTGTATATGTTGCCATATATGTCACTTACTTCAAAGATAGGTTAATTGATAAATTGAGGCGATTTAGGAATGAAAAAATGTCAAATTGGACCAAATTTTCGTACTTTGGATCATAATAAAGCAATAAAAATATGCTATAACACTTGGAACAACGATTACAAGGGTGTTATATAACTATCATATGGATTTACTTGGTCATTGTATGATGAACTAGTGGTATAATAGTCTTTGTAAAAATAATTGATAGAATTGATGAATATTGTTGTATTAGACTATAATTTTGTACTTATACATATTATAGGACTATATATTAGTGTTACATGTTGAATTAGGTGACAATTTAATTGAATTAACCCCCAAAAGAGCATTTTATGATATACATATGTTGCCATATATGATATGTTTGTTGCAATTTTTCCAACAGAATGTGTATATGTTGCCACATATGTCATTTCAAGGATGGGTTAATCGATAAATTGAGCGATTTAGCAATTAAAAAATGTCAATTTTTTTTAGATTAAACATTTTATAAAGAACAAATTAAAAAAATCAATACAAAACACAAAAAGGTCACCTTTTTCCCCATGAATTTGCAAGAAATGTATATATGTTGTCACACATGAAAATTTAATTAATACAAAAATTTAGCTACTTCATATATTTCTAAATCACAACTACATAATTCACAACGAAAGTGATAGAATTGATGAATAGTGCAACAAATTGGTAATTCTCCCAACAAATGAGGTTCTGGCACCCTTCCAAATAAAATCATTATACAAAATATTTCTTTCGACAGTCATCCATATCGACCCTCCCGTTTCTTACTATTCTTCCAATGCCAAATGTACGATTTTTCATATCGACCCATGCACCACGACAATCAATACCTACAAATAATCCCTGCATTTATTGTACCTGAAGAAATTAATTAAAAAAATAATTAGTACTAACGAAGAAATGTGTAAGTCATATGCTGCTACATATGGCTATTATGTGGTGAGATGTAAGTCATATGTTGCTACATATAACTGTTATGTTGTGACAAATAAATCACATGTGGCAACATATGTAAGCCATATGTTGCTACATATGGTAATTATGTGGTGAGATGTAAGTTATATGTTGCTACATATAACTGTTATGTTGTGACAAATATGTCGCAATATATGACTATTCTGTTGCGAAATGTAAGTCATATGTTATTACATATAATTATTTTGTTGCAAAACTTAAATTACATGTTGTGACAAAATGTATAAGTCATATGTTGCAACATATGACCATTTTATTGCCACATGTAAGTCATATGTTTGCTACATGTCTAAGTTATATGTCGCAGCTTGTGTAAGTTATATGTTGCAACATATGTCTATTCTGTTGCGATTGAAATAACCTTTTTATTGCAACATAAATAACCATCTATTGGAAATGCGAATGCAAATTATTGAAGAAATTGCAGGTACCCAGATGATGATGAATGATTTCAAAGAGCTATTAATTTTACTTACCAAAACAATGGTGTGTGACCACAATCACTTATGAAGTAATTTCAGTTGATATAGAACGAAATATGGTCCGCTGATTAGATTAGCTAAATCTGATTCAAGAAGAAGAATAAAGCTCAAGGACTAGCAGTCAAGATCAACAATGTACGAAAAGAAGAAGAAGATGAAGAGAATGGGAAGAAAGGCAAGCAAGCAAGAAAGAACGAAGCAGAAGAGGAATACGGCGGGAGGCGGGGGGGAATCTTTTATTTCTCCTTTTGGTACAGCTTGCTGGTGGCTTCCCTCCAGTTTTGGCTCCCACCAAAATTGGTTAAATTAGGTTTTAGTCATTTACCCTTTTACCCCTCATTTAATTCAATGGACCAAACTGCCAACTTATAAACTTGTGGGCAACTCCACAATCCTTAATCATTAATCACATAATTGTCACCTACACTCAATAATTAAGACTTACGTCACCGCCCCCTTTATTTTGACACCTTAATGTCACCTTTAATTCAAAGCCCCAAGTCACTTTATTAAGGGTAAAATGAACATTTTAAAGTTAAATTGTTATTTAATATAAAAATGTGTCATTTTTTTTTAGGAATTACTAAAAAGAAAAGTAATTCATATAAAATAGGACAAAGCAAGTAATAAAGTTCACATTAGAACTAGATTCCTTAATTAATCATCACGAACATGATGAAGGACCAAACTCACAACAACATGAAGCTCAGGAAATTAATCAGGAGCACCAATAATAAAGTAACTTTTCTTATTGAATCCAAAAGTTTTGATGTTGCTACGACTGTAAATTTTTTTAGATACATGTGGAATGGTCGCTTTTGTACTCACATAATACTTTACATATTTGATTTGTCATTATTAATTTTGTAACACTATTTAAATGAGAAACCATTTTTGGATATTCAAGAAATTTCATATGTTGCTTATATAGTTTATTCTCTCACCATCATACATTGAATGTTTTTAGTAAAAATATAATGAATAATATTTGATTATTAAGAAAGAATGAACATTTTGTATAATGAATTTATTTTTATAATGAATCATAAAATTCTTGAATTTATTTTACAATGAATTATTTAACAAAAAAAATAATATTACAATAAATCATATGCATACATCATACTAGCTTTATGTATAATGAATTTATTTTTTGTATTATTCAATAAATGTAATTAGTTAGATACAATGATTTTTATATATTTATTGTACTTTGTATATAATAAATTTTATTTCATGTGAACTCAATAAATAAGTTACATTAATGATTTTGATGTAATCAAAATTAAGCTTCATTCGTTGAATCTCAAAATAGTAATATTTTATAGTCCACCATTAATTTCGTGAGGTTTCCTATAAATGTTTTTTATTTTTTTGAGAGTATAAATAAGTGAACCATTTTCAATTTTGATCACCATCACCATAAAATGCAGTTGTTACATATCTCTCATTGGAATGTTCTGTCGGTCTCCCTCATTTCTAGCCGGAGTTCAAGAAATATGATAGACTTTGCAATATTTCAAAACTACCCTTAAATTTTGCTTGTTTATGGATTTTTTTTTGCCAAGTGAGTAAAATGTTAGTAATGTCGTCAAGCATTTGCCAAATAAGATAAATGCCTTGCATAATGTTATGATTACTGTCTATTGTTTATATATGATTGATTTGTCATGTTGTTTATAATATTTTGTCGCTGTCTTCATTTTCGTTATTTTTTTTTCTCTATACTACTTTGGATTGTTTTTTAATTGAGTTAAAGGTCTATCGAAAAAAAACAATAAATGTCTCCATGAGTAAGTAGACAAACTTTTAAGAAGTCGAACAAATTTTAAAATGTTAGTATTTCAAGTTGAGTTTTACCAATATTTTCTTGTATCAAGTTTTCTGAATTTTCTACTGTTGCTATTTTGATACGTACGATGTGTGTACGTGTGTGTGAGTGAAATAAATAAATAAATTGTTTTCCTTTTGTTCAGTTATGGATGAGAAGAGGTTCATTGAAGTTTCTAAAAATGGAAACTTGATTTCGCTGCACAGAACCATTTTTTCTGATCATCTGACTCCGATGTTGGCATACCGATGTTTGGTGAAAGAAGAGGATCGTGAAGCTCCAAGTTTTCTATATGAGTCAATTGAACCTAGTTTTGAAGGTTCTAGTGTTGTAAGGGTTTTCTTTTTTTAAAAATTATCAGAAACACCTCTGTGTACACCCTATCCTCCCCAGATCCCACTGGGTATGTTGTTGTTGATCATGCTAGGTAAAAGTTATAGTTGTTTCTCTCAGGGTTGATACAGCGTGGTGGGAGCTCAACCATCCATGGAAATTATTGTTGGGTTTTATTTGCCCTAAATTTCTTACCATAAATAGGTTTTCCTTTTAGGAAAAAGTTTAGGAGTAGCTAGTCCTTTTCTTGTAGGAAAGGGTTTTAAGACTCTATAAATATAGACTTGTTCCTTCTAACTTAATTAGCATTCACAATGTAGTCTTAAGGGCTTTGTGAGTTTTGGTTAGGGGGAGAATTTGTGGTTCACAAGCTTGATACGTTATCACTTGTGTGAACCTCCCGTGTGTTCCAAGTGAATTGGTTGAGGTTGTTTCTCTCTATATTTTGTACTCTCATATGTATAGTGGATTACTCATTTCCTTTGTGGACGTAGGTTGATTGACCGAACCACGTTAAATCTTTGTGTCTTTTGGTGTGTTTCTTGTTTGTCTTCTTACTCGTGGTCTTTCGAGGTTTGTTTTGCTAGCCTCCGCATTACACCTGCTTATTTTCGATCCTAACAAGTGGTATCGGTGCCAGATTCAATGATGGAGTCAGGTTCAGTGGTTCGATAATCGAAGATTGAACCAAGTTAGAGATGAGTGTTCATCTTGGCAAGTGTAGTTCTAGCCGTAACCTTTTTTACAGTAATGAAGATTTTTGTTGGGGAAATTGTTTTAGAGAGGTTCTCTGTGTTGAGACATAGATTTGAAGGAGGAGATTATAGAGAGGAGAAGCAAACTGTTGAAGATTATATGAAGAAGGTGAATAAATTTATTTTGTCAAAAATTCAGGCAAAGGGGGAGATTTGTTGGGTTTTATTTGCCCTAATTTTTTTACCATAAATAGGTTTTCCTTTTAGGAAAAGGTTTAGAAGTAGCTAGTCCTTTTCTTGTAGGAAACGGTTTTAAGACTCTATAAATATAGGCTTGTTCCTTCTAACTTAATTAACATTCACAATGTAGTCTTAAGGGCTTTGAGAGTTTTGGTTAGGGGGAGAATATGTGGGTCACAAGCTTGATACGTTATCACTTGTGTGAACCTCCCATGTATTCCGAGTGAATTGGTTGAGGTTGTTTCTCTCTATATTTTGTACTCTCATATTTATAGTGAATTGTTTATCTCCTTTCTGGACGTAGGTCGATTACCGAACCACGTTAAATCTTTGTGTATTTTGGTGTGTTTCTTGTTTGTCTTCTTACTTGTGGTCTTTCGAGGTTTGCTTTGCTAGCTTCTGCATTACACCTGCTTATTTTCGATCCTAACAATTATAGCTAAGTAACACAATGTGACTATATTGGACCACCATGCCGGAAAATTGACTCGTAAGACAGTTGAAGATCCGCTGACAATTCCAGCAAGTATTTCCAATGGATGGAAACTCGGACTTATTGATGATGAACTTCCTGATACCTTTTGTGGTGAGGATTTTGTTTTCACTAATTGTGGTACAAAGAACTTATTTACTCCCTCCATTTCAAAAAGAGTGGCCTAGTTTGACTTGGCACGGAGTTTAAGAAAATAAATATTTTTTTTGAATCTTGTGATCTTAAATTAAAGTTATGTCAAATGTACAAAATTGCCCTTTAATCTTGTGGTCTTAAACATGTCACGTGGAAAACTGAAAGTAAAATGTTACCAAAAAAGAAAAGAGGTCATTCTTTTTTAAACGGAGGGAGTAATTAGTTTCCCACTATAGCTTTCTACAAGGAATAAATATACGGCTCCGCTCTCGTTTAGCAAATAGATTTCACTGGAAAACATACCTTATATTCAGGGGTGGGTCTAGGGGCCTGCGAAGGTGTTCATCCGTTACACTGGGTATGTTGTTGTTGTATTTCGGAAGGCTACTACAGCTTGAGCTTCATGCATATATTAGGCTACTCAACTGCATTTTTTTAACTCAATCACAATTTTTACTGTCATTAATATCACTTCAAACAGGTGGATGGTTTGGCTACTTCTCATATGACAGTTCGGTATGCAGAGAACAAGAAGTTACCATTCCCAAGGGTTCCAGAGGATGACCGAAACCTTGCAGATATTCAGTTAGGACTTTATGACGATGTCATTCTATTTTATCATGTTGAGAAGGTATGTTTGCCGAATTTTGTACTTATGAATAGTCTCTCTATCCATTACTTCTTATATGTCCTGCCTTGGTGCATATATGTGAGAACAGGATAAATACTTCTGTTATAGTTTATGTTGCTCGGACTCTTCAAAAATCGTCAACATGTGCGTGTTGGATTCTCCAAAGTAGTGTATTTTTGGAGAATTCGACATGAGTGTGACACCACCAAAACTGACCGCACAACTTCTTGTTCCTGGAGAAAGCGCATGTGATTCACTGGGTCCGGTTGGATCAATATTCCTCTCTTCCTGAAACTTATCTTGATGGGAAGAAACACTTGGAAATATTAATGTCTAGAGTACAAGGAATCAAGTCGTAAGTTCTTTTTCGTTTTCCTTTTTGCATAAAAACAAGCAATTGAGAAACATTATTTACATATTGAATTTTATTTTTTAGTCCAAGTTTATCTCCCGGTTCTGTGGATTTCTGTATTCATGAATTTGGAACTTCGTTAACCACGGAAAACCTGACATGTGAGAAGTACAAGAATGCCGTCTTACAGGCAAAGGAACACATTGCTTCAGGAGACATATTTCAAATTGTTTTAAGTCAACGTTTCGAGAGAAGAACATTTGCTGATCCATTTGAAGTCTATTGAGCATTAAGAATTGTGAATCCAAGCCCATATATGACTTACATACAAGTAAGTCGTTTGTTCTTCGTGTATTCAGTGTGATTAAATGACTGATATATCTGGTTACCTTTGCTTCAGTGAAGTTACTATGTTATCTTTTCTATATGAGGCCAGAGGCTGTACTTTAGTTGCATCGAGTCCAAAAACTTTGACGCGTGTGAAGAAAGTAAGAGGCTGTTCTTTAATCTGTTGGGATGCACTGCAGGCTGCATTGCCTGTTGGGACCATCTGTGGAGCACCAAAGGTTACACTCTAGACTTTAAACTTGTTGGTCATTCATTGTTGATAGAAATGTTACAAATCCGGGGATAACTTGTTCCCAATCAAACGAGCCTATCTATTTGTCTTAATACTATAAGGACCAAAGTCGAAGTTTCATTCATTTCTAGATTTAACATGCTGCTACAAATTTGTACACTATTTAATTATTTCTAGTCCTGTTCTTTGTTCATGTATGATCCACGTTAAGGCGATGGAGTTGATCGATCAACTAGAAGTGGGTCGGAGAGGGCCTTACAGTGGTGGATTTGGAGGCATTTCATTTTCAGGTCCGGACGGATCATTTTGGGATAGTGGCATAGTTGACTCGGGTCCCAAGCCTCTCGGTGCAAGTCTATGTTATTAGGGGTTTTAGCTTTTATGATTTGGCCTATATTGGACCTCAATCAATATTCTTAGTAAATATGTCCAGATGAGAACTTCATCAGCACATTTAGCTCTAGAATGTCAAGTTTTGTTTAGAACGACCCTTCATATGAATCCCGAGGCTCTTGAGCTAGTTATGAGCCCCATGGTGGATTGTGGCTTAAAATGGAGTTTGAGTGTGGACCCACTTTTTGTTGAGACAACCTCGGATGAAAGTTTAAAATGCTCAGTTGAGTTTAGAATGCCAAATTTTATAGGATTGCATATCTCATTTGCATGTGCGGGCTTCCAAACAAATTTCAAGCTCCCCGTCAGAGATTTTGAGTTTAAATGTTTAAAAGTTCTGTTTTTAAGCCTTTTATCACTTGAGTAAGTCTTCCGCTAAGTAGTCAACCAGGCTAAGGGTTTGCTTGGGGACCAACAATGGTTCTCGAGTGTCGGCCACGTCTAGGGTGTAGGCTCGGGGAGTGACAATCAAAGTGTGTTTCTCATTCACATAATTCTCTTTCTAAGATGTGTTTTGTACTATAAAACTTCTATTCGGGTCCATATTATTCCATGAATTTCTTTTTCTGTTTTTTATTTTTAGTCATGAATTGGTAACTACAATTCAAGCATCAATCAATCGTCTTCAATATGATGGCATTTCGTTTGTATTTTCCACAACATTTGACATGAATATCTATATTTGACATGATCATATTGATTTTTATTATTTTGTTAAATATTGTGAAATTTAAATTATTTGATCCACCACGGTTGGTTAGAAAGCTAGAAAGGAAGGAATCATTTCATTTATCCTAAATTACAATAATAACATGTATTATGTGCAAATTTTTTAATTTTTTTTTCCAACACTTAGCCTGCATTGATCTTGGAGTGCAAGAAGTTACAAGTTGAGTTTGGCATCCCAAACTATATACAAGATCATTGAGAAGAGGCTATTATATTTGTACTACTCCTAACCAAAAAAGGCCCTAATGGCCGAGAAATCTAAGGAGGTTCGTAAGAAACATTGCTATCTTTTACCTCTTTGATTCTAAGGGTGGAAAACCTCATTTGTCCATATTATTCCCTTTAATAGATGTTGGCAGATCAGAGAAGAAGTTGAATATTTGGGTTCCATTACTTCCATGGCTTAGGGAGGCTAACTTATCGGCAGTTTTGTTAGCTTTCCTGTAGCAATGAATGATTGTAAATTCATTCTCTTCAACTAGTTTCTGAATGTCTTCTATGAGTCTTGAAATCATCCATGGGGGCTTCCATACCTTGTTTATGCAATTTGTAAGGAGTAGAGAATCAGTTTCTCCCCAAACTGTTCTAGAGCCATGAGTTGAGCACCATTTCATCCCATATATCATTGCGGCTGCTTCAGCATAGTTGCTCGTCCCTGGTCCTAGCGGTATAGAATATGCAAAAATGATCTTTCCAGTGAAGTCTCTTATAGTCCCTCCTCCTCCGCATATTCCGTTTACACAGCTTCCATCACTGTTAAGTTTCAGTGTATCAAAGTGAGGTCTGATCCATTTCACAATGATGACATCGTTTTGATGTATGTTGTAGTCACAAGCTTGGCATATTGTTGTCCAATTATCTCCAAATATCGCTTTTCCGAATTTCTTATTCAAGACCTGCAAAATATTGAACAAGATGTTAGAGACTGATTTGTAAGCTGAAGGTTTTTCGGCTTCGTATTTGTTGCTGCATCTAGTTCGCGAAATTTCCCATCAAATGAAAGTTGGATGATCTTGAAAACAAAGGTGCAGAAAGGATTCTTGGTTTTGTGATTCCACCAATTGAGTAGAGTGAATCTCAAATTGATATTGTTGGTGCTTATGCCTAGAGGTCCTGCAAAATGAAACCAAATTTTCTTAGCAAAGTCCCCATGACAAAACAAATGATCCACTGATTCAAGGTCAGTGGCCACTCTGTTTGAGTTACAACAGTAGCATTTTGAATCCATTGGGATCCCAAATCTCGCAATCCTTTGGTCTATAGACAGCTTGTTATGGATGGCCCTCCAAGTAAGAAATGACATCTTGAAAGGGATGTTTTGGTGCCACAGTCTACTGTCCATGTCGTTTGGGATCCTTTCTTGTCTCAGCTCCCTCCATGCAGATCCTATAGTGAACTTTCCCGTATGTGAAAGAGTCCATATAGGCTTGTCCTCCTTGTTACAGAAGGCAATAGGGCTCTATATATGTTGATTGTAGATCACTTTTTTCACTTCTTCGGGAATAGAGATATTGTGCCTGTTCCACTCCCATTCACCATTTTGACAAATATCTTTCAACTGAATATCAATGATATTGACATTATTGTCACTACACCAATTATCAATCATACCAAAATGAGAGATCTCCTCTGCCAATGCTCCAAAAAATATCATGGTCAATCATATCTTTTGTACTGCAGAGCTCTTTCCAGCTCACTGGTTGATATGATGTGCAATTAGATTCAACTACGTTGATGAAGTCATAACATTAATGAAATTCAAAAATTCGAAAGAAAATAAATATGCACGTTATTATTTCATTGTTTGTAATGTTTTAATTGTTGAATTTATTTTTGATAATTGAATAATTTTATCAACAAAGATGTCGTTCATTTTCTTAATATTTTCCTACTGTTTTGATATACTTCAAAAACAACTATAGGGAGCAAGTTTTTGGGAGCATATATATATTTAGCTATATAGCCATTTGTGTCATTTCATGTAATTATCTTATCTGCTTTATTTTAATGTTCTACCTCCTTTGTAGTTCTTTTTTGCCTTCTAATGAAATAAATAGTTCTCAAGATTTGTACATGTCCATGAATAAAATTCAAGTTAGAAAATCAATTAATTTCTTAGAAGGTAATGAATTATTGATGGATTTAAATATCCTTTTACTTACTGTTTCTCTACTACAGATTAGAAGAAAATACATATGTTGCTGCTCATATTAATTAATAATTAAGTATGTATTTATAGTTGAGATAAGAGTTTCTAATTTAAATCCATAAAATTTAAATCTTGAATTTACCGCTTATAAAAAGTAACTAATATAACATAAATTTATTGGATAACTGATTGATGACTATATGAAATTGTGACGGACTACCTATTAGCTTAATAGGTAGCATATATAAGATCATCTCAAAAGTGTTGACTGAGAGGCTGAAAAAAGTTGTTTCAAAACTGGTAGATACACATCAGATGGCATTTATTAAGGGCAGGCAGATCATGGATGCTATTGTGATTGCCAACGAATGTGTAGATGTGAGGCAAATTAGCAAGGTCCCAGGCATTCTTTGTAAGTTGGATATAGAGAAAGCCTATGACCACTTAAATTGGGGTTTCCTATGGAAGACTTTGGAAAACATGGGTTTTGGGGAAAAATGGATAAACTGGATCAAATTTTGCACCACTACAGTGAAATTTTCAGTTTTGATTAATGGCTCTCCCACAAGTTTCTTCTCATCTGAGAGAGGCTTGAGACAAGGGGATCCATTATCTCCTTTTCTCTTTATCTTGGCAATGGAGGGTCTCAATGATATGCTAAGAACAGCCCAGACAAACAGCTGGATAAGGGTTCAATGCAAACATGGGGGATAGACAGAGTCTAGCTATCTCACATCTCCATTATGCAGATGACACGCTAATATTTTGTGATGCAGACATCAGTCAACTGAAGTTTTTAAGAATAATATTGATATTGTTTGAGGCAACTTCAGGTCTACACATTAATTGGGGCAAAAGTTACATCTATCCAGTCAATGAGGTACCTAGAATTGACAGTCTGGCAAATATTCTGAGAGGAAAGATAGGGGAGCTGCCCACAATATATTTGGGAATGCCTCTAGGAGATAAGAGCAAATCAAAAGGCATATGGAACAATGTACTGGAGAAAAGCAAGAAGAAGCTTGCCAATTGGAAAAGGCAGTATTTATCCCTGGGTGGCAGAGCTACTCTCATCAACAGTGTTCTTGATGCTTTGCCTACCTACATGATGTCGGTGTACCCTATGCCAGCAAGTGTAAGAGACAGATTAGATGCCATTAGAAGAAATTTTCTTTGGCAAGGAAACTGCGATCCAAATAAGCACAAGTTTCACTTGGTCAAGTGGAATGAAGTTTTAGTCAGCAAAAAAGAAGGGGGACTAGGAACAAGGAATCTAAAAATACAAAACCATAGCCTGCTAATGAAATGGCTATGGAGATTTGCATCACAAGAACAATCGCTGTGGAAAGACACCATTAAGGCTAGATATGGAATGGAGACAAGGTGGATCAGCAACATAGCAACACAACCATATGGCACCGGAGTGTGGAGGACAATCAGGAATCTATGGCCAAAACATATAAACAAGTGCACAATTAAGATAGGAGATGGTGGAAAAACTCTTTTTTGGGAGGAAGTTTGGGCGGGACAAGCTTCACTTAAAGCTAGTTTCCCTGACCTATTCAGCTTGAGTCTACAGAAAGTGGCCACTGTCAAAGAAATAAGAGATGCTTAAGGTTGGAATTTAAAGTTCAGAAGACCTTTAAATGATTGGGAGGTGAATAGAATGGTTGAATTTGTAAATATCCTGGAACGATACAAGGAACTCAGTAACAGAGAAGACAAACTGTTATGGGCTCCAGATACACAAGGGAGATTCTCAGTTGGAACAGCTTACAGAAACTCACAGAGGACACACACTCAATCTAGCTACTGGCCATGGAAAATGATCTGGAAAGTTAAGGTGCCCTTCAAGGTGGCCTGTTTTACTTGGCTCTTAGCAAAACAGGTTGTTCTCACGCAGGATAATCGTATGAAGAAGGGCCTCGATTTGTGCTCCAAATGTTTTTTTTGTGAATGTGAGACAGAGACAATAAATCATCTCTTTTTACACTGTAAGGAGACAGTGAAACTTTGGCAAATTTTCATCAACAAAAGGGGCATCAGTTGGTCTATGCCAGGAAACATAAAGGAAGCTTTGGCATGTTGGAATCGGGATGGAAATCAGTCGGGGCACAGGGAGAGATGGAAGATTGTCCCAGCCTGCATTTGGTGGACTATTTGGCTGGAAAGGAATCAAAGATGTTTTGAGAACAAGAGCTGCTCTATGGAGAAGATGAAGCTGAAATGTTTAGCTCTTTTCTATTTTTGGTGTAAACATGAATATCCTCATGAAGATGAGGATATCACTAGTATGTTAGAGTCCTTAAGGAGTTCATAGGAAAACAGCAACACTTTTGTATTTCTGATTGTAAGTATTACTGGAATACATCCTGAGTATTCCTGTGTTTATAATACAAGTTACCTTTTAAAAAAAAAAAGACAATTGTCTCCGAGCAATATTATATTATCTTAAATCATAATCAACCTTTATTATTAACCATTTTGTAGAGGCACTTCTCTCATATTGTATTGTAAAATAAGATAATAATATTTTTAAGTTATTTGATAATTTTATTTATAAAATTTATGTTCTTCAATTTTTTATTAGGTACATTGTGTTGCAAACTAAAATAATAGTTAGGTATTTATTGGTTTAACATGATCTAAACACATTCAAATAAGTAAACTCACAATTATAATTTAATTTAATAATGTTTACACATCGCAGGGTACTATACTAGTGTTGTTAATAATGGATGCAATGACTCGCTTAAATAATCATCTGAAAATCGATTATATATTATTTTGAAAAAATTGTTTTTCCAATTTATGGAAATTAATACTATATAAAAGGAAATTGTGTTATGTTAAGTTCTACCTAAACATCACACAAAAAAACTATTTTACTAGGAATTACGTTGATTATAGTATTTGAAAATTTTGTTTTCCCAACTTATAGAAAATTAATATAAAGGAAAAGATGACATAACTACCTAATAGGAAATTGTCCAAAACTGTTTCCTTAAAATTAACAAAGTTTGTCCTACTTGGGGTTCTTGGCTATTTTAACTCTTGAAATTATTTTGGTTAACTAACATAATTTATTAAAAAAGGAATTTTCAATATTTTGAGACTTTTGACGTACTAATAAGTAATAAAGAAAAAAAAAACGGAAAACTTTAGAGATTCTTGTCTTTTTTTTTTTTTTAAAGAAGTACTTGAGAATTATATTTTCCAAAAGTACTATGCGTGTTTCCTTAAATTCTATTCTTGACAACTAACTACTCCTATAAAAAGCCTCATAAACTCATTCGTTCAAATCACTAGTATTCAGGTTCAGAGGTCTTAATTATTTTGAAAAAGTATAGCTATGACTTTCTTCGGAAAAGCAATGTTGGTCGTGTTGATGGTGATGATGGCTGCTTCGGGATCCTCCATGGCTACTGTTTATCAAGTTGGTGATCTTGCAGGGTGGACATTCAACTACAATTACAATGAATGGGTTTTTTTCAAGCAATTTCAAGCTGGTGATACCCTAGGTAAAATATCTTAGTTATCATCTTGGCTACCTTAATAGAAATATAGTAAAATTGGAATATATGTAGTACTAAAACTATGTATAACTTTAAATAGCATCGAAGTGAGTTTTAATATAATGTTAAAAGTAAGAAGGTAGTCAAATAAAATAGTGAATGTTACATGTTACATTGTCAACTAAGACACATAAATCAAACTAGTTTCATATTGAGCTTTGTTTTTTGCAACTACAAAAATGCATACATTGTTGAATTGTATAACCAAATTTTTAATCGCCAACACATTTATTAATTCATGTGTTTATTGAGATGCAAAGTCAAGATTATAAATTTTTAAATCTAAACTTGAGTTCTTACTAAACTACTTAGACATATCGAGTAATAAATTATTGAGTTATGTCAAACTCTGATCGGTCTTTTTATGCAGTTTTCAACTACGATCCACAATTGCACAACGTGATGCAAGTTGACATCAACGACTACAACTCATGCACTAGTAATCCAATTGCCACATTCAACTCTGGTTGTGATTCAATCACCCTTGACACTCCTGATGGAGACTACTTCTTCTTGTGTGGTATTCCTGGTCATTGTGCATCTGGACTAAAAATACACATTAAAGTTAGTCCAACTACAACAACAACAACTCCTCCTCCTCCTACGACAACAAATACTCCATCAACTCTTCCTCCTCCTCCTCCTCCTACGACGATGAATAATCGTTATCCTTATCGTTTTCCTACTTCTTCAAGAAATCACTCTTCTGCAAGCACTACTGCTTATTCATTCAACATGTTATTTTCATTGTTTCTTCTACCCATGGTTTAGACATTACACTGCAAGGTTTCACATAGTTTTTTTTTTGTTTTTCTTAATTAGGTTTATTTTTGTTTGGAATGGATCTTTCTTTTGTCCATTTGATTTGGAAGTTCATTTAGTATTGATTTTGTAAGTGGTTGTTTTACCAATAATATTAGATTATGATCTATAGTTAGTTATACTATGGTTACTACTTTCTCTATTTCATATTAACTAAACTTTTTACATTTTTTTCATTGTTTAAAATAATTTAATTGTTCAAAATTCAAGATGGATGTTTGAAATTTTTTTCATATTTTTCCTTTCATTTGTTGAAGTTTTATATTTTCTAGGAGATAAATTACACTACTTATAAAGTTATATTTATGATTTCACAATGAACAATAGTGAAAATTATGTCCTTGAATATTTTTCTTAATATGTGTGCATTACATAACAAATTCAATTAAGATGGACTATAGGAAATAGTATTTTGTATTTATTTAATGACCTAATTAAGATATTGGCATTACTTCATTAACTAATTGGCTAATGTCAAGTAGGGGTGTTCAAAATCTTGCAGAAATAACAAGAGGATCTTTACTGTTAGATATACTTATGGCAATACCTTGACTGATCTAAATAGAATCACTAATGTTATTGTTGATTACTACACTAAACTATTGGGCACCTCTAATAGTAACAGAGGACATGTTTATTAAAACACCGTGAACACAATTTTTAGCGATAATAAAATATACATATTAATAAAGAGTCCTAAAGTCTTTACTTACATTAGTTAAGTGCCATTAGATTCAATATCGCTAAAGGCTTAGCGACATATACAAAGAGTGCTAATTGCCGCTAAAATACATACTTAATGGCAATAAAACTATTGTCATTAATTAATTACCGCTAAAAATTATTTTTGATCTAATGTCAAACTCTTAATTTGCACGATTATTAAATTCGTATCACTAGTCAGAAAGTAGAGTCACATACAAAGATGAACTACACAATGAAAACCACAATCTATGATAGCGTAGATGTTAAGTAACTTGGGAGAGTTGGAAAAATAGCCACTTTTAAAACTTATTAGGACATTTAGTCACAAGTTTTGAAAAATTAGGTCTATAGACACTAATTATGACATCATCAAATATTCTTTCAAAGGATACAAGACCAACTCCCAAGTCTTTAATATTACACTTTAGTTCCCCACCTCTTCCAACAAATGTTTATTTTTTCCTACCATTTATTTTTAGATTTATAAAATAATAAAAAAAATTTGTTCAAGAAGCCATTAAAAAAAAGGTTCCGTTTTTCACCTACTTTTTCCGATGCCAGCGACTTCTCCAGCGAAATTTTCCTCCTCACAACTGAAAATCTCCATTCAGGCTCATTGCTTCCATTGTTATCCCATTTATTTTTAATTTTTGTAACAAAAAAAGTTCACTATTTTTACTAGCTTGAAAAACTTTCAAATTCCCACTCAATACCTCATTAGTAGATAGATTGTCGTAGTTTAGAAGTCCTACAAATACAGTTCTTCGTTCCAGTGCTAGCAGAGCATTGATTAGTGATTACACCCGATTTAGTTTATTGATATTTTTATTTGCAGATTTTCATATCAGTCATCAGTCAGTCATCGATCAGATATAGATCTACATTGTAATCTAGGATCGATCAATTTTGTCTATAATGATAGCAGCTGAAGTAATTATTGTTGGTGGTGATTATATGAGTGTGTGGGAGGAGACTCCCAAATATTGGAATTGAAAATCATCTAGTAGAGTGATAGTGGTCATCCCCTTTTGTCACAATAATTCATGCACAACATGGTTCAAACTCTCACATTCATAAAAAATGACAAACAAGTGTTCATGTACACGTTGGATGTCGTTGTCGATAGATTTAAGCCTATATTGGAAAGTTGTAACTGTTTTAATTTCTGATTAACTGGGAGTACCTAGAATAATAGAATATGCCCACATGGTATATAGGCTAAAAATAAATAACTAATCCTAAAATATAGGTCATGTAACCTACTACAACACTTAATCAACAACATTAATAAAACTTGATCAAATATAGGAAACTACTTAACAAAAATCAAAAGACTAGTTCTACTAAACTACCCATGTCCCAATTCAGTCAATCATTTTGAATCACTCTTTAACATTCCCTCTTGATTCAAAACTACAGACATTAAACAATCCTCTAAAATAACAGAATATCTCCTTTGATAAAGTCTTCATCAATACATCAGTCAACTGCTCTTGTTTGTTGCAATATTCCAACAATATTTCCTCCTAGCTACCAAATCACGAATAAAATGGTAATGAATATCAATATGCTTTGTCCTGCTGTGGAATGTTGGGTTCTTTGTCATGGAGATAGTTGATTTCTTGTCGCAAAATATCTATGTTGCTCCTCTCTGCTCCTATTGAAGATTTGCCAACACTCTCCTTAGCCAGACGGCTTGACAAGCTATTGAAGTTGTTGCAATGTACTCAGCTTCTAAAGTTGATAATGATGATGTAGCTTGCTTCTTTGAACTCCAAGTCACCACACATGAACCTAGAGTGAAAACATTTGTCGAAACACTCTATCTATCATTCAATAAACTTGTCCAATCACTATTTGTATACCCGCACAATCTGAAATTATTAGTATTAGAGTATCAAATACTAAAGTTCAAAGTTCCAGCAATGTACCACAAGACTCTCTTTGTTGCTCCATAATGTACCTTTGAAGGTTGTTGCATAAACCAGGAAAAAACACCAATAGGATATGCAATATCAGGTCTAGTATGTGTCAAATATATTACACCTCCAACCAAGCTTCTGAACCTCCTTGCATCTGTCAACTCTTCTTCATTTACCTGCTGCAATTTCTCACTGATATTCATTGGTGTAGCCGCAAGCTTGCAATTAATCATGCTAAATTTATTGTGTAGGTATCTAGCATATTTCCTTTGTGAAAGAAATATTCCCTCTTCGGTCTGATGGACTTGAAGGCCAAGAAAGTAATTTAATAAGCCCATATTTGACATCTCAAACTCATTCATCATTTGAGACTTGAATTCATCTAGAAGAAAACGTGAAGAACTAGTGTAAATTATATCATCAACATAAAGACATACAATAATGAAATCATTACCTTCCTTCTTCACATATAAGGTGGGTTCATTCTTACTTCTCATGTATCCATTTTTCTGGAAGTATCCATCAATCTTACTATACCATGCTCGGGGGGCTTATTTCAAGCTATACAACGCCTTTTTCAGCTTGTACACCTTTATTTCATCGCCTTCCTTTGTGAAACCTTCAGGTTGTGTGACATAGACTTCTTCTTGTAAGTCTCCATTGAGGAATGCCGACTTGACATCAATTTGATAAATTGTCCATTGTAACGGTGCAACCATTGCTAGAACCAGCCTCACTGTCTCAAAACGAGATACCAGAGAAAACGTTTCTTTAAAATCAACACCATATTATTGTGCATATCATTTTGCCACAAGACGAGCTTTGTGCTTTTGTAGGCTACCATCAGTTGCAAACTTTGTTCTGAACACCTACTTCAAGCCAATTGCATTTTTCTGTTTTGTAACTCCATCATTTCCCATGTTCCATTCTTTTCGATGGATTTCATTTCTTCCACCATTGCTTTCTTCCGTTCTTCTTTTCCAACAGCTTCTTTCTAATTCATGGAATCTGAAACAATAAGAGAAAAGGTTATTAACATACTTGGGATTTGGATTTTTAGCACTTGTTGATCTTTTTAATGGAATAATCTCATTTGAAGACTCTTCGTGAGTTGCTGCAATTGGCGAGCTTTGTGACACCACGGAAGAACCTGAAAGAGTACTTGTAGGGGTTGACTCTTTTCCTTCAACTTCAGTGATTTACAGAGGCTTAAGAATCTCTTGTGGCACCAGCTTTTTACTCCAATCCCAACTTGCATTTTCATCAAATATTACATCTCTTCTGACTGAGATCTTGCCATTAAAAGGATTATACCGTCTATATACTTTGGAGTGAGTAGCCAACAAAAATGCATTTTTTAGATTTTTCATCAAGCTTTTGACGAGCTAGTGAACTTACCAAAGCATAAGAAACACACCCAAAAACTTGTAAATGACTTACATTTAGTCTTCTACAATACCAAGCTTCATAAGGAGTTTTATTCATAATAGTTTTTGTTGGTGAAAGATTCAGCAAGTAAACAGATGTTGCCACAACTTCTGCCTAGAACTTATTTGTGAGTTCCTTTGCTTGTAACATGCTCCTTTCCATCTCCACCACAATTCGATTCTTCCGTTCAGTGACACCATTTTGCTCCGGAGTATAAGGAGTTGTTAACTCCCTAAGGATGCCATGTTTTTCACAAAACAAATTGAATTCGTTGGACACGAACTCTCCTCCTCTATTTGTGTGAAAACATAGTGATATTGCAGCTACTTTGGTTCTCTACCAAAGCCTTAAACATCTGAAACTTTTCACAGGTTTCTGACTTGTTTTCTAGAAAATACACCCAACTCATGCGGCTATAATCATCAGTAAACAACAAGAAATAACGACTCCCACCTAAGGACTTAGTCTGCATAGGACCACATAAGTCGGCGTGTATTAGTTCTAAACATTAAGAAGCTCTCCATGCTTTTCCAACATAAAAATATTTCCTGGTTTGTTTTCCATAAATGCACCCTTCACATAAATCAAGAGAACTATTTTTTGGTAGTCCAAGAACCATACCTTTATCACCTAGCAATTTAGGGTCATTTATGTTGAGATGACCATATATACCTCAAATGCCACAACTTTGATTCATCCTTTGCACTTGCAGCAAGGGCAAAATTTTCAATATCAGATTCATCCAGCACCGTTTGGTGCTTGTTCACACAGGCTTCCGAGGTAGCTCAGCCGTTTCTTGTTCTGAATGAAAGTGAATACAGATGAAAAATCTTATTTAGCATCATGGTGATATGAACCGTTGGACTTCTTGTTTGTAACAACACAAGAATCATCATCATTGAACCAAAAAGAATATTCATTGGTCATTAGTTGCCCAACACTCAATAAATTATACCCTAAATTGGGTACAAATTGAACATTATATATCACGTATACTTTGTCTTTATTAGTGTTAATGCTCACCATGCCTTTTCCTTTAACCAGTAACTCTTTTGTATTGCCAAGATGCATTTTTTTCTTTTGCTTCTCGGCAAGCGCATGGAACAAAAATTTGACACCTATCATATGATTTGAACCACCACTGTCTACAAACCATAAATTACTTGGCTTATGGCATGTATTAGTGCAAGCCATAAAAAGATAATTCTCTTCCTCGTTTTCTGTTGCTGCAAAATTTATTTCCTGGTCTTTATACTAGCAATCAGCCCGTATATGTCTGTAGCGCTGGCAGTGATGACATTGAATGCCATTTTTTGTGTTACCTTGGTCGTTGGATTGCCTGTGTCCATCATTCCTTCCTCTTCCCCTTCCATAACCACGACCTCGACCACTGCAAAATCCTTTTTTTCCTCGACCTCTACTTTCTGGACCATTATTTTCCCCATATTTGGTGGTTGAATCTTTAACTTGGAATGTCTTCTCTTCATTCTTTTTTGTAGATCGATTAATTCTCGCCTCATGTGCTTGAAGAGATCTAATCAGCTCATCAAAGGAAAAAATAGATAGATCCTTGGACTCTTCTATTGCAGCAACTACGTGATCAAATTTTGGAGTTAGGCTTCGCAATATCTTTTTTGCAATGGTCTGATCAGTTACCTTCTCTCTGTAGGATCACATTTGATTGACAATATTTGTTGCTCTTGACTAAAAACCAACAATGGATTCTGCACTTTACATCATCAAGGTTTAAAAATCACTCTGAAGTGATTGCAGTCTCACAACAATGACCTTTGAATCTCCTTGAAACTCTTTCGAGAATCATCCAAGCTTATTTTGATGTGGTTGTTGGTGTTATCCGTGAAAAGGCACTATCATGAACAACATGTTGAATAAACATTAGTGCCTTCGCATATTTTGGCTTGTTGCCTCGCATTTTGTTTTCTTCGTCGGGATCTTCAAATCCACCTTCTACCAAATTTCAAAGATCTTGAGATTTGAGTATAGTTTTAATACGAATACTCCAAAATTCGTAGCTTTCTCCCATGAAGATGGGAATGAGTAGTTGTGCCGCACTCAATGCACTGTTGCTACTTGCCATGACTCTAATACCAAATTTGTTGGACTAAGAGTGCAGAGAAATCTGGAAAAAATAAAAGAGAGAAGGAAAGCTTGGAAAGCTGGATTGTTTTTAATTTTTGATTAATTGGGAGTACATAGAATAACAGAATATGCCCGCTTGATATATAGGCTAAGAAATAAACAACTAATTCTAAAATATAGGTCAGGTAACCCACTACAACACTTATCAATAACATTAATAAAACTTGAGTAAATATAGGAAACTACTAAACAAAGATCAAAAGACTAGTTCTACTAACTACCCAATGTCCCAATTCAGCCGATCGTTTTGAATCACTCTTTCATAAAAACATTGTATTTCACTCAACTCTTCTACATGACATCATAACACAAACATAGAACAAATGACTTCAAGTTCAGGAAAAAATATATCTGTAGTAACAAAGTTCAAAAATACGTTTATACAGACTCATGATGGTATTTCATCAAAAGATCAAAGAAATATTGGGAAACCAATAACCAAAGCTGCAGTCTGTATCTTAACTACCTAAACTTTTTTCATTGAAGCGGTAGCAAAATGCCCAACTGCATATCATGAGAAAGAGACTATGATCATATAAATGGGAATCTTTTGGTCCATAACTCAGAAAATCTAGTATCTAACACGATTTCATGGTCTCAGAAAAAGAATCTTTTGTTTCTATAATCAATGAATTCAGAATTACACGTTATAAAGGCAGCGTCTCGTGTATCACTATAACATGGAGCAAACGGTGTCACAAAAAAATAAATGAAAGAAAACATGTCATAACTTCATTTAGGAAGAAATCAAGCAAAACAGCTTGCCTATAGGTGATGTTTATCGTGATCAACTATTGTTCAGGTTAATTAATTAGCAAGGCGCTCCATAATTTCAAAGTTTTGTGGCAAAGAAAAAGCTCAGAAAAAGAAAAGTAGAAAACAAAAAGAAATACTTCGACAAACAGACTTTGGAACCAGGTTTGCTGTGCATTTCCACAAAAAATATGTCCTCCTCCTTGATCAGTCAAGCTATGACTACTGTGAGTTGGAATCATGTGTATTCCAACATCTAATTAACATAGCTTTTCCCAAGGAAGAAGCATGATCCATCCTCTATGCGCCAGCATAAATGCATGATATAGCTGCACATAATGCCAGAATGATTATGTTGTGACTCAAGCAATAGTTGTGCTACTTCATTTCCCAACTCAATAGCTCCATGAAGTCTACAAGCACCTATCAAAGCCCCCAAGACAGTAGCATCAGCTTCAAAAGGCATCTTCTTTATGTAGTTGTATGCTTCCTACAGTAGCCCAACTGTCCCTAATAGATCAACAACACAACCACAATGTTCCATTTTAGCTACAAGTCCGAACTCACGTGACATTGCTTCAAACAATTGAAAACCAAAATCAACAAGCTTGACACATACACAAGCGGATAGAACTGCCATGAAGGTAATCTCATTTGGTTGCAATGGTAAGGACTCCAATTGGGGACGAAACCAATTGAAATAAAATGCGGGATTAACCAACACTAAGGTAAGATAGATGAGAAATAATAGATGAAAAGGGAAGAAAGAAAGGCTAATTGAATAAACAATCAATCAAGGAGAAAGAAAAACTTGAATTCGAAGAGAAACAACACAAATTGAAAACCACAAATGAGCAATCTCAAGTGAACTCAAGGTTAAGAAGTCCTAAATCAACAATGGGAATCCACCCATCACTAATCTAGATTAAGCGACACTAAGCTAGACTATCCTAAAGGGATTCCACCCTTAAACTACACTCTTCAAGGAGTTTGTTTATTTAACTTTCAAAGTTCATATAGTCTAAGTCTTCAAAAATGAAAAATACTACTATCTATACTAATAAAATAAATATGACACTTTCTTTACAATTTTACCCTTAATGAGATAAGGGCCTTGTTTGGTTGGCCTCTTTTGTGAATTCTTGAATTTATGAGATGACC
The DNA here is from genome assembly GCF_900185275.1 of Solanum verrucosum. Taxonomy (NCBI): domain Eukaryota; kingdom Viridiplantae; phylum Streptophyta; class Magnoliopsida; order Solanales; family Solanaceae; genus Solanum; species Solanum verrucosum. Next base: position 44,235 of record NW_026020285.1, read on the forward strand.
ATTTGCACAAAAGGCCTTTTTTTCTTCTTTCTCTTCACTTAGATGGACCTTCCAAACATTGTATGTCTTTACTTTGTGTCCATCGATCTCCTCCAAAGGTTTTATGTGATCCATGTTATCTCTGTCGTTATCATCCTCCTCTTCTTGAAAAGGATTTGTCCTCGAATCCAAACCTTGCAAAATCATGAAAAGGACAATCAACAAACATATCATCATAGCATGATGGTTAGTACAATGGTTAGCTTAAAAAGCATTACACCAAGGTGACTCAATCTCAAGGAACAACCATGTATCCTCTATTATCATGATTATTAAACCCATACATTGGAAAACAAGGAAATTGGTTATTCATCACATCAAAATGATAATACCACCTAAAAGACGGCACTACTACAAGCTCAAATACCTCTAAACATTCGTCGAGATCAAAATGATAATAGGTCCATATAATCGGGTCGTACAAACATGGATAATCCTCAATGAAACCCCGACCCACATGCAATGCACATCTAAGACAAATATGAGACTCATCATATGCAAAAAGATGGTAGAGAAAGGTATCATACACATCGAGGTCATCTAAGGTGTTCTTATATGCAATATCACAATTAGGTTCAAGGATCCTAGCACTCATTACATCACAAGATGGAACACACAAAGATAACATGACAACTTTAGATAAACTTCACCATCTCTTGACAAATAACTCCGACCCCCATAAGATGCACAATCAACAAGATCATACGCAAGAGATAGTAAATAAATGGGGTTATAAAACTACCCTTCCCCATACACAACGTAGGCCCCTCAAGTGGATTGTAAACCCTCAAGAAAAACTTTCCATCATAGGGAAATGTGACCAACAAATTCCTCTAATTTGTGCTTGTCATCTTCACCAAGCATCAGTAAACTCAACTCATTAACGGGGCCAAATGAAAAGGAAAAACATGAACATGGATCAATCATACTCTTTTTTACCCGGTTGGCACCCTCATCTTCCAATATCATACTCCACTCAAAAGTGTGAGCATGATCATATGCAAACAAGTAGTAGAGAAAGGTGTCAAATAGATGAACCTCAATCAAGGTGTTCCCAAGTTTAGCCTCCACTCTATATACTAAAGAATCACAAGTCATATGAAGAATTGGAACACACAAGGAAGAAGTAACAATTAACACATAAACATCCACTTTCATCTTAACACTACCCTCTCCAATAAATGTACTATCATCTTCACAAAAGAGATCTCCATCTTTAGAAAGTGTGTCATCACACCATAGTGGATTCTCAAACAATTGATAGCCTCCAAAAGTGGCTACACTTCCAACATTATAAGGCATTTCACAATACACACTCTCAAGATTCATGTCATCATTAAACAAGATATTATCCTTAAACAAACATTTTACCTTAAGATTCTCATGAGAAAAACAAAAAATGGTGTTAAGGTCTAAAGATTCATTCAAATCATTAATGCCAACACTAAGTGGACACAAATCGATCTTTCTAGAATAATCAACTTGGTCATCAATAGGATCAACTAGTGTAGCATCACTTTCGTTGCATGACAATGTACCCTCATTCAAACTACAGGTGCCAACACTAGGTGGACAGGAATCGACCTTACTAGAAGAGGAAATTCAGTCATTAATAGGATCAACTAGTGTTTTCTCATTCATAACAAGGACATTATCATCATACAACAAAGTGCTATCAAGAACATCACTAGGTAAAGACTCACTATGGTCACATATAGACAAGTTATCATTTACACTCAATGGCCTACTAGCCACGCAATGATGTTCCAAGTTCAAGGAAGTGTAAGAGTTAGCATTGTTACCTTGTAGCTTATAGGATGAAGTGTCTTCACCTTGGTTATCAACATTGGAGCACATTTTCTCTTTTTGGAAGCTTTCAAGAACCTCATAATTGTTCACATTTTGAGGTCCTCACTAGGCTTTCTTCCAAGGATACCTGCACAAGTTTTCAAACAACTAGAGAAAGAAAAGTTACATGAGTTAGGAGAAGAATGTGGCAACCCTCTCACATCACTCCACCCAAACTCTTTTTTTTCCACTCTAGAGTTGTCACTTTTCACACTCTTACTCCTCTCAATCTTTTGTCTCTCAATTTTATGGGAGTTAGGACAAGTGTCAAGGATTCCTTGTGAAGTGTTAGAAGATCCCTTCAAGTTTAACTTACATTTTGGTGCACTAGGAGTGGATGTTTTGACTTTCATGTTCAACTCTTTAGTGCCATCCTTATAAGGAGTATCTTGTTTTGCTTCCAAAGGTAAGTCTTTAGGTTTATCTTCATGATAAATAACTTGCCTCTTTTGTACCATAGACTTGACCTTTTCAAACTTTCGCAAGAAATCATCAAAATCTTCTCTCAATGTGGTCAAGGATTCTCTTAACTCTACTACTTCATAGCTTAGTGTTCCTCCATCTCTACCTCCAACCTCATCATCATACGAAGAACAAGAAACATTGGAGCTAGGATGAGAAGAATAAGTTATCATATATCAAGAAGTAGGGAATGTACTTCTTCTATGGTCCACGCGACGAATTTGAAAAGGTCTCACCCAAACATCTATGCCTTCTTTCTTAGAATAGGAAATAGCACAAGACGAGGAAGAAAATTCAACCTCACAACTTTCATTTCCTACTAGATTCTGCTCAAAGGATCCATAAGACCTATGAGAGAAAGAATTGTACCTCATATCACCATCATAACCATGGTGCAAAGCATGAGAACCTTCATTTTCACAATGGTATACACCATAAGGTCCTTCTACCCTTTCAACATCATCACAAGAGTCATAAGTTTCGTTTATCTCAAAATCATCTCTGGAGTAGTAGTTCTCACCACCATGTTGTTCATTATCCCATGGACCATCATATCCCTCATAAGAATCATCATCATACACAAGATCCCCATTACCATGTTCATAAGGACCATCATAGACCTCACAAAACTCATTTTCACCATGCTCGTAGCTCATATTGCTACAAGTGTATTGACTAATGTCATCTATACAATATTCAGAATTTACGGATGGCATTCTTCCTTGTAATCACCTTGGGTACCTACAAAACTTAGCAAACAAGGTTAGTGGAAAAATTCCTCACACCTCTCATATTTGATCTCACACTCACCTTCATAAAGTGTCTTCCCAAAGTTGATAGAGAACTACATTTGTCTAATCAATTCACTAGATCACTAATTCTTTGTGGTGGAGTGGATTCTTGTGACTCTTCAAAGAAGGATGACCCAAAAAAAAGTAAAGGACTTGAATCAATAAGGTTATCAATGAATTGAGATGAGAAAACTAGAAGAAAGAAGCAACAAAAGATTCGGACTCAAAATAAACCAAGTAACAAAAGTAGAAGAATTACTTGTTGTTACTTAATTTAAAGGATAAAGAAATGATTTGATGATTAAACTAGTTAAAAAGTAATTAAAGATGTTAATTAATTATTAAATAGTTGAGAAATATAAGAAAATAGAGTGTGGAAGAAGAAGAAGTGAATTAGGACACTTAGAAAAAAATTCTAAGCCTCAAAGAAGTTCAGCACTTGTAATACTTTGATTGGATGATTGGATGATTAAAACTAGTTAAAAAGTAATTAAAGATGTTAATTAATTGTTAAATAGTTGAGGAATTGAAGGAAAAAGTATAAAAAAAATCATGAAGTTTGGACACTTAGAAAAAAAATTATTTCCAAAAAACTTCCCATACTTAGAATATTTTTGGGCTCTTCTTGGGTTCTCAAGGAAAACCTACAATTTTTGGTCTTTGAAACTGACATGCACATGTGTCAGGTGCGATTGGGCGTCGCTGGTAGGCTGGATGCTGCGCTGGTTGATGATGCAATGTCGTGTGGCGCTGGCGTGGAAGATGGTGTCTGACGTGGTTGCTGATGTGTCGGCCCAATGGAATACAATTTATTTATTTATTCAGATTTTGATTTTTTTTTTCAAAATTCCACTAATGGACAAAAAAAACACCTTTGACCAACTTCGATTTGAAAATGTTGGATCAAATGTACTTAATTTCTTCCTTATTCTTCTTCTTCAAGAACAACTTGAACACACCAAGAACACCCACTAATTCCCATACCTTCAAAACAACTAGGAATTCCCTTGACCTAGAAAACAAACCCCAATGGTTATTAACCTCCAATTTTGTCTCAATCATGAGACCCACTTTCAAAATTTGAAAAGTTTGAAAAACTCAACCCTTTAATGGTAGCTTCACTTCTACAATTCCAAATTGAACAAAATTTGAAAGCTAGTCTCAAAAAATACTACAGAACAAGGATTTAGTGTCAAAAACAACAAATCAAAAACATCAAATTTTTTGGACGATTTTGGACTCTTTTTTTTTGCAAACCAAGACTAGATTTGTAGGAACAAATCTAAACTTAGGCTCTGATACCAAATGATAAGGATTACAATTGGGGATGAAACAAATTGAAATCAAATGCGGAATTACACAACACAAAAGTAAGATAGATGACAAAGATGAGAAGGGAAGAAAGAAAGGTTAATTGAATAAACAATCAACCATAGAGGAAGAAAAACTTGAATTTGAAAAGAAACAACACAAATGAAAACCACAAATGAGCAATCTCAAGTGAACTCAAGGTTAATAAGTCCTAAATCAACAATGGGAATCCATCCATCACTAATCTAGATTAAGCTACACTAAGCTAGACTAACCTAAAGGGATTCCGCCCTTAAACTACACTCAGAGTTTGTTCATTCACATTGAAAATTCATATAGATTACACTATTTATACTAATATACTACTATTTATACTAATAAATTAAAGATGACACTTTCTTTACAATTTTACCCTTAATGAGATAAAGGTCTTGTTTGGTTTCCCTCTTTTGTGAATTCTTGTATTTATGAGATGATCATTTGCACAAATGGCCTCTTTCTTCTTTCTCTTCACTTTAATGGACCTTCCACACATTGTATGTCTTTACTTTGTGTCCATCAAACTCTTCTAAAGTTTTCATGTGATTCATGTTATCTGTGTCGTTATCATGTTGCCTCTTTGATCTCATCTTCTCACACATCGTTAATGCTTGCTTCTCCCTACTATTCCAAGCTCAAACTTGCTTGCTAATCATCACATCAAATAACTTCAAAACATATACCAAAACAACCCATCCTCCCATAAAACACAATTAATCCATGAATCATACTAGTCCATGAATAAACATCTCTATAAGGAAAGCACAAAACATCAAGCAACTCAAATCCATATCTCCATTTTTCCCATAAGCATCAACCATCACATTATATGAGATAACATACGGTTCAGTAATTTCATCAAACACCTTACATGCACTCCCTTGTCAATAGTTTGATGCAAAGGCATATTTTCCAATTACGGGAGTATCATTTTTAATTTAGATGCATATGTGGAACTCAATTGCAAGTAAACATACTCTTAATAGCAGAAATTGTTATCCGAGATGGAAGTTTGATGTCACTATAGGTCAGTGGCATCAGTTGAACTGCTTTTATTTGTTCAAGTAAATATTCATCGACCGAAAGAAAGTAGACAGGATGGGAAAATGGAATATGTTCCAGAATCAAATACCAACACTCATTTTCCTCGTACGAAGCTTCAGTGACTCCAAATGATGAAAGTAAACTTGACGCTATATTGATTTAGAAAGAGCCCAACATATTAATTAGCACAAGAAGATGAGGAAAACATTAAAAGTAATAGAAATGTCTTTATTAACTTTGCCAGCATCGGAGACAATCGTGGAGTCATTTGATTGGTTCCTCTGTTTTTTAGAATAGTGTGATGGGATGAGTCTTTAGCAGTTAAAGTTAAAACTTGTGCCTTATGTTGTAGATGGACAATTGTTTGATCCACAAACAAGTGCTCCAAGTTATTATGTTGTTTAATATGCCAATGGTTCTCCTAGTATAAGTCACTCCAAATTAGACTTGATTGCAGCGAGACATGATTGGACCATTGGTACATAGCTCGATGCACGAACAGATTAAGCAGTACTCAAACCCTTCACTAGATTTACATAGTTTCCATGTGTGATGATTGACTCATTTCAGTTTGATAGCTTGATCGATGTTTCTATTCTAATTCAGTCCTATAATTTAGGTTGTTATTCGTATTGATGTGATTAATTTGGATCTCTTCTTGTATTTTTCGTTAGGCAAAATGGTCTGATGGACCCTTGTACTTGTATGAGTTTGTATTCTAGACCCTTCTACTTAATGTCTTGCCAACTAAATCCTTAAATTCAATTAAAATAAGTTTTTTTTAACCCTCTGACCATTAACCAAGCTTATGTGACATTTATTTTGCTGACTCAATTATAGTGCGTGGTATCATACTTGAAAAGGCGAGTGAAAGCAATGAATTTTCTTTAAAAATAATTATAATTAAATAATAAAAAGAAAAAAAAGGAAAATACAAATTAAAGTTACCACCCCTCCCTTTTCTTCTCCCTTTTCTTCTGATGTTCTGAGAAAATGATACAGATCTCGGCGTCCCTAGTGACGCCGTTTTCGTCTACATCTCCGCTTATTCTTTCCATTGAACCTCCGTTAATGATTAGATGTTTTGGTGTGTTTTAGCAGTGCCAATAAAAGTTTCAGATGTTGAACAAGAAAACTGATTTTGCTACGGTGGCTATGGGTGTTCCATGGTGGTGATGTGATGATTTTGCTTCGGTGGAAAATTTGTGTGACACCTCGGACTTGATAAAATAAAAAATGTATCTTTCCAAAATCTGGTGTCAAAACCAACGGAAACCACCCATGGACCGTAGGTGGGGTCCTGTGGTTTAGTCCCAGACTTTGGGAAATTTTAGAATCTAAAGATGAGACCTACAGTCGTGGTCCACGGTCCGTCGATGGACCCACAAACCGTAGGTGGAGTCCGTCGTTGGGGTCCAAATTTTTATGGTCTCTGATCCCACCCAGGATCAACCACTACGGTCCTGATTGGACCTACGGATCGTAGATGAGGGTCAGCAGCCAATTAGAGGAAAATTATTGTTGGATCAACTTCAAACGGTCGTATCTTTTAGAACATAATGAATTAGGTGGCCCATAACCTATCAATTGAAAGATAAATAAATCTTCTTTCCAACGCCACCAAGCTTGCTAAAATCCCATCTCCGAGTAAAAATTTATGCTCATTTTAGTGAGGCTCTGTCAGGTAGAGCTTGACCGATGACTCCTACCGACGGTTGGTAGGTCAATCGATGGCCCGTCAGTCCTGTAGTAGGTGGCACTCATCAAATTGAAGTCAGGGTCATTTTGGTCTTTTCCCATATGCGTTGGGTACTTAAATTACGTCATTTGATGCCTAACTTACATCGTTTTACTCAATTTAAGCCTAATAACTTAGTCAAACATACCCAAAACCTTTATTCACCAAAAATCACCTAAACTTAGAGCAAAAAAGAGAAGAAAGAAACGATGGTTTTCAAGAACAATTAGAAGGTTTGTTTCAAGTTTCAGCCGCGAAATCGAAGGATTTCTCCGTAGATATTGCCACCGGATATGTGGGATTTCACTAGTGGGTTCCTTTCATCCACTAGGTCTCTAGAATTCAGTCAAATTATTGATTCTCTATATCTTGTTCAGACCGTTTCTAAAACCTTGGATAATTGTTGTGATTTAGCTGTTGTAGTATTCGTAATCGAATTATCATGTTTTCTTGGAAAGTTTGCTTAGTTCCTTGCATGAAACTCAGAACCCTAGTTGTGTAGATTCTCTTAGTTCATGAATTATACTTGCTAGGTTAGTTAAACAGATAAACATGCTCCAGTTTTCGAATGTTACATTGTCAGTTCCTAAATGTTGCATTCACAGATTTGCATGTCAGAATATTGAGTTATCCAGTATTCAGTTATGTTGTGTCATACACATTTCCAAGTGGGAGTAGGCTTAGCACTGAGTTGGACTAGGGTTCAGTGTACCCTCATATACAGTCCTAGAACTACGTGCCTCCATAGGTATAAATAAGTCTCATCTATTGGGCATCAGACTTAGTGATCACGCAGTCATGCCTTTATACCCCCAACAAGGTATATTGGATCCTCTTGATGGGGGCGTATACATCAGACTCCACGTTTAGCTCGTGTGGTTTTGTGTCGGTTAATAGTAGCTTCCACAGTTAGACTCTAGTGCATTTGACCAGGTTTTGAGTTAGACTTTAGTATTGAGTCTCAACATGTCATGTTCATGATTAGTACTTGGTCATTGCATTTAGTTAAGTTCTTTTTTCAGTATATTTTAGCATTTACATCCTATTCAAATTATATCACTCACTACTAAAAGATATTGAGTACCGACCTAAAAATTACTGACCTCAAATGGAGGTCGATAATTTCCGACCTCCGGAGGTCGGTATTGTTAAAAGGAATAAAAAATAAAAAAGACTTTAGAAAACCAACTACAAGTGGTCAGTTTTCTTGCAAAATAAAATGGGAAGTTGGAATTTTTCCCGGAAAAAATGAATTACAATAAAAACCGGCCTCTTGATGTCGGTATTAAATGAATAAATAAATAACAATATTTTTTTTCTCAATTAAATATTAAAAACAAAATTGAGAAATATTTTGAATTAATTTTATTTAAATCGTCTTCCGGGGGACAGTTTTGTGTAAAATAAAAAACAAAAAAATTATAATACCGACTTTCGGAAGTCGGTAAAATTAAATAGTATGTAATTAAATTAATTTTCATTAAAATATTTATATAGTGACTTCCAGAAAATTAATAAATTAATATTTTCAATTAACTTTAAATAAATAGTCCTCCGAATGATGGTTTTATATAAGTTAAAAAATAAATTAATATAAAATATCGACCTCCCGATGTCATTTCTCTTAAGATACGATTTCACCCATTTCCCCTAATGTGATTGGTATTCGTCGTCTGGAAATCAGCTCTGTGAAGCTGAGGAAATTGATTCTAAAACATGATAATGATGCATGATACCATTGCCTCGAAATTCATGCCCCATATATTCGACATTTGGAACTTTGGGAATTGTGCTATTAGGTGAAACACTTTCAGCTGAAAAATGTGGCTTCACTTGTCAGCTGGATTTGTTGCTCTTCAGGCTTCTGCAAGTTACTGGCTAGCAGTTGCAATTCAAAGTCCTAAAATTAGTCACATCATGGTTATTGGTGTCTATAGTTCAGTGTCATTAGTTAGTGCAATTTTCGTGTACCTCAAATCTCTATTTTCAACTCTCCTAGGATTAAAAGCTGTGAAACCCTAGCCGCGAAAATGAGGGGAAATGGTGAAGGGATAATACATAAATTTGACCTTAAACTTGGCTTCAAATTTTAACTTTGACCTCCAACTTTCATAGTGCACAAACAAGCACTTTAACTATCCAACCTTTTAATAAATAAACACGCGATTTTTGGAGCCAAGAGCGTGAAATGCAATCGCTGCCACGTGTATTAGTGAGCCACTCAATGGCTGCCAACTAATTAAACACTTTACACGTCCATTTTAGAACTAAAAAAAATAAAATTAATTAAGGGTAGAGTTGTCATTTCAGCATTTTTTTCACTGTTGTGTGCCTAAAAATTACTTCTCACTAGCGCAAAATGCGTGCACGTCACGCGTTTTGCCAGGTAAGACATGCGTGTTTATTTATTAAAAGGTTGGATAGTTAAAGTGTCTATTTGTGCACTTTGAAAGTTGGAGGTCAAAGTTAAAATTTGAAGCCAAGTTTAAGGTCCAATATATGTATTATGCCAATGGTGAAATTGTATCTTAAGAGAAATGAGGGGAAAATTAGATAGTAGGGATCTTATTAGTTTACGTGAAAGTGGGAAATGTTTGGCGTTTATGTGGCGTCCATCTGGTGTCCATGTGGTGTCCACGTGGGACATAACATACTTTTGTTAAGTAGAAGGGTAAATGTGACCCATTACTTTGACGGAAGGGTAGTTTTGAGCTGGAATATACTTTAAGGGTAAATCTGTGTTATTTCCGATAGTTTTGGGTTATTTTTGAGCACTTTCCAAAAAAAGAATGATAATCTCAAAACCCTAAGTCATCTCTTTCACTCCTCTCACCCTCGACCCACCTCCGACCGGCACTGCAGCCTCGATCAGCAGCAGCAGGTCGCGCCACCATCCTCGACCAGTGCGCCGCCTCGATCAGCAGCAGCAGCAGCGCGTGGGTGGCAGAGCAGCAGCAAACTCCGAGCTCCGTTTCCAGTAAGGTTAACTCTATTTTCCCACTGTTTCCAGTTCAAAAAAATCAGGAAATTTTTAGTTTCTTATCTCAATTCGTTTCAGTTAAGTCTCAAATTTTGTGGGTCATGCGATGTTTTCTGCATTTTGCTTCGTGTGGTTGTTTTTTGGGGTTTATGTTAAGTCTCAATTCTGCATTCTGCAATTCGTTTCAGTTAAGTCTCAATTCTGCTTCGTGTGTGTATGATTTTCCCTCTCTTACTTCCGTCGGATTGGAGGAGCTATTTGAACCAACCCTATAAGGCAAGTAATAGGGAAAATAACTGAATTTTGTTGAATTCTCCAAGTTGTTGGTTGGACTGCAGTTTGTTTTTGCCGTTAGTGTGTTTGTTAGGTTCGATCCAAATTTGTACATATTTGCTTTGAATATTAACATGGGCATTTTCACACTATTGTGTCCAAAAAAGAAGACTACAAGCGTGTGAAAATTCCATTTTCCGTCTGTTAACTCTTTTTACTGTTGTGTGATGTAGCTTTCTTTGAAATTTCTATGGCAAAACTTGTTCATTAACCTGAGGATAACAAACATTGTTTCTTTTCGTGCTAGGCAAATAAGGAAGCTCAACATATAAAAAAGTTGATACAAGACTTTACTACTTCTTTCATCAAAGTAGGAGATAAGGTTTGGTGTTGCTAAATTTCTAAAGTTCATATACAATTTCTTTTTATAATGTGTTTGTGTCTATCTAGTATTGATACTTAGCTTTAATTTGTGATAATTTGTTTGTGTCCATCGAGTGTTGTTTAGCATAAGTACCAACACTAGTTGATCCTATTGATGACAAAATTGATTTTCTTGCAAGATCAATTTGTGTCCATCTAGTGTTGATATTAAACTTTAATTTAGATATAATATATTTGTTAAGCATAAGTACCAACACTAGTTGATCTTATTGATGACAAAATTGATTTTCTTGCAAGATTGATTTGTGTACATCTAGTGTTGATACTAAGCTTTGATTTAAGAATAATGTGTTTGTTAAGCAAAAGTACCAACACTAGTTGATCCTATTGATGACAAAATTGATTTTCTTGCAAGATCGATTTTTGTTCATCTAGTGTTGATATTAAGCTTTAATTTAGGAATAATGTGTTTGTTTGTAATGACCCGTAAGGTCATTTTGAGAACTAGTCCTCTCTCTTTCATAAAAGACTCTTTCCGTAAATTTTAAATGAGAATTTTGAATTATTCTTTTAACTATAAGTATTTAATTAGTGAATAATTATAAATAATTAATTGAGTTGGTGGTTAATGGGCCAAGTCCATAAAATTTTATACCATATACCACTTGACTCATTTATTGAAATAAATTAAAGAAAGTTTTTCTTGATAGTACAAGCGGATTGCGGCTAAACAAAATTCACCGACGGAAGACCATCGCCTAATCTTGTATTGTGTATATGGATAGTTTATTATTATTATTGTTGTTGCAATGTCGGCTGTGAATGAGAAACAACAGAAACTAAAAGTTGAATTAACAACAAAAATTGAATTCTGAATACATATAGTAATATTTTCTTTGGATTGGGAAAATATGTTAATCACTAATATGCGTATATAATCATTGAATAATGATTAGGGATGATCAATGGACAAGTTTTAGTGGCAATTGTGAGGTAATCATAATGTGATGATTGGGAGATGATCGTGGGTAATTGAAGTATATCAAAAGAGTATTAAGTTTTTCATACAAGATCCTTAGTGTCCGTCAGGTTAATTCCACCGAGATGTTTTTATTATTTTTTTTACGAATGATTTGTAATTAACTTATTTTCTTATTATTGTCCCATTATAATTCAAGTTTTAATATATTGAGATAGGTAATTAAATATTAGGTGTATGGTATCATATGAACACTATTAAATTATGATATTCGGAGAATTTGGAACTTAACTCTAGGCTTGAAATTTGGAAAATATGAGAATTGACATGTTAATTGTCATCAAGATTAAGAACTTGATTATAGATTTGAGTGAGTTTTTGGGTCTAGAAAAGACACATAGTAATATGGATATTGTTAGTTTTGAAATCTTATTGTGATTATTTATTTGAATAGATTGTATTGATTTGGAAGTCCAACGAAAGTGGAAGGCTCAAGTCCGGAGTGATTGTTTGACTATTTGAGGCAAGTGGATTTCTAAACCCTTGTTAAGTGCATAGAGTCGTGTATTTCCTTGTGGTATGTATTGAGGAGTAATGAGACTTGGTGATGGGTTGACTTGTCCATGTTGAATAATTCTAACGATGAAAAATGGATAATAAAAGGCAATGTGATTAATTGTTGGTGTGTGATGTGTTGAGAATCATTTTGAAAGGCTTATTAATTCATTGTTGGTGTTGTATCACAATTGTGTTGTTGTGAATTGTGCAATGTTATGAAAATGGTCATCTCTTCATTATTGTGAGCATGTCATTTATATTATTTTGATACATGATTGTGACAAGTGTTATGTGAATTGAGAAATAATAAGAAATTAAAGAGAATGTACCATTCGAGGAACGTGTCGCGCGTCGCGATGAATACTATATATAGAGGGACGTATCGCGTGCCACGATGCATACTATTATCGAGGGGCGTGTCGCACACCGCGATGGATGCATGGACAGATATGTCCCCCATGGGTCCCGGACTGATAGACAACGGGTGTGTATCGTTAGGTCAGACATGCATCAATATACTTGACATTGCATTTCATTGCATTGCACATCTTTATCATTGATGAACTTGATCTTGTGTGTTGCTGATATTGTGAGTGCCTTTCTTGTGATTGATAAATATTGAGTTTGTTGTTGAGGATATGTAATTGTTAGAGTGTTGTTGTTGAGCTGTGTGTTGTGTAAACTGTGAACTATTAGGTTGGGCTGGTTTTATGCAGGTTGTAGTTGTGGAGGGTCGGATGGGGTGTAAGGAGTACCCATATTCTATTCCTTTAGCTTGTGTTTTGAAGTTTACTTGCTGAGTACCGTATGGTTTGGTACTCACCCCTTGCTTCTATGTTTTTGTAGGTTATGAGCTCGTATTTTTGTGATATTTTTCATTCTCTTCTTTTCTGAGGCTTCTTAGAGATTTGTGAGGTAATTGTTTGTCATCTCCGCCGACATTCTTACTCCTATTTATGATCTTGTTCTATTATCGAAACAATGTCATTTGAGACTTGTATTTTTCTTTTGAATCAATTGTAATACTTTAGAGGCTTGTACACGTGACAACCAGGTTTTGGAGTTTTATTAAGTTACATATATTTTATTTCCGCACTTTATCGTAAAGGTTGAGTTTTAGGCTGACTTGTCTTGGTGGGATAAGACGAGTGTCATCACGTCCATTTTTGGGATGTGACATTGTTAAGTATAAGTACCAACACTAGTTGATCCTATTGATGACAAAATTAATTTTCTTGTAAGATCGATTTGTGTCCATTTATTGTTGACACTTAGCTTTAAATTTTGAAATAATATATTTGTTAAGCATAAGTACCAACACTAGTTGATCCTATTGATGACAAAATTGATTTTCTTGCAAGATCAATTTGTGTCCATCTAGTGTTGACACTTAGCTGTAAATTTAGTTTTGAGTTGTTCAGTTGGTGAATTTCGTTGTTGGAATTAAGTCAAAACTAAACTAGTTAAAGTTAAAAGGTTGAAGTTGTTTAAATAAGTTAAAATAGATAATGTGGCTTAGTTGGTGGATTTAGTTGTTGGAATTAAATCAAAACTAAACTAGTTAAAGTTAAAAAGTTGTTAAGTTGTTTAAATAAGTTCAAATAAATAATGTGGTTTAGTTGGTGGATTTAGTTGTTGGAATTAAGTCAAAACTAAACTAGTTAAAGTTAAAAAGTTGTTAAGTTGTTTAAATAAGTTAAAATAAATAATGTGGTTTAGTTGGTGGATTTAGTTGTTGGAATTAAGTCAAAACTAAACTAACTAAAGTTAAACAGTTGTTAAGTTGTTTAAATAAGTTCAAATAAATAAGTCAAAACTAGTTAGACTTAGAAAGTTGTTAAGTTGTTTAAATAAGTTCAAATGTTATTTAGTTGTTGGAATTAAAATTATCATTATTGTTTGTGTAGATGGATCATGATCGTAGTTGGATTTATAATAGAAACAATTCTAGTCGAGCAGGTATGATTTCAGAATTTGCAGAAGGTGTCACTAGTCTTATAAATTATGCAAAGACACTTGATGATTTTTTAACTTCAAGATTGATTAGGTGTCTGTGTGTTAATTGCGAAAATGTGAGATATCATACAATAGAGACTGTGCAATGCATCTTATGATGAATGGATTCAAACCAGGGTATATAGTTTGTACTAGTCATGGTGAGGTTGAAAGTGACACTATGTTTAATAACTTTGTTGTCGGTGAAAGTAGTAGATCTACAGAGCATAATTATTTTCAAGGCTCTAGAATGTCAGATATAGTTGATGATGATTTTGGGATGCATTCTGATTTTGAATTTTGGGGAAAATGTAGAAGAAGCTCCCAATGAAGAAGCAAACATCTTTTATGAACAATTGTGTGATTGTAGTAGTCCTTTGTTCAACGGGATTCAACACTCTAAATTGTCTGTTGCAGTTAGATTGTTAAGTATCAAAACTGACAATAATATTTCTCAAGGAGCAATGGACTCTATGATAGATCTTATGAAGGAATTAGTTGATCCCAATATAGAGATTCCTCCATGTCCGGCCAGCAGTGATGGATCTGATCAGGAGGGTGATGAGAATGATAAGTCTGATAAGGAGAGTGAGCGAGGGTGATGAGGAATAGTTGTATCTATTTTACATTTTAGACTTCTATATTTTTGGAATTGTTTGATCGTATTTTAGTTTATTTTGAAGTTGGATGAAGTTTATTTTGAAATAATTTAATGTATATGTTGAAAATATTGTGTTGGCAGCTCTTTGGGTTGTTTTGGTATAAATATGCACATGGCCAACTAAAATTGCAGCAATTTGACCAACCTTCGGAGGTCAGAATCTCAAAAATAAAAAATAAAAATACCGACCTCTGGAGGTCAGAATCTCAAATATAAAAAATAAAAATACCGATCTCTGGAGGTCAGAATTTCAAAAATAAATAAAATAAAAAGTACCGACCTCTAGAGTCGAAATATAAAAAATAAACAAAATAAAAAATAAACAATACCAACCTCCAGAGATCGAAATTTAAAAATTAAAAAAATTAAAATTAAAATATACCGACTTTCAGAGGTCGAAAATATTAAAAATTAACAAATACCGACCTCCGGATGTCGGTATTTCAAAATATGAGAAATGAATATTCTGACCTCAGGAAGACGGAAATAATAAAAATAAAAACTAAACAAATATATAAAAGTGACCTTAGAAAGTCAGAAAATAAAATAATGAATTTTCCAACTTAAAATGAAAACTGACCTCAAGAGGCCAGTAAATACCGACCTCCAGAGGTCGGTATTGAATAGCAACCAAGCTTTTTCCGACCTAAGCTAGGAAGTCGATATTTGGTCGGTATTTCAGGAAATACCGACCTCCAAAAGTCGGTATTTGTAGGTCGATATTCACTGTGTTTTTGGTAGTGATTGCTCGGTCATGCTTTGTTCAGCTTATATGTTTGTTCAACTATTATCTATATCTTGCATGCGCAGTACATTCCAAGTACTGGCGTATAGTCTGCGCTACATCCTTTCATGATGTAGGTTCAGATACTCAGTATTCAGATCATGCATAGATGGGTTCCCGATCCTTATTCAGCAGGTTCAGTGGTGAGTCCTCATACTTTGAGGACAATATACATGTTTTTTATATTCAATTCTTTCATTTCCGTTTCAGTTTTGCTAGGGTTAGTTGGGGGCATGTCCCAGCAACTCTAGTCAGTTAGAGGCTTTTTCAGACATAGCATTAGAATCAACTTTAGCTGTAAGTGATTGTTCAGTATCACTAAACTCTTAGTAAGTTTTAATGTATTCATATTAGTTGGGTATTCCCCACTTTCAGTTCTCTCATGTTTTAGCTTCTGCATAGTATCTCTTTATTCAATTGTTTTAGTATGCTTATGATATGTCAACTTCAGGGTTAGCTTGGGGTCACTCATGATCCTAGGTCCCGTGTTTACGTCAAGGGTGTAGTCTCGGGCGTGACAAACTTGGTATTAGAGCATTAGGTTCAAGATTCCTAGGATGTCTGAAAGCCACACTAAGTAGAGTCTCTTTCATGGGTGTGAAGTGCACCACATTCTATGAGAAGGAGGCTACAAAGTGTTTTAAGAAAAACTTCACTCTTTTTGCTATTCTTATCGTGCGTGGGTATGATCTCCTTTCTAATATGTCATTATGCACTTGAAATCATGCCTTCTCGTAGAGCTTACACATGAAATGTGAATGCACGCAATGCTAACGCAGTTCCTCCAGTCCCAGACTATGAGGTTACTAATGCAGAATTTCGAAGTGCGATCCAGCTATTGGCTCAGAGTGTAGCTAATCAGAACAATCAACAGGCTCCAGTTCCTGCATATGCTAATAGTGGATCAACTGCAGTTACGGTTCAAGATTTTATTTGGATTAATCCGCCTAAGTTTCTAGGGTCGCAAGTTGGTGAGGACCCACAAAACTTCATTGTTGAGGTCAAAAAGATTTTTGGGGTGACGCAAGTGACTGGTAATGATAGGGCGGAATTGGCATCCTACCAGCTTAAGGATGTGGGTCACATATGGTTTACTCAGTGGAAAGAGAACAGGGGTGCAGATGCAGCTCCCGTGACTTGGGAGTGATTTACCGGAGCTTTTTTGGACAGGTTCTTCCCAAGGGAGTTGAGAGAAACTAAGGCACAAGAGTTTATGAACTTGAAACATGGCTCAATGTCAGTCCAAGAGTACGGGCTAAAGTTCACTCAACTATCCAAGTATGCTCCCCACATGGTTGCCGATCCAAGGGCACAAATGAGTAAGTTTCTGTTTGGGGTATCCAATCTGGTGAAGACTGAGTGCAGGAATGTTATGCTTCTAGGGGATATGGACATCTCCAGACTCATGAATCAGGCACAACAGGTTGAGGGGGACAAACTTAGGGAATTGGCTAAGGACAACAAAATGGCTAGAACATGTAACTATGAGTACTCTCAGCAAAAGTCGGGCTGTGGGAATCGCTCATAGTTTCAGCAGAAATCTACAGTCCCAGCACCTTCATCAGCTAGTGCTCTATCCCCAAGGTTTTGACGGGATCAGAAAAGAAGGGCATTAGGCTCTAAGTCTCAAGAGAGTACTTCAGGAAACAGGACTTTCCGAACTTGCCCAAAGTGTAGTAAGAACCATCCGGGTGAGTGTCTTGCTGACAGAGAGGGGTGTTTTGGGTGTGGTCAGTCTGAGCATAGGTTGAAGGATTGCCCTTCTTCCAGGCAGGGTCAAGTAGGTAACAATAATAGGGCTCAGTCTAGAGCTCCAGCAACACCAGCAGGTCGCCCAACTCAGCAGGGTGCTTCATTTGGTACATGTGGCGAT
The DNA here is from genome assembly GCF_900185275.1 of Solanum verrucosum. Classification (NCBI taxonomy): domain Eukaryota; kingdom Viridiplantae; phylum Streptophyta; class Magnoliopsida; order Solanales; family Solanaceae; genus Solanum; species Solanum verrucosum. The sequence goes on from NW_026020285.1 coordinate 61,994, forward strand.
CAGTGCCAGAATATGTTGTATGCTTTCCAAGCTCGCCAGGACTAGGAAGATTCTCCTATGGTCACTGGTACGTTACGAGTCATTCATTTAGATGTTTATGCACTGTTAGATCCAAGGGCTACACTATCTTTTGTAACTCCCTATATAGAAGTAAACTTCGGTGTCAGTCCAAACCTCTTCCCAAACCCTTCTCAGTATCTACTGCAGTTGCTGACCTAGTTATAACTAGATAGGTATATAGAAATTGCCCTGTCACAGTTTCTCAGAAAGTCACCTCAGTAGATCTTGTAGAGTTAGAAATGGTAGACTTTGATATCATTCTAGGCATGGATTGGTTGCATTCGTGTTGTGCCTCAGTCAATTGTAGAACTAGGATCGTTCAGTTTTAGTTTCCAAATGATCCAGTCTTAGAATAGAAGGGTAGTAGCTCAGTGCCTATGGGTCGATTTATCTTTTACCTTAAGGCCAAGAAGACGATCTCTAAAGGGTACATCTATCATCTTATTCGGGTTAAAGATTCATGCTACGAAATCCCAACTCTTGAATCAGTCCCAATAGTAAATGAGTTTCCAGAAGATCTTCGCAGAGTTCCTCCTGGAACGGAAATCGACTTCGAAATTGATCTCCTTCCAAATACCCAGCCTATTTCGATTCCTCCTTACAGAATGGCTCCAGCTGAGCTTAAAAAATTGAAAGAACATTTGAAAGACCTTCTAGATAAGGGCTTCATCAGACCTAGCATCTCTCCATATGGTGCTCCAGTGTTATTCGTGAAAAGAAAACACGGTTCTCTCAGAATGTGCATTGACAGTTGAACAAAGTCACCATCAAGAATAAGTATCATATCCCCTGGATTGATGACTTGTTCGACCAACTTCAGGGTAATAGTTACTTTTCGAAGATAGACCTCATATCCGACTATCATCAGCTTAGAGTCAGAGATAGTGACATTCTGAAGACAGCCTTCAGAACTCGGTATGGTCATTATGAATTTGTAGTTATGTTTTTCGAACTAACAAATGCTCCTGCAGCTTTCATGGACCAAATGAACAGGGTGTTCAAACAATATTTGGATTTGTTCGTTGTTGTCTTTCTTGATGATATACTTATATATTCTCAAAATGAGGAAGAGCATGCGACTCATCTGAGAGTTGTTCTTCAAACTCTCAAGGATCGCCAGTTATTCTCTAAGTTCAGCAAATGTGAATTCTAGTTACAATCGCTCGCTTTCCTTGGTCATATGGTATTTAGCGAAGGAATCCGAGTGGATTCACATAAAATAGAGGCAGTGAAGCAATGCCCCAGACCCACCTCTCCAACAGATATCAGAAGTTTCTTGGGTTTGGCTGGTTATTACAAGAGATATGTTGAAGGATTTTCATCCATAGCTTCCCCATTAACCAAGTTGACTCAAAAAAAGGTCAAGTTTCAGTGGTAAGATGAATGTGAGAAAAACTTCTCAGAACTGAAGACTAGGTTGACTACAGCTCCGGTCTTGACCCTACTAGATGGTTCAGACGGTTATGTGATTTATTATGATGAATCCAGGGTCAGCCTAGGTTGTGTGTTGATGCAGCGATGTAAGGTTATAGCTTATACTTGTAGACAATTTAAGGTATATGTGAAGAACTACCTGACTCATGAACTTGAGCTTGCAGCAGTAGTATTCGCCATAAAGATTTGGAGACACTACTTCTATGGTGTTCATGTTGATGTGTTCACAGAACATAAGAGCCTCCAGTATGTGTTCACCCAGAAAGAATTGAATCTTCGTCAGAGAAGGTGGCTTGAATTCCTCAAAGACTATGACATGAATGTGCTTTACCATCCTGGTAAGGCCAATGTAGTGGCTGATGCCCTCACCAGACTGTCTATGGGTAGTGTAGCACATGTTGAGGAACAAAAGAAAGAGTTAGCCAAAGAGGTTCATCGGCTTGCTTGCTTAGGAGTTTGCCTTACAGATACATCAGATGGTGGTGTGATAGTTCATAATGGAACAAAATCTTCTTGGTAGCAGAGGTTAAGGAAAAACAAGATAGTGATCCTATTTTACTCCAGTTGAAGGGTGCAGTTCATCAATATAAAGTTGAGGTTTTCTCCCAAGGGGGAGATGGTTTGCTTCGTTACCAGGGTCGCTTATGTGTTCCTAAGGTGGGTGAGTTGAGGCAACATATCCTTACAAAAGCCCATAAATCTAGGTATTCTATTCATCCAGGTGCCACTAAGATGTACCGTGATCTACGAGAAGTCTTTTGGTAAAGCGGTATGAAGAGGGACATAGTAGACTTTGTGGTTAAGTGTCCTAATTGTCAACAGGTTAAGGTAGAACATTAGAAACCAGGAGGTATGACTCAAGAGATTAGCATTCCTACATAGAAGTAGGAAGTGGTAAACATGGACTTCATTACGAGTTTATCTCGTACTCGCAGACAACATGACTCCATTTGGATGATAGTAGGTAGAGTTACTAAGTTCGCTCACTTCTTGGCTGTGAAGACTACAGATTTAGCGGAGGATTACGCTAAACTCTACATCAAGGAGATAGTCAGGTTGCATGTGGTCCCTTGTCAATCACCTCAAATAGAGGTCCTCAGTTTACCTCTTATTTCTGGAAATTGTTTCAGAAAGGTCTTAGTACTCAAGTAAATCTCAGTAAAACATTTCATCCACAGACGGATGGTCAGGCAGACCATACCATTCACACCTTAGAGGACATGTTAAGAGCTTGCATGATCGATTTCAAGGGTTATTAGAATGATCACCTACCGCTCATAAAATTCACCTATAATAATAGTTACCATTCCAGTATTCAGATGGCCCTTTATGAGGCACTATATGGGCGTAGATGCAGGTCCCCGATTGGTTGGTTTGAAGTAGGTGAAGCAGCATTAATTGGGCCATATTCGGTTTATAAAGCTATGGAAAAAGTTCAGCTCATTAGATATAGACTTAAGACAGCTCAGAGTCATCAGAAGTCCTATGCAGATGTAAGAAGAAGGGACTTAGAGTTTGAAATCGATGATTGGGTTTTCTTGAAAGTGCCACCTACGAAGGAGGTGATGAGGTTTGGCAAGAAAGGGAAGCTCAGTCTTAGATATGTAGGTCCTTACAGAATCTTGAAAATGGTTGGTAATATGGCTTATGAGTTAGAGTTGCCAGCAGAACTAGCAGCGGTTTATCCAGTCTTTCACATTTCCTTGATGAAGAAGTGTGTGGGTGATCCGGAATCCATATGTACCATTAGAGAGTGTGGTTATGAAGGATAGTCTGACTTATGAAGAGGTGCCAATTGAGATTCTTGACCGTCAGGTTCGTAGGTTGAGAAATAAGGAGGTCGCGTCAGTGAAGGTTTTGTGGCAGAGTCAGTCTGTAGAGGGAGCTACTTGGGAAGCAGAAGTAGCCATGAAGCCAAGTATTCTCATCCCTTTCCTTCTGATTCTGTTTAAGCATCAGGTAGTTCCTCTCCAGTCTCTCAGTTTACTCTTGCGTGAATTCAGATTCAGTATCTTGTTCCTCCAGTTGTTCTTGCATTTCAGCTTATTTGCATGATCTTGGAACTCAGTTCAGTTAGATATCAATTTCTAGTACTTAATGGTAGGGATTACAACTCTTACCCTCCATACTTAGCTAGTTTAGACTTCATTCGAGAACAAATGTTCCCAAGGGGGAGATATTGTAACACCTCGGACTTGAGAAAATAGAAAATGCAGCTTTCCAGAATCTGATGTCAAAGCCAACGAAAACCACCCACGAACTATAGGTAACACCATGGACCATAGGCGAGGTCCCGTGGTTCAGTCCTAGACTTAGGAAAATTTCAGAATCTAAAGATGAGACCTACAGTCGTGATCCACGGTCCGTCGATGGACCCACGGACCGTAGGTGGAGTCCGTCATTGGGGTCCAAATTTTTATGGTCTCTGATCCCACCCACGGTCAACTAGTACGGTCCGTGATTGGACCTACGGACCGTAGGTGAGGGTCAGCAACCAATTAGAGGAAAATTGTTATTAGGTCAACTTCAAATGGTCATATCTTTTAGCACATAATGAATTAGGTGGCCCATGACATATCAAATGAAAGCTAATTGAATCCTCTTTCCAACACCACCAAGTTTGCTAAAATCTCATCTCAGAGTAAAAAGCTATGCTCATTTAAGTGAGGCCCTGTCGGACAGAGCTTGACCGACGGCCCGTCAGTCCTGTAGTAGGTGACACTCGTCAGATTTAAGTCAGGGTCATTTTGGTCCTTTCCAATATGCGTTGGGCACTTAAACTACGTTGTTTGATGCCTAAACTACATCATTTTACTCAGTTTAAGCCTAATAACTTAGTCAGACATACCCAAAACCTTTATTCACCAAAAATCACCCAAACTTAGAGCAAAGAGAAGAAAGAAGTGACAGTTTCTGAAAAATAATCAGAAGGTTTGCTTCAAGTTTCATCCCCGAAATCAAAAGATTTCTCCGTAGAATTCATCATCAGGTATGTGATATTTCACTAGTGGGTTCCTTTCATCCACTAGGTCCCTAGAATTCAGTCAGATTTTTTATTCTCTATATCTTGTTTAGACCTAGGGTTTCTAAAACCTTGGATAATTGTTGTGATTTAGATGTTGTAGTATTCGTAATCGAATTATTATGTTTTCTTTGAAAGTTTTCTTAGTTTATGCATGAAACTCAAAACCCTAGTTATGTAGATTCTTTGACTTCATGGATTACACTTGCTAGGTCAGTTAAATAGATAAACATGCTCCAGTTTTCAAATATTACATTGTCAGTTCCTAAATGTTGCATTCTCAGATTTGCGTGTCAGAATATTGAGCTATCCAGTATTTTAGTTATATTGTGTCATACACATTTCCAGTTGGGAGTAGGCTTAGCACCGAGTTGGACTAGGGTTCAATATACCCTCATAGTCCCAGAACTACGTGCCCTCATAGGTATAAGTCTCATATATTGGGCATCAGATTTAGTGATCACGCCAGTCATGCCTTTATACCCCTGAGAAGGTATATTGGGTGCAAGTACTGACACATACTCTATGTTGTATACTTTCATGATGTAGGTTCAGATACTCAGTATAGATCACACATAGATCGGTTTCTGATCCGTATTCAACAGCTTCAGTGGTGAATCCTGATGTACCGTGAGTTTACGATATTTTTGATACAGTTCACTTGAGAGTTGTGTGTGTCTAGGGCTATTTTATATTAATTTATATGTGTTTTTCTCATGTTTGCAGGGAATAGGTTCAGGCGCGGAAACTTGAAGACACAACTAAACGAAGTGCAGAAAAGGGCATCTACGGAGGCAACTTAAGGACCGTAGGTCCAGTTACGCCTCGTAGATGATAGTCGTAGAAGGGAAGGAAAGGCATTGTTGAAGATCAGGAAATTCTTGACCAAGTGTGGAACCACAGTTGTGACTTACGGACCGTAGATTGATCTACAGACCCTATTGTTACTCCGTCAAATCATTCAGAGATTGGTTCCAGTACCTGATGCTGAAACAATCTAAGTGTGGCATTACGGAGAATAGTTACGGACTGTAGATAGACTTACGATCCGTACTGTTGAATCGTCGATTACGACAAAGATTTTGCAGATTTTGAAGAAGGAAAAATTGCCTAAGTCCTGAGCCACAGAAGGGATCTACGGACCTAGCTTGAATATGGATCGTAGGTCAGTCTCGTAGAATGAAGACGCATCCTGCAACTTTATTTCCTTATTTCGTTTCCTTTTTAGTTAGGACTTATTTTTCTATATAGAGGGTATGTAAACCTCATTTTTGTAGGTTAGACATTATTATTTTTGTTCTAGTTTTTGGCTTGGAGATTAACTTGCAACTTTAGCAATTCTTAATTTCCTAAGCACGTTTTGGTGATTTTTACTTCGAAATTCAAGTTGAAATTCTGGGATTATTCTACTCTACTCCGTAAGTTCATGTTTTTTTCTTCAAACATTATGAATTGTTTTCTTGCAAATATGGGTAACTAAATCCACAACTAGGGTTTTGCATGCATTGATAATTCTTTCGTCTAGAAGTCTTTTTAACAGTGCGCAGCGTTAGAACTCGCCTTGTTGCTACTTGCCGGACCAAGGAGGTAGTTAATAAGAAAATAATTATCAACATAAATTTAGTGTAATACTATCTAATAGAATAAATGTCGATTGGTGCGAGGGTGAAAACTAAATCATACATCAATGTGACATCTAATATGAGGTAATGGTAAGGGTTAGTAAATTATACACACGTAGCCGAACCAAGGTGCGAGGTGCAATTCTCTAGATGCCGGACCAAGGATTTAGAGATACATAACTTATCGCTTCGCATGTAATACACTAGGAAGAGATTGCTATTACTAGGATTACAGAGTTATGAGCTTATGGGGAACACAGACGCCCTAGTTTCCTTCTCAATTTGATAACAACAAAAGTTTGAATCTTGCTTACTAATTACTTTCATAATTTCCAAAATTTGTTACACAAATCCCCCCCCCCCCCCTTTTACTTATTTGTCTCGGAAATACATTGGCTAAACGAATAAAATCGTTATTGAACTTAAGTCTAAACCATATTCCTTGTGGGATCAACCCCAACCTACAAGTTGGGTTCTTTACGTGATAACGATCGCTTATGCTTCTGAAAAGAGGTGTAATTTGAGTGTATCAAATCCTCATACTTTGAGGACAATAGATGTGTTTTTCATATTCCGTTCTTTCATTTCAGTTTTAGTTTTGCTAGGGTTAGTTAGGGGGATGTCCCAGCAACTCTAGTCATCAGAGACTTTTTCAGACATAGTATTAGAATCAACTTTAGTTATGAGTGATTGTTCAGTATCACTAAACTCTTAGTAAGTTTTAATGTATTCATATTAGTTAGGTATTCCCCACTTTCAGTTCTCTCATGTTTTAGCTTCTGCATAGTATCTCTTTATTCAGTTGTTTTAGTATTCTTATGATATGCCAACTTCAGGGTTAGCTTGGGATCACTCGTGATCCTAGGTCCTGTGTTTACATCAAGGGGGTAGCCTCGGGGTGTGACATTTTGCTCCAGTGGCTTGCTCCACCCATTCTCTCGATGGATTTCTTTTTCTGTGTTGAGATCAGGGTTGATTGCGCGTGATTTTCTTCTTTGAGCATGAAAAATCTGCCATAAGATCCAACATTAAGAAAACATTGTCCGTTCATATTAGTTTTGAGATCTGGGTTTGACTTGTGGATTTCTGAGATTTTTTTGTTATTTTATATAGCACCATAATAACTAAGAGTGTTCAACTAAGGTTACAGAAGTGGAATATGTCGAATTTGTCCAGCTTAAGCATGTTAGGCTGAAACTATCAATGAAAAAATTCTTCGTTTTTATGCTCTATTTACTCTGCTGTAGACACTAAAACAAATTTAGCTTGCCCAAATTATCTTTTCAATTGAAATTCAAGGAAGAAGGAAAGTGATTCTATGAGATAATAGCTATGTCTCACTAGATCATTTGAGAGATTAATTTTGGGTTTCCATCTTCTCTCTGCGTTTGGTGGTTGTGGGTTGTGGAAGGTGAAGGAAAAGTGAGAGATATAATTATTTTGTTTTATTTTTTAAATAGAAAACTTATTATTTTTATCTTTTATTTGAGTGACATTTTTAGTTAATAATTTAAAAATTGTGATGAAATAATTATGACATGGCATTAACATATATGATGTGGATATGACATGTCATTTATGTTAGAGAGAGTGAGCTACACACATGGTCGGAGGGGTTCAAAAGTCTCATTTTAATTGAGTTTAAGAGTTTAGTAGGTAAATGATTAATTAGAAGGGTCTAGAATACAAACTCATACAACTACAAGGGTCCATTGAACCATTTCTCCTTTCCATTATAATTGATAATTTCAGCGGAGTTGCTTAGAACTTTAGAAACAAAATATTAACAAATTATCCAAAGGGAACCAAACTTTCTACATAACAATAACTGCCTCAGATAAGAACTTGCAGTACTTTTGTGAAGTATATACCTACAAATGATCAACTCTATTAGTTATCATAAGTGTTGGATGAGAACATATATTTAATTTTGAAGAATGACAGTTGCAAAGAACAAGTTCCACAAACATGATCTCAGTAGACCAAATCCAACTGGAACTAGGAAACAAATAAAGTTGAGGCGGTGAATAAAAATAAAACTGCTAGGAATTCAAGTCGCACAAGGAAAGGGTTGTCCGAGTCATACAAGGAGACGAAATCACTAAAAGTTTGTCACGTTGACTCCAACGAAGGAAAACCCTTTTTGTCTATAAAAGGAGAAGGGCTCGCTCAAAGAAAGACGCGCACTTACAAAGAGAGAAAGAAGAAAACACGATCAGGAGCTGTGAGAGTTTTTATATTCATCTTAAAGTGCTGCGTAGATTAGGCTGAGAGAGTTAAATTCATCTGAAGTTGAAATTTATTGTTTTAGTTACAATTGAGTTCTGAGTGTAGGTTGGTTTACAAGTTGGTGCAACTTGTAGACTTTAGAAGACTTAAACCTTGGGAGGTTTGCGTCTTGGGGTTAGGAATTAGAGTTTATAATTCCTTGGATTACATAGGTTTTGTAATCTTTTTGTAGTTTGAAGTGGTTCAATTAAAGTACAATTGAAAATTGTTGTGTTATCAATTTGCATATATATCGACACCAAACTACGAAACAATTAAGGAACAGATAGTTCATACGTGTTCCTTAGTTGAATTACGGAGGTTATAATTACAACAATAAGAGTTATATTAAACGCACTGCTGCGTCATTCACATTTGGTTTTGGACGGGGAATTAGTGAAACAGATTTTCTTGCTAGATCAGTCGCAGTGCAGGAATTTATTCATACAGTCGCAGCTCATACCTTATTTATCTCAAAATCAACTCTCTACTTCATTACTTCCAGTTCTAAAATAGAGGAAATCTACATCTGAAAAAGTAATTAACAAGCATTGAACAAGTTCATCATGATCTGGAATTTCCAACTTGAAGAATATGGAATATTAGATTAAAACTATTAATAACACATCAATTGAACACAAATTGATTCTCTCTTTGACTATTCTAATTTCTGATATTTCTATATAATATCATAAGTTTTACTTTTTCAATAAACAAAGATACTTTTTTGTGACATCTTTGTCTAACAAGGTATCTAACACAATGCATGTGATTTTACAAGTGGAGGGACTTAGCTTGACATATCTTATATAGACCGACATGGCTTGTACAAATTATGTGCAAAAGACTCTTAATTACATGGTGATACTATCCGTTTGAGAAAAACTTGCATAGTTTCTCCCTAAATGTCTCTGATCATTAAGAGTATCACTACTCTTAACATATCTCTTTTTGTCGTCAACTTCTAGTGAGACAACGAAGTATTATGTCACGGCTCATACCTTACTTATCTCCAAATTAACTCTCAGCTTTATCACTTTCAGTTCCAAAATTGTAAAAAATCTGAATCTTAAAAAGTAGCTAACAAACATTGAACAAGTTCATGATCTGCTAATTTTCTTGCTTTAAGAATATGACCTATTAAATTAAAATTATTAATAACACATTAATTGAACACAAATTTATTCTCTCTTCATTTATCCTAATTTATGATATTTCTACGTAATATCATAACTTTCACTATTTTTAATAAATATTTGAGTTGAACTTGATATTTTCACTGGAACAAAATCTCATTTTTTTGTTAAAATTTGAATTTGCCAATAAACACAAGGTAGAATGCTTCTATGTGTATCATGAGGAGGAGAGAAGAAGTGGGGAAACAAAGTAAAGTGATTTTTCATAGTGCATAGAAAGCAAAGTAAGAAGTGGGGAATAAATGTGCATAGTAAATTGGAAAATTTACTGTGCTTAATTTTTTCTATATATACCTCATTACAATTATTGAATAGAGATCAAAATAAAGATTCTTTTTATTTCTTCTCTAACAACTTAATTAGTTTTGAACATTTTAGTGCAGAAATGGGTTACATAAAACTTGTATTTTTTTATGATATTTCCCTTCCTCTACATATCAACTTGTTTTTTGCTTATCCTTATCTCATTTGTGTCCCAAAGATCAAGCTCTTGCTCTTCTACAATTCAAGTACACGTTTACTATAAATGCTTATTCGAAAACACTATCATGGAACATGAGCATAGATTGCTGCTCATGGGATGAAATTCATTGTGACGAGATGACAAGAAAAGTCATTGAGCTTAACCTCGCTACAGCGGACTTCAAGGAAAATTTCACTCTAACAGTAGCCTCTTTCAACTCTCCATTCTCAAAAGGCTTAATTTGTCTTTTAATAATTTCTCTAGATCGTACATTTTACCTAAATTTGGTGAGTTTTCTAGTTTGACGCATCTTGATTTGTCGTATTCAAGTTTTAAAGGTCTAATCCCAGCAGAAATCTCTCACCTTTCTAAATTACACGTTCTTCGTATCCAGAGTTATATTAATAGGGTCTTAGATTCAAACCTCACAAATTTGAACTACTCCTTAAGAACTTGACCCAACTAAGAGAGCTCAACTTTGATTCTATGAACATCTCTTCCACCATGCCTCTGGATTTCTCTTCCTATTTACTCTACACTTTATGAATACACAATTATATGGGATACTGCCCGAAAGAGTTTTCCACCTTTCTAACTTAGAATCTCTTGATTTATCATCCAACTCCCAGCTCAGTGTTAAGTTTCCCACAACCAAATGGAATAGCACTGCCTCACTCCAAGCATTAGATATCTATAGAGTGAATGCTACTGGTAGGATACCTGAATCATTTGGTCATCTAACTTCACTGCGTAGATTAGATTTATTTTCTTGTAATCTCTCGGGGTCTATTCCTAAACCTCTATGGAATCTCACCAACATAGAAGAATTGAACCTTGAGTATAACCATCTTGAAGGACCAATTTCTGAATTCTTTAGATTTGGAAAGCTCGGGTTCTTATCACTTACAAATAACAACTTTGATGGTCAACTTGAGTCTAAAACAAAATCAACTGGAAGGTTCTATTCCAATGTCACTCCTAGACAAACAGTTCCTGCGATTTCTTCTCCTTTCACGAAATAATCTCAATGGACAGATCGCTTCAATGATCTGCAATCTGAAAACACTACAAGTGCTAGATTTGGGCAGCAACAATTTGGAGTGAGCCTTTTCGAGAATTTTGAAGCTGTGAAAATAAATGGTGAGAATAGTGGAACCCGATAGTATGTAGCTGATATAGGTTCTCATTATTACACAAATTCCTTGATAGTGACAACAAAGGGGCTGGTTGTTGAACTTCCTCGAGTTTTGACTACAAACATAATTATCGATCTCTCAACGAATAGTTTTGAAGGTCATATCCCAAGCATTATTGGAGATCTCGTTGGGCTTCGTACGTTGAACTTATCTCATAATCGCTTGGAGGGTCACACACCAATATCAGTGCACCAATTATCTGTACTTGAATCATTGGATCTCTCATCCAACAAAATCAGCGGAGAAATTCCACAACAACTTGCATCCCTCAAATCACTTGAAGTCTTAAATCTCTCTCACAATCATCTTGTTGGATGCATCCCCAAAGGAAAACAATTTGATACGGTTGAGAACAGTTCATACCAAGGGAATGATGGGTTATGTGGATTTTCACTCTCAAAGGATTGTGGTGGTGATGATGGGGTAGCACAAATGACGACTCTAGTTGAGCTAGATCAAGAAGAAAGAGGAGATTCATCAATGATCAGTTGGCAGGCTGTTCTCACGGGTTACGGTTATGGACTGTTTATTGGACTGTCCATAATATACATAGTGTTGTCAACTCAATATCCAGCATGGTTTTCGAGGATTGATGTAACATTGGAACACAAAATCATTAAAAGAATGAAAAGGCACAAGAAAAGATATTAGTGAGTCACCACCAGGTATTCAATTTGATCTTTATCAATGAATTTTCTGCCTTTAAAAGCTTTTTAACTTTCAATACTTCTTTTTTGAAAATTACAGGATTCAAGTCTAATATGTTGTTGGTGATGCAAACAAAAGATTGTACTTTCCTAGTTTTTGATGTATTTGAATAAAAGCATTAGTTTCCGTTTATCAATAGTTTGTTACATATTCAGCGTAATTATTATTTAGCTAATTGGATTCGACTTTAAAGTTCAGTTAATGGATTTATGAAGTAATAAGATGTAATAATAGTCGATCAGTTTTAAAGATAAAAGATATAATATGAGTATATCAACCTAATATTGTGGATGTCATAACTGTTGGGTATGTAGCAAGAGTTAATGGGAAATGGAGGGAAGATTAAAAGAGAGGAATTTGGAAAGTTGGAAACTTGAAAAGTCCTCTTATGCTTTAGTGAAAAAGCATTTCTCCCTCATCGGTGGTGGAAAGAAAAATAGAAGAGTTTAAATATAGAAACACTCCTATTAATTGTTAAAAGGATTGGAAAGAGGGACCCCCCTCGCGACTTCGGCTTTGGCTTTGGAAAATGATCGATCGAGAGATTATTTTTAAATGCCCAAAACGCCAAAACATTTCAATTAATTAGTTAATTAACCGAAACATTTCGATTATTCAGTTAATTGACCGACCCGACACGGATCCGCGCGTGACCCACAAACTTTTCTGATTTCTTCTGCACAAAGTTTATCCGTGTACTTTATTACTGTTGAGTGGTTCCTTGACACCAAAGTTTTGGGTATCAATACACTGGTGATTGATATCATTCTATCCTGGGAGGACATATTCCAAATCAAACCTCAGATACTAGAGGGGAATAATTTCCTTAAGGGGACACTGTGCATTCAGTGAGCTTGATCTTTTCCGTTGTCTTTTTCCAGATTCTAGTATGTTTTATAGATTTTAGTTGTTCTGACTTAATTTGTTCTTCTGTTTCTACTGGTTCATTAATACTTTGGTTACTTCGTGTTTCTGCAAAGTTTATTGGAATTTGTAATTCTGTTTTAAGCACAGATTTGCAACAATCTTAAGGAAATTATTTTATTGTATTTTAATATGTGGTTCTAGTGGAGACAAAAACCTTCGTGGTTTTATACTCCTATTAAGTTTGCAATTTAAGTTATTGCTTATTGAGTCATTTGTATCAATTTCTGTTTTTTACAAATTCTGATTCTAAAATGGCAAATGATAATGTGACGGTGGTTGTTGTTGCACCAACCCGAACTGTTGTACCACCAGCAGAGAAACCGGAAAAATTCTCTGGTGTGAATTTCAAAGGATGGTAGCAACGAGTATTTTTCTGGCTTACCACTTTTGTTCTGCAGAAATTTACCAATGAAGTAACTCCAGTGCCTGCTATTGAAATGCCAGACAGAGAAAAGTTCATGATTATTGAAACATGGAAACAGACAGACTTCTTATGTAAGGGATACATTTTGAGTGCTTTAGAGGATGACTTATATAATGTCTATAGTGCAATGACAACTTCGAAAGAATTGTGGGATGCACTTGAGAAGAAATATAAAACAGAAGATGCATGCTTGAAAAAGTTTGTGGTCGCTAAGTTTTTAGACTATAAAATGTCAGATAGTAAAACTGTTGGATCACAAGTGTAGGAACTTCAACTTATTTTCCATGATCTGATTGCTGAGGATATGGTAGTAAATGAAGCTTTTCAAGTGGGTGCAATGATCGAGAAGTTGCCTCCTTCGTGGAACGATTTCAAGAATTATCTAAAGCACAAACGTAAGGAAATAAAGCTTGAAGATCTTGTGATTCGGCTCAAGATTGAGGAAGATAACAAGATCGCTAAAAAGAAGTCACGTAATAGTTTGACATTAATTAGAGTTAATATTGTTGAAGAAGCTCCTACTAAAGGCAAGAAGAGAAATAAGTCCAACGGACAGAAGTCAGAACAGGCCAAGAAGAAATTCAAGGGCAATTGTTACAACTGTGGTAAGGCTGGTCACAAGTCTTCTGACTGTCGTGCTCCAAGAAAGGATAAAGACAAAGACAAAGACAAAGGCAAGAGTCAAGCAAACATCATGGAAGAGATGGAAGATGCAGATGACCTATATGCAATGATCTCGGAGTGCAACTTAGTTGGAAATCCCAAGGAGTGGTTTCTCGACTCAGGTGCCACTCGACATATTTGCTCTGCGAAAGAAGCCTTTGCAACGTACACTCCTGCTGAGTTCGACGAAGATTTGTTCATGGGGAACACAGAAAAAACAAGGATTGCAGGAACTGGAAAAGTTATGTTGAAGATGACATTCGGCAAGGTGTTGACTCTGAACAATGTTCTGCACGTTCCTACTATTAGGAAGAATTTAGTTTCTATTGCACTGGTCATTAAGAACGGGTTTAAGTGTGTCCTAGTTAGTGATAAAGTTGTAATAAGTAAAAATGAGATATTCTTAGGATATGGCTACCTCACTGAGGGCCTCTTCAAACTGAATGTAATGGTTATTGACAGTATTAATAAGAATTCTGATTTTGTTTACTTATTTGAGTCAAATGATTTATGGCATGCCCGTTTGGGACATGTAAATTACAAAGCCTTGCGGAAATTGATTACTTTAGAAGTATTGCCTGATTTCAAATGCGATAAATCGAAATGCGAAATTTGTGTAGAAAGTAAGTTTGTTAAACATCCTTATAAGTGTGTTGAAAGAAATTCAAAACTTTTAGACTTAATTCACATAGATATATGCGATATGAAGTCGACGCCATCACGTGGTGGGAAAAAATATTTTATAACTTTTATTGACGATTGCACTCAATTTTGTTATGTATATTTGCTTAATAGTAAGGATGAAGCAATTAATGCATTTAAGCAATACAAAAATGAAGTGGAGAATCAATTGAATCTAAAGATAAAAATGATTCGGAGTGATAGGGGTAGAGAATACGAATCTCCTTTTGCAGAGATATGTTTGGAATATGGTATTATTCATCAAACTACTGAACCTTATACACCACAATCAAATGGTTTGGCGAAACAGAAAAATAGAGCATTAAAGGAAATGATGAATGCCTTGATAATCAGTTCTCGTTCACCGTGAAACCTGTGGGGGGAAGCCATCCTTACGGCTAACAAAATACTCAATAGGGTACCCAGAAGCAAAATGCAATCGATTCCATATGAGTTATCAAAAGGAAGGAAACTCAACTTGAAATATTTTAAAGTGTAGAGGTGTCTAGCCAACGTAGAGGTTCCTTTACCCAAGAGGGTGAAAATTGGACCCAAAACAGTGGACTGTGTATTTATTAGATATGCTGTGAACAGTAAGGCCTGTCGGTTTTTGGTTCACAAATCTGATAATCCTGAAGTTCATGTGAATACGGTAATTTAGTCAGATAACGATGAGTTCTTTGAACACATTTATCTGTATAAAACTGAATGTGAGTCGACAAGTGAAAGACCTAGACGACCACGGGAAGAATCAATGGAAAATACACTACCTAATGAGGATCCTAGGCATAGTAATCTCCAATGGAAATCCACTCCTTTCGGATCATATTTTGTGGCATTCTTGCATGAAAATGAGCCTCCAACATTTAAAGAAGTTATGTCTTCATCTGAGTCAATCTATTGGAAAGAAGTAGTCAATAGTGAGATCGAATCAATTTTAAGTAATCATACTTGGAAATTGGCTGATCTTCCTCCTGGAAATAAACATTTAGGATCAAAGTGGATCTTTAAAAGGAAAATGAAAGCCGGTGGGACTATTGACAAATATAAGGCTAGACTTGTAGTCAAAGGATACAGACAAAAGGAAGGTCTGGACTACTTTAATACATACTCTCCAGTAACAAGGATAACATCAATTAGGATGTTAATAGCACTAGCGGCAGTGCATGATCTTAAAATCCACCAAATGGATGTAAAGACAGCCTTCTTAATTGGAGAGTTGGAGGAAGAAATTTACATGGAACAACCTGAAGGGTTTGTCGTTCCTGGTAAAGAAGAGAAAGTGTGCAAACTTGTGAAGTTGTTTTATGGGCTCAAGCAAGCACCCAAACAATGGCATGCTAAATTTGACCAAATAATGTTGGCAAATGGATTCAAGATTAACGAATGTGATAAGTGTGTTTACATTAAAAACGTTCTGAATCATGAAGTCATTGTTTGTCTGTATGTTGATGACATGTTAATAATGAGTAAAAATATTGACGATATAAATGCTACTAAGTGCATGCTGTCCAACAAGTTCGATATGAAGGACTTAGGAGTTGTTGATTTGATCTTAGGGATTAGGATTCTCAAAACTCCTCAGGGACTAGCATTATCTCGGTCTCATTAGATGGAAAGAGTATTGGATAAGTTCAAGTACTTAAATTTCAATGTTGTCAAAACTCCAATTGATTTAAGCTTTACATTTCAAAAGAATGTAGGTGAAAGTGACTTTCAATTAGAATATGCCAGAGTATTGGGAAGTTTGATGTATATTATGGATTGTACGCGACCAGATATAGCATGTGCTATTAGCAAACTGAGTCGGCTCATTAATAATCCGAATCAAACTCACTAGATGGCAATGAAACGTGTGTTGGGGTATCTGAAACATACACAACACTATGTTTTACATTATAATAAATATCCTGTTGTGATTGAAGGATATAGTGATGCAAATTGGATCACCGGGTCAAATGAAGTAAAATCCACAAGTGGTTATGTGTTTACACTTAGTAGAGGAGTAGTCACTTGGAAATCGTCCAAACAAACATGTATCGCTCGCTCCATAATGGAATCTGAATTTATTACTTTACATAAGGCTGGTGAAGAAGCTGAATGGCTCCGGAATTTCTTAAAGGATATTCTATTCTGGCCCAAACTTGTGGGACCTATTTGCATACATTGCAATATCAACCAACAATAGGTAGGGCAGAGAGTGTCATGTACAACGGGAAGTCTCGTCATATACGACAGAGACATAACACCGTAAGACAACTGCTCTCTAGTGGAATTATCATTATTGAATATGTGAAGTCAAGCGATAATGTGTCAGATCCACTAATGAAAGGCCTACTGAGAGAGGCAGTTGAAAGATCATCTAAGGGAATGGGTTTACGGCTTAGGACAAGTCAGCATGGAGGTAACTCTATCTAGCAAACTAGAAATCCCAAGAGCTATATTTAAGGAGAAAAACAAAGTTGTGACTGATGGTTCGACATTGTCAATCAACTCAATCCATTCTCACGATGAAAACAATGTTCAGGAACAAGGTTAAGACTTTAAGGCTTGTTAATGAGTTAATAAAGCTTAAAGTTTTTAATGATTTGCTAAGTTTGGCAGATTTGATCAAATAGTGTATCTACAAGATGACACGATTAGAAATCACCTATGTGAGTGTGAAGTGTAAGCCGCTTCGAAGAGGATTTTATGTCAAAAGTCTATTCTCTATACACTCATGAAACCAGGAGGTGTTCATGGCTGAAACGAACACAACTGTAAGAACCATAAACCGTAAAAGGTTAATTGTGTGACATATTGTTGTTTAGGTATACACCAAAGCTCGACGGTTCAAAGATATCGCATCTACCGATTGACCGAGTATATCCGACATATGTTCACTACGAAAAGTCCAAGGGGAAACCTACTTATCCAGATGCAATTGATCCTTTCTTGTAAAGTACACACTAGTATGTGCATTCCTTATGTTATAACCATTCCCCATTCATGTGGGGGATTGTTGGGTATGTAGCAAGGGTTAATGGAAAATGGAGGGAAGATGAAAAGAGAGGAACTTGGAAAGTTAGAAACTTGAAAAGTCCTCTTATGCTTTAGTGAAAAGGCATTTCTCCCTTATCGATGGTGGAAAGAAAAATAGAAGAGTTTAAATATAGAAACACTCCTATTAATTGTTAAAAGGGTTGGAAAGAGGGACCCCCCTCGCGCCGTCGTCGACGTCGCTCGCTCAGCCTGGCTTCGGCTTCGTCTTCGACTTTGGCTTTGGAAAATGATCGATCGAGAGATTATTTTTTGGACAAAGTTTGTTTTAATTATTTAGTTAATTATTTATTTAATTAATTAAATTAAATGGCCAAAACGTTTCAATTAATTAGTTAATTAACCGAAACGTTTTGATTATTCAGTTAATTGATCGACCCGACTCGGATCCGCGCGTGACCCATTTTATTTAAATTTCCCATCGTTGGAAGTGGTTGTTCTAAAATGTTGCAACTTTCAGCAACAGCCATGACTGTTTGAAAGGTTGTAAACTTTCATGAATGGTCGTGTGGATTCTGAAAGGGTTGCAACCTTTCGGAACCAGTTCTTCTTGCCTATAAATACATTGATTCTTCAGATTATTTCCTTACAAAATTTTCTGATTTCTTCTTCTTCTGCACAAAGTTTCTTCGTGTACTTTTTTGTTGTTGAGTGGTTCGTTGACACCAAAGTTTTGGGTATCAATACACTGGTGATTGAGATCATTCTATCCTGGGAGGACATATTCCAAATCAAACCTCGGATACTAAAGGGGAATAATTTCCTTAAGGGGACACTGTGCATTCAATGGGCTTGATCTTTTCCGTTCTGTCTTTTTCCAGATTCTAGTATGTATTACAGATTTTAGTTGTTCTGACTTAATTATGTTCTTCTGTTTCTACTGGTTCATTAATACTTTGGTTACTTCGTGTTTCTGCAAAGTTTATTGGAATCAGTAATTCTGTTTTATACACAGATTGACAACAATAACATGCTCGGGAAGAAAACATTGAGTAAGATTAGCATAAGATCTAGTGCCAATTTGGAGCACTAGTTCAATGCTTGCTACTTTTGGTGCTGAATCCACAATCGCCTGCTGTTGTAGTAGTAAATTAGAGATGAATTATGTTTACTAATTTCATATTTACTTTGTAGTAGTTAATCAGACTTATTCAAACAGTTGTTGAATGAACTCTCTCTAAATTAGTAAAGTTTGCAATTACTACTACTATAGAGAAGTACAACAAAGGCAGTTATAATTACGTAGAAAGTGCAATACTTTGTTTTCATCATGTCTTATGGGAGAGTCATATCATTCACTTCCTTTCAATGTGGAAGGGCATACAACCCAAAGTCGCATCATGTCTTGTGATGGGGAGATTTTATTCATCGCAAATTTAAAATCGGTACTTTATGTTTGTGTTATGATGTCACGAGACAGAGTTGGAGAAAATTAGAAACTAAGAGGTTTCCTAAGGGCATTTATAGTTATGTAGAAATTAAGTTCACTTTTGGAGAATAATATAGAGATAAGTGTCAAAAACACATCTAAACTATCCCATTTTTTTTAGTTTCATACCTAAACTATTAAGAGTGTGAGTTTCATACCTAAATTATCACTTATTAGTTTGAGAAACACACTTCTATCTTTTATAACACTCTCATCGTGATGTGTAATACACTCTCTCTTTTATTCAAAAAAAAAGTGTCACATCATACTCCATATGGATAAAACGTTTCACCTTGACAAAATTTAAATAAATATTAGTATTAGTTAAAATTAAAGATTAAAAAATTATTATCTCAAAAAAAATAATATTTTTTCATAGTAAAATATTTTTCTTATCCCACTCCATAACTTCCTCTCACCGTACCCCTCCCCCCCCCCCCTCCGCGCCAGCCCCACCAATTTTTAAATTATTATTTTTTGCTTAAATTTCTTTTATAAAAGTATTTAATTTTTTTATTTCATCTCCCCCCCCCCCCCTTCAAATACTAATTTAGATATTATTTAAAAAATAAAAATAAATTCTACCCACTTTACCTAACCTTCTGCTTTCAATTTTATTCCCGTTTTTTGTTAGATATATACATATCAAAAATATTTTTTACTTGTTGCCGAAAGACTTCTGGAAACTCTCTTACTATAGGAGCTGAATGAAAAGGAGGTACCTCAACACTAGAGTCATTAACTCGGACTAAGTGATAGATACAACCCTTTGAAACTAACTTCCTTGCCTTAAGGTACGAAATGAAACGACCCTTAGGCACTGCTAAACTACTACTCCACTCTAAGACTGGCTCATTCAGAAACTGAAACTTGACCACTCGAGTTCTACAGTCTAATGATGCATAACAGGCATAAAGCCAATCCATACCTAGAATGACATCAAAATCTACCATGTCTAACTTAACCAAATCAGCCATGGTGCTCTTGTGATTGATAGAAACGGGACAATCACGATAGACTCTTTCCGCTAGAATAGACTCCCCAACAGGTGTAGAAACACAAAAGGGTTCACAAAGTCTTTCAGGAAGAACATCAAACTTATTTGCAACATAAGGAGTTACAAAAGATAAACTTGCTCCTGGGTCTAGCAAAGCATACACATCAAAAGCAAAGACTATGATCGTACCAGTGACAACATTAGGAGAGTTCTCTTGCTCCTGGAGACTGGTGATTGCATAGAGGCGGTTTGCTCCTCCACCTACACTAGAAGTAGCTCCTCTAGGTGTCGTCCTGTCTGGTGGAACAACTGAAGAAGACTGTGCTTTATTGCCCCCATTACCCTGCCTATTCTTTGGACACTCTCGCATGAAATGTCCATTCTGACCACACCTGAAACAACCAATGGAGCCCTCTCGACAAATACCTGAGTGGTTCCTACCACATTTGGTGCAGGCAGGAGGCTTACTACTCCCTTGCGCCACACTACCCGAAGATTGTGCTGGTCTAGCCCTGAAGTCCTTCGAATTCTGGCCATAAAATTCACCTTTGTATCTGGGTGCAGGTGCTCTAGCAGATGATGGAGCAGGTCCCTTTTGCCTTTGCTGAAAGGAGAAACGGTTTGAATTACCTTTCTACTGCCCGGACTCATTACCGGTCTTGGCTCCCTTACTTCTGAACTCTTCTCTGTCCCTCAGCTTCTCATCCTCAACCTACTGTATATAGACCATTAACCTGGATATGTCCATGTCCCCGATAAGCATTGCAGCCCTACCTTCCTTACTTGACAACCGAGACAGCCCAGCAACAAACAAGCTCATTCTATTTCTCATATCCGTCACCATCTCCGGAGCATAGCGGGATAGTTGGGTGAACTTCAGACTGTACTCATGAACACTCAAAGACTCCTGCTTAAGTGTGAGGAACTAACGTATCTTGGCCTCTCTCAATTCTCGAGGAAAGAAATTCCCTAAGAAAGTTTCCTCAAAACCGGCCCAACTCGCAGGTGGTGCATTCTCAGCTCTGCCCTCTTTCCACTGGTCGAACCAAGTTCTAGCAACATCTTTTAATTGATACGCAGCTAGTTCAACCCGCTCAGTATCTGCCACATGCATCACATCAAAAATATTCTTCACCTCCTCAATGAAGTCCTCTGGATCCTCAGTAGTGCTCGAACCCATGAAACTCGGAGGATTCATCCCTAAGAACTCATAGATCCTAGAAGTGTCAGCTCATTCATGTCGAGCTCCCCTTTGCTGACCAATCTGATTAGTTACAGCTTGACTCAGAATTCTAATTGCGTCTCTGAACTCTGCATTAGAAACTTCCCCTTGATCTTGCACTCTCGGGGCATAAGGTAACTTTCGCTCATCCACATAACGTTTAGGAAGACGCCCTCTACCAACTCTTCATGGAGGCATGACTATCTGAAAACACGCACAAGCACGGATTAAGAGATCAACTCTAACGCACGATATGAGTGTGAAAGAAATGAGAAATCTTCCTAAATGTTGTAGCCTCCCAATTATAGATGTGGCGCGCTTCACATCGATAACTAGGACTCTACGGACACGGCTTGATAGACTCCCTAGGACTCTTGAACTTTGTGCTCTGATACCAAGTTTGTCACGCCCCGA
This sequence comes from Solanum verrucosum, assembly GCF_900185275.1. NCBI lineage: Eukaryota > Viridiplantae > Streptophyta > Magnoliopsida > Solanales > Solanaceae > Solanum > Solanum verrucosum. Next base: position 83,759 of record NW_026020285.1, read on the forward strand.
GCCTACGCCCTGGGCGGAACCGGCACTCGGAGACCATTGTTGGCCCTAAGCAAACCCTTGGTCTGGCTTTCTTAACTCAACGGAAATATAACTCAACAGAAAAACTCAATGCAAATGCAAGATTTACAAAACAACTTAACTTATGAAATCTGGCCACAAGGGCAACTCGAATCTCAAAATAGAATATTTACATATATACATAGATGAGAGACTCAAAACTAACTGACTGACTGTCTATGAAGCCTCTAAAGTACTGAGATGGATGTTGGGACAGACCCCACAACATCCTAATAAAACAAAACTAGGAACACAAAATAATTAAGTCCTCCGGAATGTAAGGAGGCTCACCACTGACTCTGGAATGCTCAGCTGGATCAACGACGTGCAGGATGCTGATCCGCGGTACCTGTATCTGCATCGTCATAAGATGCAGGACAACTGGCATCAGTACATGGAATGTACGAGTATGCGAGTTGGAAAACTAAGCAACAAAGGCTAGAAAGAAATCTGGAAGAAACTGAATAACTTACCTGGCTCAACTCAACCTGACTGACCTCTTTCAATATAAGGCAATTTAAAGCAAGTGCGATATAAAGAAAGACTGTTTAAAACATACTATAAACTCTGTGTGTATACAAAGATACAATAAGCCCGAGATGTATATAGAAATACAAATGAACTGATGTATATAAAAATACAATAATTTCTGTGTATTAAAATACAATAACTGTTGTGGGAGTTTCTCTAACCGACAACCATCACATAAGAGCTATAGTGATGATACATCGATCGACCTCACGCTGCCAGAGCATCTTATACCCCGCCAAAGGTATAAGACCTGAACTGCCTAATGGATCCACTAGTCTAATCTGAAAATGATTCATCTAAAAAGTATGATCCTTTTCTACCCATGGTGGCTAACATGGTTCTATGGGGGCTATGGGTTCTTTGAACGCTCCCCCAATTCGGTGCTCGATACTACTCCCAAAAATGTACTGGCTCTTATGTTTTTAAAACATATTTCTTCCTGCCGATATGAGATAATTACTCAAAAACTAGCCCGAAGGCTCTTTTGGAAATCTCAGTTTCCAACCTTGTTTAAATGTAAAAACATTTCTTTAAAACTTCTTTGGGAATACATAGTTCCCTAATATCTTTGAGAAATGAACTCAACTTTATGTTCTTGACTTAACTTGAAACTCTATACTCTTTACTCGACTTGAAACTCTATACTCTTTACTCGACTTGAAACTTGAGCCTTAGAATGCAGTTAAAACGTTCAATAAAGACTCTTGAACAACTCTAAAGACTTGCTTGGACTTATTTCTTAACTTGCTTGACTTGACTCTAACTTCACTTGACTTTGATCCAAACTCGCCTTTAATTGAACTATGGATTCAAGGTATATGATCACATGTTTATAGATGAATTCGGGATGTCTAAACGTACCTTAGAGTGTTGGAAACAACTAGGAAACATAGGTATAATACCTAGGAACATGCGTGAGAAAGCATGGAAAGAATGGGGAAACATGGCGTCCTTGGCGCTCTGCAAGGTGCGGAGCACCAGCCCTCGAAGCTCAGAAGGCACCTGCTGGTGCTCTGAGAGGCGTGCCGCCCCAAGGGCTGGACTTCAGAGTCCCCTTTAGGGTGCGCTAGCAAGCGCGACGCGCCAGACCATTCCCCAGAAAACCCGACTTTTATCCCTCTTTTCTTCCACTCTAAACCTCTCTAACCTCAATGGATTCAACCCCAAACACTAAGGATCATAAAAACCCTCAATAAACAAGAGATTCAACTCAAACGCACAACCAAATCATGTCCCACAACCAACAATAACTTCAACAACACAATCAACAACATCAACAACACAACCCAACAACTTCAACAACATATCCAATCTTTCTCAATAATAATGAGTTTGGTGTGTAGGGGAAAGGATTCAACCCACACTAAGAACTCACATACCTAGTAGGGATCACCCCCGACGATATCCACGAGGATCCTTGACGGAAACTCCTTGCTTGATCTTCTCTTCCTCCTCTTCTTCTCCTATTCTTCTTCTTTTCTTCTTCTCTCAAGCCCTAGATTTCACTCTTAAAAATGGGACCAAAAATGATCCAAGAATCAGCCTAACACAACAATATAATCCCAAAAGAAATGGCTAGGGAAAAGACCAAAATGCCCTTAAATTTCCGAACGGATTTCCTACCAACTGCCCAAATTTCAAAGGGCATAACTCGCTCATACGAAATTGGAATCAAGAAAACTTGGCGGCGTTGGAAAGATCATTCCAAGGGCTTTCCAAACATAACTAGAACTACTCCTAAATCATCCTGAGCTAGGAGTTATGACTGCTCAAATTTGGCGAAAACTCACTGATTTCCCACACTTAACCAAATTCCAGATTTTAAATTTTTCAAAAAAAATGACTATTTCCAATTTCAAGCTTTTTCATAGTTATTTCAAATTGCCGGATGTTACATTTATAAAAGAATATTTTTTTAAAAAAAAAGGACGGGGAATTGTACGGGGGGCTACGGGAGGAAGTGGTGGAGTGGGGTAAGAAAAATAATTTAATTTAAAATATATATATATATATATATATATATATATATATTTTTGGATAGTAATACTTTAATCTTTAATTAATATTAATAGTTTATTATTTAATTTTTGTCAAGGTGGAATATTTTATCCATGTGGATGTCATGTGCCAACGTTTTTTCAAATAAAAGAGAGTACATCACACACATCAATGAGGTGTGTTTCACAAACAAATAAGTGATAGTTTAGGTATGAAACTCACACTCTCAATAGTTTAAGTGTGTTTTTGACATTTATCTCAATAATAAACTAACATTCAGTGACGATGAAGTACTTACTAACTAAGCATAAGAAGATGATGAAAACTTTAAAAGCAATAGAGGTACATGTTTCGGATGATGAACACAACTGTATGCAGATGGACATTTTAATCAGAACTAACTCACATCCTTTTGATAAAACAGTATCATCCATAAATAGTTCCTAAAATGTTTGTCAAAACCAATTCACTTGCAAACACCGAAGGAACTACCAAAATCTTAACATTTTCAAAAGCTTTTTCTTTGCCGCTATCTATATAAGGAGATGATGTATACATTGAAGTTGTTTTCCTCAAGGTCCATACACCATTATTACTGGAAAAAAATTGCATACCAAATTTTTCAGTGAACCAACGGGGCATTTCGTTTGAAATTTCAACAGGAGTATCATTTTGAATTCCAATGCATATGCGGAACTCAATTGCCAGTGACCATATTCTTAATAGCTATCGCAATTAGGAGAATTTTTGTCAGAGATGAAAGTTTGTTGTCAGTAGGGGGTAGTGGTATCAGCTCTTATTGGTTCTGAAGAAAGTAGACAAAATCTGTTTCAACGTTCAACTACCAACACTCATTTTCAGTCATATGACTCCAAATGATGAAAGTGAACTTAAATTTACATTGATTCAAAAAGAACCTGACAGATATTTCAAGAGCCGAATTAGATGTAATTAATCTTGCATAGAATCAAATAGTATACCAAAGTAGTAGTTAGTTTTTCCCATCTCTTCTACCTTTGGTGGATAAAGGTATTTGTAACAAACCTGAATTCCTCACTATATTAAGAAGAGAACTAAAACATAATTACAACTTTAGAATTGTGATTGCAATACTCTAACTACAGAAATACAATGGAAATATTGAAATAATAAGACTCTAGAAGAAGAGGAGAGGACAAACATTTTCTTCAATATGTATAAACTAGGGGTGTACATAACCGGGTTGGTTCGGGTTTTTCAAATATCAAACCAAACCATTCGTGTCGAATTTTTAAATCTATAAACAAAGCCAAACCAATAAAATTCGGGTTTTTCAACCTCGGGTTTTTTCAGATTTTTTTAGGTTTTTCGGATTTTCAGGTTTTCCCGGTAAAGTATTCATACAAATATATAATTTACTTGTACTTCAAATATTTCTTTAGTCCTACCAAAATACAACTATCGTCTAAGGTGTTTCTTAAGAAAATAACACGAAATATGATATGAGTAATGACACTAAAATATCTAGTAAAAAAATAAATAATGAAATCGCGTAAAACAAATATTGCAAATTAACAAGTCATAATGAAAATGATCATAATTAAAAAGTACTAAATCATGCTAAAATAAGTTTAATAAGTATTAGTTACATGACTAAATATTAAAGGAAATTAAAATTAGATTATTATTTGAATTGTCTAAACCAATGTAAAACCAAAGAACAAATATTCAATAATATTGTCACTCTTAGTGTTAAATTGATTTTCTTTTTGCATTAGTATTAATTTGATTTTGATTTAAGCTTTATTATAATTACCAACATCTGTGGACTATAATCTTTATTGAACCATTCAGAATTCTAAGTTTCAAACTTGAAATAATATATTAAAAGATAAAAACAATGAAAAAGTATAAGAAATATTTAAAAATTATATCAAAGTAAATATTTTTATGTATAAAATAAAACTTTAAAATTATATATATAATGTCAGATTGGTTTGGTCTTGGGTTGTTTTTTTTTAGTTAAAACCAAACCAACCCAAATATAGTCGGGTTTTTTTTCAATACCAAACCAAGTCAAACCAACCACTAGTCGGGTTTTTTCTCTCGGTTTGACTCGGGTTGCGGTTTGGTTCGGTTTTCGATTCAGTTTTGTACGTATCCCTAGTATAAACCCTTCTTTCCAACTCATTTTCCCTTTCAACCAAATGTTAATTGGGCCTGGATCCCAAAAAAAACACTCCAATATTTTACCTGGCTCGATCTCATTCACCACTTTCAACTCATAGACCCTTATAGAGTCAACTTGGTTCACAACAATACACCCGCCTCCAAAAAGAACCTTGTCCTCAAGGTTCAAGTCAGGATACATCATCCGGCAATGTGGAGTATAATAAACATGGCTAGAGCAGGCAAAACCGTGTAGGGATAATATCATACTTTGGTTGGCAACTTGGAGTAGTCTAGACATGGTTGCATAATTCTTGATTAGCTTTGGAACATGGCATGGATGTTTAGTAATGTGAGATATGTTCAAAAGAGTAATGCACCTATATATCTCACTCAAACTTATGGAAGCACTAGTAGAAGCAACATAGGGAACCTTCGTCATGTTTACCAACAACAAGCGACACATATGGCTAACAAGAGTTGCAATTCCCTTCTTACTCCATTCTTCCTTGCTATCAATTTCGTTACGATCAATTCAAATATTCACCTTGAAGTAGCTTGCCTTTCCCCAAATCTCTCCATTGAAACTGATATCAACCAATTATAATTACGCTCTCTTTGATTTATAATTTTCGACATTATCAAATGGAGTTCGGGTATAACCTCATGCCCAACAACCACACATTTGTTCAAGAGGATAAACAAAACTAATCCAGTATCTAAACCATGATGTAATCTATGGCGTGCAGCCCACTCTATCATCTTAAGGACCCCATAAAGTGTGTAACCTGCATAAGGGTGTTCAACCTGAAACTTCACCTTATATCCATGTTGGGTATATAGAAAGAGTTAATGAGAAACGGAGGGAAGATGAAAAGAGAGGAACTTGAAAAGTTGGGAACTTGAAAAGTCCTCTTATGCTTTAGTAAAAAGGCATTTCTCCCTCATCGGTGGTGGAAAGAAAAATAGAAGTGTTTAAATAGAGAAACACTTCTATTAATTGTTAAAAGGGTTGGAAAGAGGGATCCCCCTCGCGTCGTCGTCGTCGTCGCTTGCTCGGCTTCGGCTTCGGAAAATGATCGAGAGATTATTTTTTGGACAAAATTTTGTTTTAATTATTTATTTAATTCAATTAATTAGTTAATTAACCGAAACGTTCCAATCCGGCTCGGATCCGCGTGACCCATTTTATTTAAATTACTTTCCCATTTTATTTGAATTTTCCGCCATTGGAGATGAGAGATGACTGTTCTGAAAGGTTGCAACTTTCAGGAACAGCCATGACCGTTTGAAAGGTTGCAAACTTTCTGAAATGGTCGTGTGGTCTCTGAAAGGTTGCAACCTTTCGGAACTAGTTCCTCTTGGCTATAAATACCAGTTATTCTTCATATTTTTTACTAACGAAAATTTCGTATTTCTTCTTCTTCTGCACAAATATTTTTTGTGTACTTTACTGTCGTTGAGTAGCTCGTTGACACCAGCATTTTGGATATCAATACACTGGTGATTGAGATCATTCTATCCTAGGAGGACATATTCCAAATCAAACCTCGAATACTAGAGGGGAATAATTTCCTTAAGGGGACACTGTGAATTTAGTGGGTTTGATCTTTTTCCGTTCTGTCTTTTCCAGATTCTGGTATGTTTTACAGATTTTATTTTTTGTGAATATTTATGTTCGTCACTGGTTCATTGGAAACTTTGGTAACTTCGTGTTTCTGCAAAGTTTCTGGTAATCAGTATTACTGTTTTTAAACACATATTGGCAACAATCTTATGGAAATTATTTATTTTATTTTAATCTGTGTTTCTGGTGGAGACAAAAACCTTCATGGTTTTATACTCCTATTAAGTTTGCAATTTAAGTTAATGCTTACTGAGTCATTTGTATCAATTTCTATTTATTACAGATTCTGAAATGGCAAATGACAATGTTACGGTGGCTGTTGTTGCACCAACCCGAACTGTTGTACCACCAGCAGAAAAATTGGGAAAATTCTCTGGTGTGAATTTCAAAGGATGGCAGCAACGAGTATTTTTCTGTCTTACCATTCTTGGTCTATAGAAATTTAGCAATGAAGTAACTCTGGTGCTTGCTGCTGAAATGCCAGACAGAGAAAAATTCATGATTATTGAAGCATAGAAACAGACAGTCTTCCTATGTAAGGGCTACATTCTGAGTGCTTTAGAGGATGACTTATATAATGTCTATAGTGCAATGACAACTTTGAAAGAATTGTGGGATGCACTTGAGAAGAAATATAAGACAGAAGATGCATGCTTGAAAAAGTTTATGGTCACAAAGTTTTTCGACTATAAAATGTCAGATAGTAAATCTGTTGGATCACAAGTGCAGGAACTTCAACTTATTTTCCATGATCTGATAGTTGAGGATATGGTAGTAAATGAAGCTTTTCAAGTGGCTGCAATGATCGAGAAGTTACCTCTTTCGTGGAACGACTTCAAGAATTATTTGAAGCACAAATGTAAGGATATGAAGCTTGAAGATCTTGTGATTCGGCTCAAGATTGAGGAAGATAACAAAACCGTCGAAAAGAAGTCTCGTAAGAGTTCGACAATAATTGGAATTAATATTGTTGAATAAGCTCCTACCAAAGGCAATAAGAGAAAGAAGTCCAACGAACAGAAGTCAGAACAGGCCAAGAAGAAATTCAGAGGCAACTGTTACAACTATGGTAAGGCTGGTCATAAGTCTTCTGACTGTCGTGCTCCAAGAAAGGACAAAGGCAAGGACAAAGGCAAAAGTCAAGCAAACATCGTGGAAGAGATGGAAGATGCAGATGACCTCTGTGCAATGATCTCAGAATGCAACTTAGTTAGAAATCCCAATGAGTGGTTTCTCGACTCAGGTTCCACTCGACATAGTTGCTCTGCGAAAGAAGCCTTTGCAACATATACTCATGCTGAGTTTGATGAAGATTTGTTCATGGAGAACAGAGAAACAACAAGGATTGCAGGAAGTGGGAAAGTAATGTTGAAAATAACATCCGGTAAGGTGTTGACTTTGAAGAACGCTCTGCACATTCCTACTATTAGGAAGAATTTAGTTTATGTTGCACTGCTCGTTAAGAACGGGTTTAAGTATGTCCTAGTTAGTGACAAAGTTGTAATAAGTAAGAATGAGATGTTCTTAGGAAAGAGTTACCTCACTGAGGGCCTCTTCAAACTGAATGTAATGGTTGTTGACAATATTAATAAGAATTATGCTTCTGTTTACTTATTAGAGTCAAACGATTTATGGCATGCCCGTTTAGGACATGTAAATTACAAAGCTTTGCGAAAATTGATTACTTTAGAAGTATTGCCTGATTTCAAATTCGATAAATCGAAATGCAAAATTTGTGTGGAAAGTAAGTTTGTTAAACATCCTTACAAGTCTGTTGACAGGAATTCAAAACCTTTAGACTTAATTCACACAGATATATGTGATATGAAGTCGACACCATCTCGTGGTAGGAAAAAGTATTGTATAACTTTTATTGACGATTGGACTCAATTTTGTTATGTATACTTGCTTAATAGTAAGGATGAAGCAATTGATGCATTTAAGCAATACAAAAATGAAGTGGAAAATCAATTGAATCTAAAGATAAAAATGATTCGGAGTGATAGGGGTGGAGAATACGAATCTCCTTTTACTGAGATATGTTTGGAATATGGTATTATCCATCAAACTACTGGACCATATACACCACAGTCAAATAGTTTGGCTGAACGGAAGAACAGAACATTAAAGGAAATGATGAATGCCTTGATAATCAGTTCTAGTTCACCGCGAAATCTATGGGGGGAATCCATCCTTACGGCTAACAAAATACTCAATAGGGTACCCCGTAGAAAAACGCAATCGATTCCATATGAGTTATGGAAAGAAAGGAAACCCAACTTGAAATATTTCAAAGTGTGGGGGTGTCTAGCCAAGGTAAAGGTTCATTTACCCAAGAGGATGAAAATTGGACCCAAAACAGTGGATTGTGTATTTATTGGATATGTAGTGAACAGTAAGGCCTGTCAGTTTTTGGTTCTCAAATCTGATAATCCTAAAATTCATGTGAATATGATAATTGCGTCAGATAACGTTAAGGTCTTTGAACACATTTATCCGTATAAAACTGAAAGTGAGTCGACAAGTGAAAGACCTAAATGACCACGGGAAGAATCAATGGAAAATACACTATATGATGAGAATCCTAGGCGTAGTAATCGCCAACGGAAATCCACTTCTTTCGGACCAAATTTTGTGGCATTCTTTCTTGAAAATAAGCCTCCAACATTTAAAGCAGTTATGTCTTCGTCTAAGTCAATTTATTGGAAAGAAGCAGTCAATAGTGAGATCGAATCAATCTTAAGTAACCATACTTGGGAATTGGCTAATCTTCCTCCTGGAAATAAACTTTTAGGATCAAAGTAGATTTTTAAAAGGAAAATGAAAGCCGATGAGACTATTGACAAATATAAGGCTAGACTTGTGGTCAAAGGATACAGAAAAAAGGAAGGTCGGGACTACTTGGATACATACTCTCAGTAACAAGGATAACATCAATTAGGATGTTAATTGTAACACCCCGTATCTGAAATAGACCAAAAATGCAGATTTTGAGAAGTTGTATGTGCAACCCACGGTTGCCATCCACGGACCGTAGGTCAGACCACGGCCCGTGCTGGTGGTTCGTGGTTCACTACTGCAACCCCTCCCTCAACTCATCTCAGAAAATTGGCTAAGTCTCGAGTCACGAACAGACCCACGGTCCGTAGGTCAGACCACGGTCCGTGGTCTGTGTTCGTGGATCACGAATCCTTTACCCAGCCTCTGACACGAACTACAGTCGACCAGCACGGACCATCGTTCGATCCACGGTCCGTAGGTCTAACAGTAGGTGAGGGTCAGCAGCAGTTAGATGAAAATTGTTAAGTGGGTCAACTTCAGATGGTCGTAACTTTTAGCACAAAATAAATTATGTGTCCCATGACCTATGATATGAGAGATAATTAAATCCTCTTTCCAAGGCCACCGAGTTTGCTAAAATTCAACCTCCTAGTAAAAAGTTATGCTCATTTTAGTGAAGCCGTGTCGGGCAGACTTGATCGACGACCCCAATCTACGGACCGTCGATTGACCTATGGCCCATAGGTCCAATCCATCTGTCACTCCGACAGCAATTAAGTCAGGGGTCTTTTGGTTTTTTCCTATTTCGTTGGACCCCTAAGATACGTCGTTTAGACCCTAAATCATGAGGTTTTAGTCAATTTAAGCCTGGAAACATAACTAGAACTTATCTAAGTCAAATCATTAATCAAAACTTAGAAAAATTAGAGCGTAAGAGAAGAAGAGAGGTCAAGAACCCTAGTTCAAGAACACAGCAAGTTTTCTTCATTTCCAGCCGAGAAATCAAATCGTGAAATTCGTCACCGGGTATGTGAGATTTCACTAGTGGGTTCCTTTTGCCCATTAGGTCTCTAGAATTCAGTCAGATTCTTGATTCCATGATTATGAACAGACCTAGGGTTTCTAGAATTTCAGCAGATTATCATGTTTCTACTTAGTTTATTGCATGAATTTCAAAACCCTAGCTATGTATTTCTTTAGTTTTTGAATTACACATGCTAGGTCAGATATTTCAGTATTCAGTTATATATGTCTCAGTTTATGAATGCATCATTATCAGATTAATTGTTGCATTCTCAGTTTTGCATGTTCAGTTTTGAGCTATCCAGTATTACATAAATTCAGTCATAATGTGTTAATTACTTAATCCACTGGGAGTAGCATAATACCAAGTTGGACTATGGTTCAGCGTACCAAAATAGTCCCAGAACTACGAGCCACGTAGGTGTAAGTCCCCTTTGTGAGCAATATCAGTTAGTAATCACGCCAGCATGCCTCTACACTTTTGGCCGGGTGTATTAGGTCCTCTCGATGGGGCGTATACATCGGACTCCACATTTAGCTCATGTGGTTTTATTGTCGGTTATTAGTAGCTTTCACAGCTCAGTCAGATTCTATTGCATTGACCATTTATCAGTATATTCAGTATTTAGTCTTAGCATGTTATAAATTGGTCATTGCATTCAGCTAACTCAGTATTCAGTATCTATATCATGTTCAGATTATTTCATTGCGTTATTGCTTTGTTCAGGTATATGTTATTTTAACTTTACTCTATCATACATGCTCAGTACCTTTCATGTACTGACGCATACGTACGCTACATCTTCTCGTGATATAGGTTCAGGTTCTCGGCATCCAGATCACGCTTAGATCGATTCCCGATCTCCAATTCAGCAGAATCAGTGGTGAGTCCTCATTCTCCGAGGACAATAGTCATGAGTTTCTTTTCAGTATTTTAGTCCTTAAGTTTTAGTTTTGCTAGACTTAGCTGGGGCACGTCCCAGTACTTCTAGTCAGTTTAGAGGTTTATTTCAGACATAGTTAGATTCAGCTTAGTATTGAGTTAATATCTCCTTTGTATTAAATTCATCAGTTTTTATTTATCTCAGCTATAGTATATGGGTATTCCCCATCTTTTCAGATTTATTTATGATTTAGCTTCCGCATCAGTTTATTATCTTTAGTATGCTCATGATCATGCCAGCAAAGTTAGCTTAGGATCACTTGTGGTCCTAGGTCCCGTGTCCGCGTCTCGGGGGTAGTCTCGGGGCATGACATTAATAGCACTAGTGGCAGTGCATGATCTTAAAATCCACCAAATGGATGTAAAGACAGCTTTCTTAAATGGAGAATTGGAGGAAGAAATTTACATGGAACAACCTGAAGGGTTTGTGGTTCCTGGTAAAGAAGAGAAAGTGTACAGACTTGTGAAGTCGCTTTATGGGCTCAAGCAAGCACCCAAACAATAGCATGCTAAATTTGACAAAACAATGTTGGCAAATGGATTCAAGATTAACGAATGTGATAAGTGTATTTACATTAAAAACTTTCTGAATCATGAATTCATTGCTTGTCTGTATGTTGATGACATGTTAATAATGAGTAAAGATATTGACGATATAAATGTTACTAAGTGCATGCTGTCTAGGAAGTTCGATATGAAGGACTTATGAGTTGTTGATTTGATCTTAGGGATTAGGATTCTCAAAACTCCTCAGGAACTAGCCTTATCTCAATCTCATTATATTGAAAAAGTATTGGATAAGTTCAAGTACTTGAATTTCAATGTTGTCAAAACTCTAATTGATTTAAGCTTTACATTTCAAAAGAATGTAGGTGAAAGTGACTCTCAATTGGAATATGCCAGTGTTGGGAAGTTTGATGTATATTATGAATTGTACGCGACCAAATATAACATATGCTATTAGCAAACTGAGTCGGTTCACTAATAATCCAAATCAAACTCACTGGATGGCAATGAAACGTGTGTTGGGGTATCTAAAACATACACAACACTATGATTTGCATTATAATAAATATTATGTCGTGATTGAAGCATATAGTGATGCAAATTGGATCGTCGGGTCAAATGAAGTAAAATCCACAAGTGGTTACGTGTTTACACTTGGTGGAGGAGTAGTCTCTTGAAAATCATCCAAACAGACATGTATCGCTCGCTCCACAATGGAATCTGAATTTATTGCTTTAGATAAGGCTGGTGAAGAAGTTGAATGGCTCCGAAATTTCTTAGAGGATATTCCATTCTGACCCAAACCTGTGGAACCTATTTGCATACAATGTGATAATCAAGCAGCAATAGGTAGGGCAGGGATAGTCATGTACAATGGAAAGTCTCGTCATATACGACGGAGACATAACACCGTAAGACAACTGCTCTCTAGTGGAATTATTACAATTAACTATGTGAAGTCAAGCGATAATGTGTCAGATCCACTAACGAAAGGCCTATTGAGAGAGGCAGTTGAAAGATCATCTAAGGGAATGGGTTTACGGCTTAGGACAAGTCAGCATGGCGGTAACTCTATCTAGCAAACTAGAAATCCCAAGAGCTAGATTCAAGGAGAAAAACAAAGTTGTGACTAACAGTTCGACATTGTCAATCAACTCAATCCATTCTCATGATGAAGACAATGTTCAGGAACAAGGTTAAGACTTCAAGGCCTGTTAATGAGTTAATAAAGCTTAAAGTATTTTAATGATTTTCTAAGTTTGCCAGATTTGACCAAATAGTGTATCTACGAGATGACACGGTTAGTAATCACCTATGTGAGTGTGAAGTGTTAGCCATTTCAAAGACAATTTTATGTCAAAAGCCTATTCTCTATACACTCATGAAACCAGGAGATATTCATGGTTGAAACGAACACAACCGTAAGAACCATAAATGGTAAAGGGTTAATTGTGTGACATATGGTTGTCTAGGTATACACCAAAGCTCAACAGTTCAAAGATATTGCATCTACCGATTGACCGAGTATATCCGACATATGTTCACTACGGAAAGTCCAAGGGGAAACCTACTTATCCCGATGCAATTGATCCTTGCTTGTAAAGTACAAACTTGTCCATGCATTCCTTATGCTATTTCCATTCCCCATTCATGTGGGGGATTGTTGGGTATATAGCAAGAGTTAATGGGAAATGGAGGGAAGATGAAAAGAGAGGAACTTGAAAAGTCCTCTTATGCTTTAGTAAAAAGGCATTTTTCCCTCATCGGTGGTGGAAAGAAAAATAGAAGAGTTTAAATAGAGAAACATTTCTATTAATTGTTAAAAGGGTTGGAAAGAGGGACCCTCTTCGCGTCGTCGTCGCTCGGTTTCGGCTTCGGCTTCGGCTTTGGAAAATGATCGATCGAGAGATTATGTTTTGGACAAAGTTTTGTTTTAATTATTTATTATTAATTAAATTAAATTAAATGGACAAAATGTTTCAATTAATTAGTTAATTAACCGAAACGTTCCGACCCGATTCGGATCTGCGTGACCCATTTTATTTGAATTTCCCGCTGATTGACATAACTGTTCTAAAAGGTTGCAACTTTCAGGAACAACCATGACCGTTTGAAAGGTTGCAAACTTTCTGAAATGGTCGTATGGTTTCTGAAATGTTGCAACCTTTCGGAACCAGTTCCTCTTGGCTATAAATACCAGTTATTCTTCAAACTTTCTACTAACGAAAATTTCTAATTTCTTCTTCTTCTGCACAAATATTTTTGTGTACTTTACTGCCGTTGAGTGGCTCGCTGACATTAGCGATCTGGGTATATACACTGGTGATTGAGATCATTCTATCCTAGGAGGACATATTCCAAATCAAACCTCGGATACTAGAAGGGAATCATTCCTTAAGGGGACACTGTGCATTTAGTGGGCTTGATCTTTTTCCGTTCTGTCTTTTTCAGATTCTGGTATGTTTTACAAATTTTAATTTTTGTGAATTAATTTATGTTCTTTTGTTCTTCACTGGTTCATTGGAAACTTTATAACTTCGTGTTTTTGCAAAGTTTCTGGTAATCAGTATTACTGTTTTTAAACACAGATTGGCAACAATCCACTCCTTAATACTATCACTTTCCACTCCAATAACATGGTAGCAAGGACAAGTATATAGTGAGGATGTAAAATTGATGTGTGCTTGAAGTTGGCTGACAAAACCTCATGTTTCACATCATAATTATATTGATGTAAGACTAGTGCATATGCAATTGACATACATGTGAACAGAATGCGCAAGTAGGAATTTACACACCATGGTTGTCCATGATCCCACACTCTATTCATAGAGTTTAAATACACAATTAAGAAAAACCTGCCAATACATCCCAGCAATAGCAGTTCTTTCGCGTTGAATACCGTATAACTTGTTAGAGCCCTGAAATCGAAACCTATTCCTGGATCCCAGACACAAGGATCCACTATAGTTGTGGGAACTATTACTGTAAGAAATTTAACAGCAGGTTCAAATGGAAATTGACTCAAAATTTGTTGACCATTGAACTCCCTGGTTAATTTCCCATTTTCAGTGTTAGGAAGTATTTTAACAGAATGCATTAAACTTGTCAAGATATTGAGATATAGATCTTCATTATCCACAGGTTCCATGAAAAAAACTGCAAAATACCAGTCTTCGAAGGACTCCAAATCAGATTTCCATTTAGGAGAGCCACTAGCAAGAGAGTTAACATGTACATACCTCATTGACATATCTCGTTCGAGATGTTCATTCGGCCTAACAACTTCTTGACCATCAAAAGGAACTAGAAGTGATACTCAAGGTGCAATTGACCTTATCTCCCCGAGTTTAATGTTTAGGGAACTTTCATCCAGGGTCATCTTAACCACTAGGTCATTAAAGCAATCGCTTGGGGCCCCATATTTTTAGGGACCCCCAATTTTTTAAAAAAAATACTTATATATATTATGAAAAAATTATATGTAATATAATTTTATTTTTTAAAAAAACATGAAAGAAGTATATTAAAAAAAAAACAAACAAAATAACCGCTAGTTTTTCCACTTTTTTAACGGAATGAAACATTTTTTGGGAATAATTTCCTTAAGTGGGAAATTGTGTTTCCTTATTTATTTCCTTAAAATTTGACTCTATATTATTATTTAATTGATACTCATATTTTTTGTTCTCTATTTTATTATTTTTATTCTCAATATTGAACTCTTTCCTATAATTTTTTTTTTTACTTACTGTTGCTTACAAGTTACACAAGAACAAAAATTGTTTTTGGGTGTCTTCTTCAAAATCTCAAGAAGTGCAACAAGCAATCGTTATATTGAAGGAACACAACACTATTTCGATATTGTTTTATCAACTTATCAAATTTGTGAGCCATGTTTTATTATTCTAACTTTATTTATAGTTTTTTTTTTAAATATGTTTTTCTTGATATTCTTAGTTCATAAGTATATATATGCTTGTTTTAGTTATTATTAAAACTATTCAATTTAAATATGTCAACTAGAAAATATGATTCCGATTTTACAATAAAGAGAGAAAAAGAGAACTTGAAGAATTAAATAAATCCCAAAAAGGAGCTCTTGATAGATTTTTAACAAATACCAAAAAAATTGAATAAAAAATTATTGCTTAGATAATAGTGTTAGCAATTTCGGTAACCGTTGTCTCAGTCGAAAGAAGTTTTTTGAAACTAAAATTGATAAAATCTTTATCTAAGATCAATAATGTCTCAGGAGATATTGAATTGATTAACTATATTATCAATTGAAAAGGAATTACTAAAACAAATCAATTATAAAACAATAATTAATGACTTCGCATAAAAATATGCTAGAAAAGTAGATTTTAAATAAAAGTATATATAATAAAAAAAAATTAAATAATAATATTAGCGCCCCTCTTTAAGGTTTGGCTTAAGGCCCCCAATCTTATTGAGTCGGCCCTGCTTTCATCGAGCACCTGGATAGTCACTTCAGGTGGTAAATTGTCATTTTCACAGATGCTTTTGTCGAACACCTTAGCAACTACAAGTGCAGACCAATGTTTTTCATGTACATTAGCATTAGGATCGTGGAAGTTGGGGCTCGCTGTTGTACATGAAATTTCAGTAAACACTAGATCCTTGGTTACGACAGAAGGTTCCTGTACCGAAGCAGTTGTTGATTTGGATCTCCCGTTTTGAACAGTTACTATGTTATCAAAAGCCGCTAGACTAGTGATACCTCCATTAGTGAAATCCCAGGCATCTACAATGTGATACTTCACATGCAATTTATCAAACACGTGGTCCTCTCTCCAGGTGTGAATTTCATAGGCAGAGTTAAACACAAATGACGTCTAAAAACTGCTTGGAGTAGTTGTCCTCTCTACCAGATATACTTTGGTTTGGTGGCTAAAATGTTGAGTAAATTTCTTCTTGAAATGCACCCAATCGAAAAATTGATTGTTTCGAAACAACCAATCGAACCATGTTAGAGCTTCACCCTCAAGGTAGAAGGAAGGAAGAGGTAGCCAATACTCCTCGGCGAAGCCAAGGAAGGCAAAGTACCGCTCCGCTTGATAAAGGCAGCCCTCTGGATTGTTGGTGCCACTGAATCGATCCAATATCACCACTTCCATTAGAGTACGAAAATGAAAGCACCAATGTATCAAACCCGGATTCCTTACTATATTAAGAAGAGAACTAAAACACAATCATAACTTTAGAATTTTGATTGCAATACTCAAACTACGGAAATATTGAAATAACAAGTAACTAAAAATAGAAATAAGAATGGTGATGAGAAACTTAGACTCTAGAAGAAGAGGAGAAGACATACATTTTCTTCAATATGCATAAACCCTTCTTTCCAACTCATTTTCCTTTTTAACCATATGTTAATTGGACTAGGATCCCAAATAAAACACTCCAATATTTTACCTGGACCGATCTCATTCACCACTTCCAACTCATAGGCCCTTATAGAGTTAGCTTCGTTCACAACATTATCTGATACTCATGGCTAGTGACACTTGTCACTACTAAAAAAACAGTGAATACCGACCTAAAAATTTCCGACCTCAAATGGAGGTCGGTAATTTCCGACCTCCGGAGGTCGGTATTTAAAAGTAGTCGGTTTTTATGCAAAATAAAGCGGGAAAACCAAATTCCGACCTCTGGAGGTCGGAATTTTTCCCGGAAAAAATGAATTACAATAAAAATACCGACCACATGAGGTCGGTATTTTTTATATTTAATTGAGAAAATAATACCGACATCAAGAGGTCGGTTTTTATTGTAATTCATTAAAAATTCTGACCTCAGGAGATCGGATTTTTTTCTCAATTAAATATTTTATAATACCGACTTCCGAATGTCGGTAAAATTAAATAGTATGTAATTAAAATACCGACCTCATGAGGTCGGTATTTTTATTTCATCTAATTACTATTAATTAAAGCGACATCCGGAGGTCGGTATTTTTATTTCATCTAATTACTTTTAAAAGCGACATCTGGAGGTCGGTTTGCGGAAAGCGAAAAAACCAAATTCCGACCTCTGGAGGTCGGAAATTTTCCCGAAAAAAATGAATTACAATAAAAACCGACCTCTTGATGTCGGTATTAAACAAATAAATTAATAACAATATTTTATCTTTTCTCAATAGGTTTTGTGTAAAATAAAAAACAAAAAAAATTATAATACCGACTTCCGTATGTCGGTAAAATTAAATAGTAAAAATAAATTAATATAAAATACCGACCTCATGAGGTCGGTATTTTTTATACTCAATTAAGAAAATAATACCGACATCAAGAAGTCGGTTTTTATTGTAATTCATTAAAAATTCCGACCTCCTGAGGTCGAAATTTTTTCTCAATTAAATATTTTATAATACCGACTTCCGAATGTCAGTAAAATTAAATAGTATGTAATTAAAATACCGACCTCATTAGGTCGGTATTTTTACTTCATCTAATTACTATTAATTAAAGTGACATCCGGAGGTCGGTATTTTTATTTCATCTAATTACTTTTAAAAGCGACATCCGGAGGTCGGTTTGCGGGTAAACCTCCCATAAAATGAATTACAATAAAAATCGACCTCTTGATGTCGGTATTATTTTCTATTTTGATTTAATTTTATTTAAATCGTCTTCCGGAGGACGATTTTGTGTTATGTAATAAATTAATATTTTCAATTAACTTTAAATAAATTGTCCTCCGAATGACGGTTTTATACAAGTTAAAAAATAATTTAATATAAAATACCAACCTCCCGATGTCAATATTATTTAATTAACATAATTACTTTTATTTATCTTAAAATTTAATGTGATACCGACCTCATGACGTTGGTATTTTTTATTAAATCTAATTACTTTCAATAAAAGCGGCATCCGGAGGTCGATTTGTTTAAAATATTCCTATTAATACTCATAATTTTGCTATTGTGCATAATACTAAAATTTCATTTTACACGTACAATTAATTGTTCAAAAAGTGTAACAATTTTGTATACTTTTATAAATAAAAAGTTAGAATTCGTGGAATAAATAAAAAAATATCTATAATCCATATTTAGAGTATGAAACTACGTTGATATGAATTAGGAAATAATTATACTTATATTTCTAGAGTAATGTACAAATTCTATCAGCCCATCGTCTAATCATGAACTTAATATCTCATGTCATGATGTAGAGGTGAAGAACTAACATATAATCCATTCGAGTATGAAATGCGAGATAGTATTATTATATACGTTCGATCTAATTGAATGGATGTTAAGTGTAGTGATCACCTCCTAATTATGATGACATGTAAACGATACCTTATCGGAGTATGAAGTATGTTGATTAATTATATACTCCTCGAGTAGTTTAACAAATCAAGTCTTATATACTAGTGGTTTAGATATGAAATACATTATCAATTAAAGAAATACCGAGGATCAATTCAAGGAGATTTATATATTAAATTTGATATTGATAAACTTTTGTTGATCAATAAAATTAAATTTATATAATTAGGAGTTATATAATTTAAATTTATAAAATTAACTTGATCGATAAATTAAATTTATTAAATTAAACTTTTGTTGATGTGTAGTTAAATTATATATATTGATATTGATAAACTTTTGTTGATCAATAAAATTAAATTTATATAATTAGGAGTTATATAATTAAATTTATTAAATTAAACTTCTGCTGATGTGTAGTTAAATTATATATATATATATATATATATATATATATATATATATATATATATATATATATATATATATAAATTAACTACACATCAACAGAAGTTTAATTTAATAAATATATAATCCTCGAGTAGTTTAACAAATCAAGTCTTATATACTAGTGGTTTAGATATGAAATACATTATCAATTAAAGAAATACCGATGATCAATTCAAGGAGATTTATATATTAAATTTGATATTGATAAACTTTTGTTGATCAATAAAATTAAATTTATATAATTTAAATTTATAAAATTAACTTGATCGATAAATTAAATTTGTTAAATTATACTTTTGTTGATGTGTAGTTAAATTTTATATATATATTTGCTATTAATAAAATTTGTTGATCAATAAAATTAATAAATGTATATAATTAGGAGTTATATAATTTAAATTTATAAAATTAACTTGATCGATAAATTAAATTTATTAAATTAAACTTCTGTTGATCATATATATATATATATGTGTGTGTGTGTGTGTGTGTGTGTGTGTGTGTGTGTGTGTGTGTGTGTGTGTGTTTAATTAATAAAATCAACCTCAAAAGCTGAGTTTATATGAAAATAAATTAATAAATACCGACCTAAAGAGGTCGGTATATTTAAATTATTATTTTATTTAAATAATATTGACTTCACGATACCGGTAAAATTAAATAGTATGTAATTAAAATACCGACCTCATGAGGTCGGTATTTTTATTTCATCTAATTACTATTAATTAAAGTGACATCCGGAGGTCGGTATTTTATTTCATCTAATTACTTTTAAAAGCGACATCCGGAGGTCGGTTTGCGGAAAGCGGAAAATCCAAATTCCGACCTATGGAGGTCGGAATTTTTCCCGGAAAAAATGAGTTACAATAAAAACCGACCTCTTGATGTCGGTATTAAACAAATAAATAAATAACAATATTTTATTTTTTCTCAATAGGTTTTGTGTAAAATAAAAAACAAAAAAAATTATAATACCGACTTCCGTATGTCGGTAAAATTAAATAGTAAAAATAAATTAATATAAAATACCGACCTCATGAGGTCGGTATTTTTTATATTTAATTAAGAAAATAATACTGACATCAAGAGGTCGGTTTTTATTGTAATTCATTAAAAATTCTGACCTCCTGAGGTCGGAATTTTTTCTTAATTAAATATTTTATAATACCGACTTCCGAATGTCGGTAAAATTAAATAGTATGTAATTAAAATACCGACCTCATGAGGTCGGTATTTTTATTTCATCTAATTACTATTAATTAAAGCGACATCCGGAGGTCGGTTTGCGGTTTGCAGGTAACCCAAATTCCGACCTCAAGAGGTCGGAATTTTTCCCAGAAAATGAATTACAATAAAAACCAACCTCTTGATGTCGGTATTATTTTCTATTTTGATTTAATTTTATTTAAATCGTCTTCCGGAGGAAGATTTTGTGTTATGTAATAAATTAATATTTTCAATTAACTTTAAATAAATTGTTCTCCGAATGACGGTTTTATACAAGTTAAAAAATAATTTAATATAAAATACCAACCTCCCGATATCAATATTATTTAATTAACATAATTACTTTTATTTATCTTAAAATTCAATGTGATACCGACCTCATGACGTTGGTATTTTTTATTAAATCTAATTACTTTCAATAAAAGCGACATCCGGAGGTCGGTTTGTTTAAAATATTCCTATTAATACTCATAATTTTTCTATTGTGCATAATATATACTAAAATTTCATTTTACACCTACAATTAATTGTTCAAAAAGTGTAACAATTTTGTATACTTTTATAAATAAAAAGTTAGAATTCGTGGAATAAATAAAAAAATATCTATAATCCATAATTAGAGTATGAAACTACGTTGATATGAATTAGGAGATAATGATACTTATATTTCTAGAGTAATGTACAAATTCTATCAGTCTGTCGTCTAATCATGAACTTAATATCTCATGTCGATATACTATACTATAAGGAGGATGTCGATCTAGAGTCTTGTAAGTTTTGTAGTCACCCTCGCTATAAGACTGGTTCTACCGGAAAGAAACTTGTATTAAGGCGATGCATTATTTACCTCTTATACCAAGATTGAAGAGGTTGTATGCATCAAATAGCTCTGCTCCTTATATGAGATGGCACCGTGAAAATAGAAGGCCACCTGGTGTCATGTGTCATCCATCTGACGGAGAGGCTTGGAAATATTTTGATAGAACTTATCCAGATTTTGCCGCTGAACCTAAGAATGTTAGGCTGGGTTTGTGTGCGGATGGTTTCACCCCTTTTTCAGTTGGGCTGCACCATATTCTTGTTGGCCTGTGTTTATTACACCGTATAATCTTCCACCTGAGATGTGTATGACAAGTCCATATATATTTCTGAATTGTGTCATTCCTGGTCCGAGTAATCCAAAAAGCAAGATTGATGTGTACTTACAACCTTTGACTGATGAGTTGAAATTGTTGTGGTCTGAGGGGGTAGAAACATGGGACATTTCTCGTAAACAAAATTTCAACATGCGTGCTACTTTAATGTGGACTATTAATGATTTTCCTGCCTATGGAATGCTATCTGGATAGATGACTGCTCGAAAGTTAGCATGTTCCTACTGTATGGAAGATACTAAATCATTCACATTAAAACATGGGAGAAAAAATTCATGGTTTGATTGTCACCGTCGGTTCTTGCCACCTGATCATGAGTTTAGGAGAAAGAAATATGCATTTAAAAAGAATAAAATTGAACGAGATGGTCCACCCCCAATATTAACAGGTGATGATATTTGGGAAAGGGTTCAAAATTTTCCAAAGGTAACTGAGGAACCACCTTACAAATTTGATGGGTATGGTGTTGCACATAATTGGACTAAACAGAGTATATTTTGGGAGTTACCTTATTGGAAGGATAATTTGCTTAGACATAATCTTGATGTCATGCATATTGAAAAGAATTATTTTGATAATCTGTTCAACACTGTAATGGATGTGACTGGCAAGACAAAAGATAATGTTAAGGCGAGACTTGACTTACTAGAACATTGTAGACGACCGGAGTTGCATTTAGAGGAGTCTGCGAACAACAAGTTACTTAAGCCCAAGGCTAGTTATTCATTCACAATGGAACATAAGAGAAAAATTTGTGAGTGGGTGGAAAGCTTGAAAATGCCAGATGGATATGCCTCAAATTTGGGAAAGAGGGTTGACATTGAGCGTGAAATATTACATGGGATGAAAAGTCATGATTGTCATGTTTTCATGGAACAATTACTTCCGATTGCTTTTTGTGGATTGCCTGAAAACATATGGAAACCGATGACAGAGATCAGTTTGTTCTTCAAAGACTTGTGTTCCAGCACATTGAGAGTAGAGAATCTGGTTCGGATGGCCAAAAATATTGTTGTTATTAGTAATAAGTTGGAGAAGATTCTTCCACCTGGGTTCTTTGATGTGATGGAACATCTTCCCATTCACCTTGTTCATGAAGCTCTACTGGGAAGTCCTGTCCAATATAGGTGGATGTATCCTTTTGAGCGGTAAGTAACTATAACATATTTATTCTTATTTCATAAATCGTTCATATATCTTTTGAAATTATATATCTAATATAAAATTTTACAGGAGCATTGGCAAGTCTAAAAGGGGTATAAAGAATAAACATAGGGTGGAGAGTTGTATGGTTCAAGTATATCTAGCTAAAGAAAGATCCCACTTTTGTTCTTACTACTATGATGATTATGTGTCGTGTTTGAGAAACAAACCTAATCGACATGATGCTACTGGGAATGATCCTGCAGTGCAATCATTATCAATCTTCAACCAACCGGGTAAGGGTTCAAAAAAGCGTACATTGCACAAACTTACCGAAAAGGAGAAAAAATCTGCAGAGCTTCATGTCTTGTTGAATTGTCCAGAAGTCCAACCCTTCTTAGAGTAAGAAAATTAAATATGTAAACAACATATATTCAACTCCGATTTTATTAAGGAAACTAACTGTATTTTCAATGTGGTTCTACAGTTATTTTGTGAGCCAATATGGTCATGATCAAGTGTTTCCATCATTTATAATGTGGTATACTAATTGGGTAAGTGTTGTAATATATACACTTATTAAGAGATTAGTGTACTCTTCTTTCTACTAACATTGCTTTTAATTTACTAACCATATATAGGTCTACAATTAAGAAAATGCCACCACATTTGATCAATTTTTCAAGGATATTTCTTGGGGACCGATTACAGTTCACACAATGTCCCAATATAACGTAAATGGTTTTAAATTTGCCACAGAGAAATACTCAAAGAATAAGAAAACTAATAATAGTGGTGTTTGGGTTAAAGGTGATGATGGAAATCAAAATGAGAATGTTGATTATTTTGGTGTTCTACAGGAGATTGTAGAGTTGGAGTATTCAGGGCTTGCCAATCAAAAGAATAGTACTTTTCCAATGCAAGTGGTTTGATCCAACTTCAAGAGGTACGAGGGAGCTTAAGCAGCATAATATCATTGAAGTCAAGCACACTAGGAAGTATGAGGCTTATGATCCTTTTATTATTGCACAGAATGTTAAGCAAGTGTA
Organism: Solanum verrucosum; assembly: GCF_900185275.1. NCBI lineage: Eukaryota > Viridiplantae > Streptophyta > Magnoliopsida > Solanales > Solanaceae > Solanum > Solanum verrucosum. The sequence goes on from NW_026020285.1 coordinate 107,703, forward strand.
CTATGCTCCTTATCCGTTGCGTAGGGAGTCTGATTGGTGGGTTGTAATAAAAACAAAACCGATGGGGCGAGTGGAAGTTGAGAATGAATTGGATGTTGCATATCAAAATGAAATATCAAGTGTTCATCAAGTAGTGGATGCTGAGTTAGAAATGAATTTGGAGCATCCTGATCACATTTTAGAAGAAGTTAATAGAGAAGAGTTAGATATGCCAACAAATATGGAGGAGGATGAGGAGGAAACTTTCGAAGAGGATGAATGGATAGATGAGGAGGAAACTTCCGAAGATGATGCATGTGAATGGATAGATGATGAAGAAACTTCCGAAGAGGATGAATAATAATTTGTATGTTTAGTTAGTGGATTTTTAGCTATTCATATTTGAGTATACTTTATATTTTACTAGTTTTAACTTTTGTTTGACATTGTGAAAGACTATTTGGATTAAGCCTTATGTTATGATAACCTTGTTTGATATATTTGTTCGACATTGTGACATTATTTTGTACTACTTTGTTTTAATCTTTATATTTAATTGATATAGATGGTAGATAACGACAAGGGTAAATCAAAAAAATCCGCTAATCCAAAAAAGAAATTTAAGGAAAATGCTATGAGAAGGCCCACTGGGGTCGTGATATCTGATGAGCCCTCTCGAGTTAATATTTCAAAACGAGCCTCAGTTTCAACTACTCACTCGGCACACCAGTCACATAATGTCTCTACTCATGTGGCTCCACAATCTGGTTATACTATATCTACACCCACTGTGGTACCTAGTTCGGGGTACCAAACTTTTTAGGGCTATTCACATCTTGGTCGTGGGTCTACCATACCATCATCTAGTGCTAGTCAGTGCAATAGTTTGAATACTAGCAGTGGATCATTTGGACTTTCCAATCTTCATCTTGAATCCCATGGCTCGGAGCCTAATACTCCCACCACCCAGCACTCAGATGCACATGGTCCTCAGCCAGGCGATAGAGACAATTTTCGGAGACTCGTCATCGAGCCATTAGGATACAAGTATGATTTAATTGTGTTTTATCTTTCATTTATCTATTTATGTTTTAATTGATTGATTATTTTTTGTTTACTCTACTTTGTCAATGAACTCGTATTTCAGCTTACGTTCGGATGTGGGTATGGCAAAGATTATTTTAAAGTGCATCGAAACTCACTATAATGGTGTGTATCCGAATTGGAGTTCAATTCCACTTAACACCCAAGGGCAGATGTTCAACGAATTTAAGGTAAGAATATATATAAATTAAATTCACATCATATACATTTAAATTCTCTAGTCATTTGAACAATAAATATTTAGTTATTTTTTATTACAGAAATATTATGTATGGGCTCCCGAACACGAGGATGACGTTCAAGTGAACTTCAAGCTTAAAGCTTCAAAGTTGCTTTCTAGCACATTTTGTGACTGTCGGAAAAAAACAGAATGCCTAAGTTTATGTTACCGGATCGATGGGCTCTGTTACTGAAACATTGGAGTACTGATGAAAAATTTAAAAAGAGGAGTGAGATTGGGAAGATGGCTCGCGCATCAGAAAAGGGAGGCTCTTTGCACACTGATGGAGCTATTAGCTAGGTTATTAGGAAGGAAAGAATGGTATACTTTCTTAATCTAGTAAAATATTTTTTTTTCTTTTTTGATTAGTACTTTTTGGAGATTAATGAGATCATATTCTATATATGTTATTTGCAGGAAAAAGAGTTGGGTTGGCCGGTAGCTGTAGCAGAGATGTTCAAGGTTACTCACGTCAAGAAGAGTACGAACCCTACAGAAGAAGAAAGATGGATTGAGCCACGTGCTCAAGAGACATATGTAAGAACTCCATTCAAACTAATCTTTTTTTTTCCTTGTATATATTACATTCTTATTCGTAGAGTTCTTTGTTTAAATTACAGGATAGGTATATACGAATATCTCAGGAATATCGTAGTACTCTACCTCTTGAGAGTCAGGACAGACCATTTACACAAGAAGAAAACAAGAATCTTTGGAAACAGAGTGCTGGTGAACCGATTAGAGGTTCAATCTACGGCTATCCAGAAAAGGCGTATCAGAAGAAAAAGTCTTGGTATTGTGGTTCATCATCCTCAAGCTTTGATGGCGGGGATAAAGAGACAATATCTGCAATGGAGAGTAAGATAGCTTATCTCAATGCCGAGCTTGCTGTTGTTGCCGAAAGAGAGAAGAAGAGAGAAGAAAAAGAGAGGAAGAGAGAGGAGGAGATTGCGGCAACAAAGAAGGTAGAGAACAAGAGGTATGCAGCGCTTCAGTCCCAACTAACTTTTCTTTTTGAATCAGGAAATATTCTTCCTTCATGTCCGGTCAGTAGTGATGAGAATGATAAGTCTGATAAGGAAAGTGAGGTTGATGAGAATGGTAAGTCTGACAAGGAGAGTGAGAGTGATTAGGAGTAGTTGTATCTATTTGACATTTTAGACTTCTATATTTTTGGAATTGTTTAATTTGATCGTATTTTAGTTTATTTTGAAGTTGGATGAAGTTTATTTTGAAATAGTTTAATGTATATGTTGAAAATATTGTGTTGTTTTGGTTGGATGAAGTTTATTTGGCTTTGGGTTGTTTTGGTATAAATATGTAGGTGGGCAACTAAAAATTGCAACAATTTGCTGCCTGTTTTGTAGAAGAAAACCGACCTCCGGAGGTCAGAATATCAACATTACAAAAGATAAAAATAACGACCTCCGGAGGTCGGAATTTCAACATTACAAAAATAAAATTACCGACCTCCGGAGGTCGGAATTTTAAAAATACAAAAATAAAAATACCGACCTCCGGAGGTCGGAATTTTAACATTACAAAAACAAAAATACCGACCTCCAGAGGTCAGAATTTCAACATTACAAAAATAAAAATACCGACCTCCGGAGGTCAGAATTTCAACATTACAAAAAATAAAAATACCGACCTCCGGAGGTCGGAATTTCAACATTACAAAAATAAAATTACCGACCTCCGGAGGTCGGAATTTTAAAAATACAAAAATAAAAATATCGACCTCCGGAGGTCAAAATTTTAACATTACAAAAATAAAAATACCAACCTCCGGAGATTAGAATTTCAACATTACAAAAATAAAAATACCGACCTCCGGAGGTCAGAATTTCAACATTACAAAAATAAAAATACCGACCTCCAGAGGTCAGAATTTCAACATTACAAAATAAAAATACCGACCTCCGGATGTCGGTATTCCAATTCTGACCTCAGGAAGTCGGAAATAATAATTTATCAATTTTCCGACATAAAATAAAAACTGACCTAGAGAAGTCAGTAAATACCGACCTCCAGAGGTCGGTATTGAATAGTGACCAAGCTTTTTTCGACCTAAGTTGGGATGTCGGTTTTAGGTCGGTATTTCAAGGAATACCGACCTCCGGAGGTCGATATTTATAGGTCGATATTCACTATTTTTTTAGTAGTGTGTGGTCGGTGAAAGATGGCTAGAGTTCCCCCTTGCACTTTTACAGCTTAATCATTCACTTGTCGTGGCGGACTATAGATTGTATCCACTTTGTTTTCTTGTGATTGTAGTCTGAATCCATTGAGTAGGATTTTGTCGTGTGAAAGATTTTCCAAATCTTATAAATGTTGAATCCCCTTAATTTGTCATATATTTATTTCTTTATGTTTTAAATCTATCACAAGACAAGTAGTTCTAGTTCCTATGCTTTGAATTTTTGACAGCTAATTAGTCTACTGTATATGTTGGATGTGATTAAGAGTGGCATGAGAAACACCACAAAGCATTGTAGTTCAAAGGCCGGTTCAAAATTTGAAGGTTTCAGGTAACATTATCTTTAATGTAAAGTAACCACTACTATAATAATAATAATAATGTAATTATAAATAATCTAATCCTAGTCGTAATATAATCCTAATCATAATATAATTCTAGTCATAATATAATCCTAATTAATATAAGTAGTCTAATCCTAGTGCGACTCTAATTCTACAGCAGTGATGTAAACTCGTCAGTCAGCTTCGTTGGACCTGTTCCTTTGACATGTTCCAATCGTCAGCTTCCTTCTTTATCAACACTTGTTGCAGACACGTCAGTCAGCTTCGTTGGACCTGTTCCTTTGACATGTTCCAATCGTCAACTTCCTTCTTCTTCAACAATGTAGTAATCTCACGTCTAGGATTAGAGAAATCAAGGATTATATTGATGAAAATAATGTTGGGATACAACCTCCTTATATAGGGAGAGAATTGTAGAGTCCTAAGTTAACTATACTTAGAGTCCTACTACAATACATATTACTACTATAATAATAATAATAATAATGTAATTATAAATAATCTAATCCTAGTTGTAATATAATTCTAATCATAATATAATTTTAGTTATAATATAATCCTAATTAATATAAGTAGTCTAATCCTAGTGCGACTCTAATTCTACAGCAGTGATGTAAACTCGTCAGCCAGTTTCGTTGGACCTGTTCCTTTGACATGTTCCAATCGTCAGCTTACTTCTTTATCAACATTTGTTGCAGACACGTCAGTCAGCTTCATTGGACATGTTCCTTTGACATGTTCCTATCGTCAACTTCATTCTTCTTCAACACTTCCCCTCAAGCTAGTAAGCAGAGGAACGGTTACTCCTAGCTTGATTCGAACACACAACAAAAAAAAAACTTTGAATACCCAGCAAAAACTTATTTTTGTCAATGCTTCGATATGAATGTGATGTCTGTTTCTTTGGTAGTTGATGTTGTTGTTTCTTCTTCCCCTGCCTTTTTGGGCAAAGAATACCATGTTATGATTTTGTTGTGACACCTTTTCTTCATCTTCCCTTATATCAAAACTCGTGAGAGTATAAACAAATTGATTAAGGGTGGACTATGGTGTCTTACCTAATATGACAAAGGTCTTGTATTTGAGACCTAAACCTCTAGCAAAATTAATTATTTTTGTTGCTTGAATATAAGCTTTTTCCAAGCATTCCCACATCTCCTTAGCAGTCGAGCAGCCCACAATTAGGTGCATGCTTTCTTCGGTCAAGGTGCTTGAGATCCAACTCCTTAAGTTTGACTAAACGGGATTGAATTGTCAATTAGGTACTTAAAACGAAAAGTTGAAGTAATTAGCATTCTAAAGAATCCAACTTTATATACAAATTGAGAAACTATTTAGGGAACATCCTATATAGAATTAGAATCCAAAGAATAAATTTTGAAATTTCTCATTTCCTTGAGTGCATCAATATACACCACGAGTTTCATAACCTTACTAGAAGGAATTCCTCACGGGATGGGTGGAGTACCGAGGCAATTAGATGCAAGTAAAAAATTAATAAGCCAGAATTGGACCCAAACATTAACTGAAACTAAAAACATTATTATAAGTACTACTATTAGAGGTGCTCCGTTAATGAAGTGGCAAAAATTGGACCCAAAGGTGGATGTGAAGGGTATTTGGGAGCCAATAGATGGATGAGGGATAGTTGTGTACTATTTTTAATACTTCGAGAATATTTTAGGCCCTTTTCCGTTCATTAAAATGTAAGAGCACGAAAAGAAAAACTAATGGAATAAAAAACCAATATGTTTTTTTGTATTATACACATGATACTTTTGATTTACTTGCATAAAAGCATAACACTTTGTCAAAGTAACAAAACAATGGTCAACAGAGCCCAACATGCTCGCGGGCACCTATTTTTCTATCCAGCTATATTGCAATTCGTAATAACAAAAACAACTTAGTATAAGATACAAAAATCGTCATTTATAGGGACTATTGATCAAATATAACTATTATTAATGTAATTTTAGGTCCTATAACAAAAGTTTAGCAACTGACATATTAAAGTACCTGGCAAGAACTAGAAATGGTAATTGATCTAAAATAAGCAAATTTCACCTACCAAATCTCAAGGGTTGGGCAGTGATAATGTAGACATAAACGCCTATTAATGATCATATTATTACTAGCCAACATAAGAGTAAAAGAATGATAACACCAAGGGAACCAAATGAAACTATAAACAAATATTTTAATAATTTGCTATATAAATCAGACTGTTAGCTAAATCAATCACAATTAGAAGAATTGTTAAATAAAAATAGAGCAAACTATTGGAGCTCTAAAAATAAGAGCCTAATTGAATAGAATATGCACTTAATAAGTCTAGAGAAGTAAAGAATCAAGAATCTTAAGCTTCACCCAAACAAAGACTATTAAACTAAACCATGAAACCTACATTAGAATCATTATGATATAATTCTTAAAAGATAATCAGAAAAGGATGAATATATTTTCCTGATTAGTGAAATCCCAATAGAGTATTGAAATGACCACACTTTTCCAAACCTCAACCATTACATAGAACAAGAAAAAACTTTAGATCTTCATTATCTCAATTGGCCAAAGAAATTTTGAACTCTAAAAATTAAAAATCTTTTCTGCATAGTTGTACGGTGAGTAATTTAAAAGAGGATAAAAACAAACCCACATGTCTCAAAGAATGTAATGAAGGACAAGTTCGTCACGTTCTAAAATATAAAACTAAATCTGAAGAAGCTTTGAGGTGTTGTTTTTATCTTCCCTAATCTGGATAAAATACCCTTTCTTACAAGTGATTCGACCCAATTATCCTCTCTTGCTGATATTTCAAAATTGTATACAAAATTATAATGAGAAAACATTGTCACTCTTTCACAAATAAATCACAAAATCACAATATACTCTCCAAAATAAATCACATAAAAGAACGGAAAAGGAGAAATTCTGATAAATTGGGACTTACATCTCTTTGTAGTTTGCCTAAATCAATTGCAACTGAGCAAAGAGTTCGATTTTTGGTTTCATATATTTTTTTTGGAACAAAAGGGTTTAGATTTAAGTTAGTATTGAGCATTTCGCAAAGGATTTAGGGTTTTGGATGAGCCGAAGAGGTTTAATTTGAGAGAGAGGGTATGGGAAAGGGGTGGTTTATATTGGAATATCTTTTATTTGTTAATTCATTTTGATTAGCCTTGTATGATAAATGATGATAAAGTTGAAGTTTATTTTTTTTAACACAATTAGGAACGAGTTATTTAGTATTTTAGAGAACACAATTATTATCTTCCCTAATTTAGAAATGAAACACGAGAATTAGGGACTAGAAAATAATTCGGTCACTATAATACAATTAAGGACCATTTTTTGTACTTGTCTCTAATGGTCGGTCTTTAATAAACATTTTTCTTGTGGTGAACTAAAATAGTTTTAAGCATACCTACAACATTTGTTAATGGTGCAGATGTAGACTTGGGATTTGGAGCTTTGTTTAGTTACTTGAGGATCTGCTCATACTACTCAAGTATGAAGATATAGCTCTCAAGTTGTTGAGCGTATGACCCAAGATTCTCCTGAGATTTGGAACCTGGACATTGTCTTGTGGCCCAATTTTTTACTATACATATTAGTATTTTGAGCATATTCGAATTGATTTGGATTTTTAATATTCTGAGCACCGGAATGAATATGATCATTTTCTTGGACCATATTAGCATTGTGTCAATTTTTGACGGTATACATTCACTTGTCCATAGTGAGCTTGATTAAAGAATGGAAAAATAACTAACTAAACTTAACCAACTTTTAATCTATTAGTTATAACTAACTAATTTCCTCGCTAACAATGTGAAGTACTCTTCTGCACTTGTTATCCTTCAACATAAATGTTCTTTCAAGTTAATAAAATGTTCCATTTGTTATAATACAGTATCTTGATTTTTATTCTCAAAAAATTAATTGATATATAATAAGTTTTAAGTAGGTTAATTCTAAATTTTAAAATATCACATAAAGTTCTATTATTTTTTTAAAACTATAAACTTATGAATTTGAAAAGAAACTTGAGGATATGTAAATCTTAGTGCCTCAATTGATTGGCTACCTGAATGTTAAGAATTCATCACCAACATAATCATTTACTTAAGATAAGTCAAGAGAAATCTAGAATATTCCAGAATTGTAGAGAATTGAAGGAACATCTCTAGAATGTGTATTCTAGAGAGAAAAAGTCTAGAAATGTTCTAGAAAAGATAGCTCTAGAAAAAACATAGTTAGAAATATTCTAGAATAGATTAGTATGTATCTCTATAGATTCTTCCATCACCTCCTATAAATAGAGGTGGATCATTTGATATGTAACTAAGCAAGGTACAAACTAAGTAAGAAAGCAAGTAAGTAAGAAAGCAAGAGAGCAAACAAGTGTGTGATCAAGTAGAGAGTGTTGTTGAAGCAAGCAACAAGTGTGATCAAGATTGTAAGACCAAAGCGGGTCCTTACTTTGATATAATAAAACTCAAGTTGTGAGAGATCAATAGTCCCCGTCGTCTCTCTCCAAATAATATTCAACAAGTGGTATCAGAGCCTGGTGGATAAGAGCGAGGTAGTAACTCAAAGAAGATCTTACAATCTATTGTTGGAGGCTACAAGTCGCAAGGATTTCGCAAGTACTCTCAATAGCGTTGAGAAGCTCAACGCAAGCAACTACGGATCATGGAGCACAAACATGCAATATTACTTTCTTGGCCAAGAATTATGGGATATCATCGGTGAATTAGAGACCACACCACCAACAGATGCTGAAGCAGCAAAAAGGTAGAAGGTCAAAGCTGGAAAGGCTATGTTTGTTCTCTCTGTAACAATTGAGGATTAGTTCTTGCAATGAATTAAGAATTCCAAGACACTTAAAGAAGCTTGGGACACCTTGGAAACAATTATTACTAAGAAGAATGATGCGAGATTACAAAGGCTTGAAAATGAGCTTTTGTCGATCTCTCAACGGAATATGACAATCAACCAATACTTTTCAAAGGTAAAATCTTTATCTGATGAAATATCAAAATTAGATCCTGAGAATGATGTCACGGAGACAAGAATGAGAAGAATCATTGTTCATGGTCTAAGGCCGGAGTACAAATGCATAATTACAGCCACACGGGGATGGGCCACAGAACCAACTTTATTTGAGTTGGAAATTTTGTTGGCAAATGAAGAAGATTTGGAGAAGCCATTACCAAGTCTCACTATAAATGATGAAGATAAGGCGCTCTTCAGCAAAAGGCATGACTATCAAAAAAGAGAAGTGGAGAGAAGATCACGGCCAGGGAGAGACCAAAAGAATCAATATCAAAGAAGTCAACGACAAAACAAGCAGGTGAAAGGCTTTAACAACCGACAAATAGAGAAGTGCTACAATTATGGAAAGAAAGGACACTACGCCAGAGACTGCTGGTATAAGAAAGTTGAAGGTAATGTAGCAACTTCTACTCAAAACAAGAAAGATGAAGAAGAAGCTTGGGATTTTGAAACCTCTTATGCAGTTGAAAAAACTAATCAACAAGAGGAGCTTGTCACCTGTCACTCTTACAAAGAAGATGAGATTGCACTTGCAACTGTAAGTGAGAAATTGTTTGATTATGAACATGATTGGATCATTCATTCAGGGTATTCCAATCACATGACTGGTGATCAAAAAAAGATCATTAACATGATCGAATATAAAGGCGGCCGAGTAGTGGTGACTTCAAATAATTCAAAAATGTCAATAACTCATATTGGCAAGACGGTGTTTGTGCCACATCACAGCTCAAGACAAGTGGAACTTCAAAATGTCTACCATGTTCCAGGTATGAAGAAAACTTATTATCTGTATCGCAACTAACAGATTCTGGTAACTATGTCTTGTTTGGGCCAAATGACGTAAAAGTATATCGAAACTTAAAAGTTACAAGTACACCAATCATGGAAGGGAGAATATTAGAATCAATCTACGTCATGTCAGTGGAGACAACTTATGTTGAGAAAACACGGAGTAATGAAATAGTTGATCTATGGCATGCATGTCTTGGGCACGTGTGCTATAGCAAACTAAAACTCATGATGCAACAGTCAAAATTAAAAGGTCTTCCCAAGCTTGAGATTAAAGGAGACATTATATGTGTTGGATGTCAATATGGGAAAGCACATCAACTTCTCTATGGTAAATCCAAGTATCAAGCAAAGGAGCCATTGGAGCTAGTACACTCAGACGTGTTTGGACCAGTGAAGCAGTCCTCCATCAGCGGTTACCGTTACATAGTAACATTCATTGATGACTTCTCAAGGTACGTATGGATTTATTTTTTAAAAGAGAAATATGAAGTATTTCAGAAGTTTAAATAGTTCCAATATACTGTGGAAAATGTTATTGGAAGAAAAATTAAATGTCTCCGTACGGACAATCAGGGAGAGGACACGTCACAAGAGTTCAATGATTATCTTAAAGAGAAGATGATAAGATGACAGTTAACTTGCCCAAATACGCCACAACAAAATGGAGTGGCTGAAAGAAAAGATAGACATCTCGTAAGGATATGCAGAAGTATGCTGCATAGTATGAATGTACCAGCAAGGTTTTGGGCAGAATGCATGAAGATTGTTGTCCACATCATCAACAGGTTGCCGCATGCAAGATTGAGATTCATCTCACCATTTGAGAAACTTAAAAAAATAATTCCTACCGTAAGCTACTTTCGAGTTTTTGGTTGTGTGTGCTATGTGTTCGTGCCAGATCATCTACGCAGCAAGTTTGATAAGAAAGTTGTTCGTTGCATCTTTGTTGGATACGACGAACAAAGAAAAGGATGGAAGTGTTGTGACCCTACCACAAATCGGACATATGTGTCAAGAAATGTGGTATTTGACGAAGCATCGTCTTGGTGGTCCAAAGAAGTCTTCCTACCAGACCAATAGTTATTGAGCAAAAGCTGCAAGATAAGCTCAATGAAGTAGAACAAGGGAACAAGATAGAATCTAACCAGAAGGTATCTCCACAAAAGGAAAAGAAAAGCTTATGGCAAACTGGAGCTTGTGAAACACCAGATGAGTTGCAAGAAGAAGTCCAAGAAGAGTCATAATCGCAACTGAGGAGGTCTACACGACTGAGGCGTCCAAACACCAAGTACATAGATGTAGCATTAACTGAGGTGGTTTACATTAAAGAGGCTACTACCTTCGAAGAAGCTTCAAAGAGTAGGGATCGGAATAATCCGACAAAGGTAGAGATCCTCAAAGGGCATGGACATTATGATGCTTGCAAAGTTTCAAGAATCGCTCACAACAGACGTAAAGAAAAAATTAAGTTGGTGTTGAGGGGGAGTGTTAAGAATTCATCACCAACTTAATTATTTACTTAAGATAATTCAAGAGAAATCTAGAATATTCCAGAATTGTAGAGAATTGAAGGAACATCTGTAGAATGTGTATTCTAGAGAGAGAAAGTCTAGAAATGTTCTAGAAAAGATAGTTCTAGAAAAAAGATATTTAGGAATATTCTAGAAGAGAGTAGTATGTATCTCTCTAGATTCTTCCATCACCTCCTATAAATAGAGGTGGATCATTTGATATGTAACTAAGCAAGATGCACTAAGTAACAAAGCAAGTAAGTAAGAAAGCAAGAGAGCAAACAAGTGTGTGCTCAAGTAGAGAGTGTTGCTGAAGCAAGCAACAAGTGTGATCAAGATTGTAAGACCGAAGCGGGTCCTTACTTTGATATAATAAAACTCAAGTTGTGAGAGATCGATAGTCCCCGTCGTCTCTCTCCAAATAATATTCGACACTGAACTCAGTAGTAAATGCGGGAAGACCTATTACTCCCAAATGTTTACTAAAACATTTAAGAATTTATAACAATTTATGAAGTTACAATCCAAATTTTATAAAAAGAAAATAAGTTAAAGAGATTGTGCTAATAACGTATTATTATAAAATGAAAAAAAGTAATACAAAACAAGAAAAGTAGATAAAACAAGTAGAAATGAGAGTATTATTATTTTTCATATAAGTGTGTATCTAACAAAAACTTACAAAATCTTTATTTATAAGATTACATTACGAAATCTTTTATTTATAGGATTACATTAAGTAATATTAAAAGGTATCATGTACATAACTATTAACTATTTAGGGATTATGACAAAGAAGAGTTGTAATAGTAATGGAAAATCACAATAAAAACATTTATTCCTCTGTGAGTTTTGAATGGAAATGGACATCCACACTTCAATTGTAAATTACATACCAAACTAATAATTAAATTACAAGTACAAATAATTGCAACTATAAAATGGGGCAAACATATATATGTATATCAAGCCTTTTTTAGTCCTAGTGTAATAAGAACTATACTAAGATAATCATATATAAAAGCAGATTTAAAGAGTTGAAGTGTATGATCACTCCAAGGAGGATATCTAAACCAAATGTCTGTAAGAAAGCTCCTTCTTGCAATTGCTTTCTCATGGCTAAATATATCAAATGAAAATTTCCCATGGTACCTTCCAAAGCCACTTTGTCCTACTCCTCCAAATGGAAGTGTATCAACTGCATACTGCATTTGTATGTGTAGCAAAGTCATCTTGATGATTAGGTTGATCATTAAATCATAATAAAGATTGGTGTTATGAAGAGAAATATTATTGAGAGGGGGTTCTAGAATTATTCTAAATGTAATTAACTTATTTTTGAGTGTCATGTTATATATTTGATTCAAAGTATAAAAACTCAAGTAATTTACTTTTTAGCTAATTTGGTTAAAGATGGATGACCTTTTATATATGTGACAAAAATGGAAATATACTTTTGTGTGATAAACTTCAAAGTTGAAGGACTTTTATGTGATAAAAATAGAAAACTAATATTTGACTATGAATGCATATTTGAATCTTTAAGATGTTGTCTTTAGGTTTCAATACTACATGATTAATACTGTTTTTCAACATCAAAATATGTGTAATTTATTTACTTTTATATATAATAAATATATTATTGAAGTTAAATATTAGAAGGAATATAAATTTAATATATAAAATCACTATTTGATTATAAAAACTATTTTTGTTCGTTAGTGATGGTGGAGATGATTTGTTGAGGTGATGGTTGGTGCTAATGGCTAGTAACAATTGTGGTGATCATAGTTGTGATGGTGGAGGTGTTTGGTGTAGTAGTGACGTCGCGATAGAGGTGGTTGGTAGTGGTGGTGACGGTGATGGTGGAGTTGATCAATTTTAGTAGTTGGCAGTGGCTGAAGAGTGTGTGGTGATTGATGATGGTGTTGATAGTAGTATTGGTCGTGGCTGAAGAATGTGTGGTGATTGATGATGGTGCTGATGATAGTTGATGGTGGTGTTAATTATGAAGGCAGGGGTGGTTAGTAATTAGAATAGACCGCAGTGATAGTAGTGGTTGATGGTGATAGCAAAGATGGTGAGAGTGGTGATGACAGTGAATATTATTATAATAAGGAAGGTGGTAAATTTAATACCAACTGACACTAATGATTGACAGTTGTGGTGATTGACGGATTGCAATGGCAAAATGGTTGGTGGTGATGGCTAGAGACGATGGTGGTGATAGAAATTGTGACAACAAAATGTGGTTAGTAATGGTGTTTGATAGTTAAGAACAAAATTATGGTAAAAATTGTCCAAGATCCTAATAATTAAATATATTCATTCAATAAATATTTAATTGTTAATGCAACCAATACACTTGATGACCTAAAATCTGTCTAACTAGCAAACTCACATTATTTCATCACAATGTGAAAAAATAAAAGTGAATTAAAGGGAAAGAAACTTACTTGAATGATTGTATCATTAAACACCAAACTTCCTGAAGATGTTCTTTTTGTAATATTTCTTTTGAACTCTTCATTCTTTGTAAAGGCATATATAGTAAGTGGCTTAGGCCGTGCATTGATAAATTCAATGCTGTCCTCAATTTTATCCAACTAATGACAAAAAAAAATTAAAAAAAATTAACCTTAATTAGAACAAGTATTGCCCTTTTCAGTCAAAAATAAAATGTTGAGTACATTTTAGTTATTAATTTTTAATGAACCATACATAATCCTCTACATTTTTTTTAAAAAAAATATACACACTTGTCAAATAAAATATCGTTCAACTAATAAGTTGATGTTAAATGAGTCGATATACCAACATTATACATTATAATTCAAGGTCAATATATTTTTTGCCAATCAAACTAAACTTCTAAAAATATATTGGACTTTGGACTTGTAATAGAGGGGCAATATATTGAAGGTTATTATAAGCTTAAATCAAATTATATTATAAAGATAATCGAAATGATCAAAAGTTTAAGTATTTAGAGAAAAGAGCAAAGGAAGTGATGGGCAAGGGATCGGAAAGGTAAAAAGATGCGATTTTACAATTCATAATTTTAGTTAGAAAAGGGATTATTTTGTAAAATTATGGACACAATGGAACATGTTCTCTAATTTTCTCGATTAGTATTCTAAACCTTAAATCCTGGACCTTTTCATATGTTCGAAAAATAATATTATAATATATGTCTTACTGTTATGATAGGGAGCAATGGGCCAAAAATTTCCTCAGTCATGATTGTAGATTGCATGGGAGGATCCAGTAATACTGTGGGCTCAATGTACCTGCATTTACACATATAATCATTCAACAAATTAAATGCAATATTGCTGGCAACTTTTAAAATAACACAAGATAATAATTTAAATTAATTATGTGTCGTTTTGTACAAAGACAATATTTTTTTAAAAAAAACAATTGGTTACTGAAGAAACTTTTTCAAGGAATATAATTTTTATAACAAGGGAAAGAAATTGCTTTCCTCTCTTATTGATAGTGCATTATATTACTTCCTTTCATTAATACTTAAATATTATTATCACTATTAATACATAAAATTGACCAGTTAATTGCATAATTTTTCATCAAATATGTCGGTCATTATTTATTTTTCTTAAATGAGTTGGTCTTTAAGTTTTGCTTTTAAAATTGAATTCATGAAATATTATAATGCGTTATTTCTAGATATTGTGAAAGATGTTCTACCAGAAATATTCTTTTTTATTACTTTGACTCATAAAAATATAAACTTATATCGTGTGATAAAGTTATTTGTCTTAAGAGACAAAAATTAAAAATCAACCACAAAATTAAAAAAAATATGTAAATGACCCAAAATTGACTTAAAACACTATGTAATTGATAGCTCTATGATTGAATAGTATTTGTAAGCATATATTTTTAGAAAATACTTTTCCTTCATCAATCAAATACTAACCACCGTTATAACAATAACATATCAAATATAATTAAATATGAACAACATTTCCCAAAGATCATTTTATGAAAAAGAATGTTTTTTTTTTTGCCTATCAACTACACTTTAATGTAACACAACAACAACATATCCAGTATATATTCATAAAAGTGAAATTTAGAAAAGATAAAGTGTACGCAGATCTTATGGTCACTACTTTAGAAATAGAGATGTTTTTTCCGATAAACCCTCGATTCTTCAATGTAAAAACTATATAAATTAAAATGTGGGGAAAATTAAAGTTACTCACAAATTATCTTCATCAGATGATCCTCCATATATAACTGAATTTTTTACCATTGGCTCATCTAAGAGATTCTTTAATCTCAAGAAATGATTTTTGTTAACTATCCTTGAAATTGAATGTGATTCTTTTGGATTTTCTCCAAACATTTTTGGAATCCCAAGTTTAATCAATTTTACCTAGTGCAACATTGAAATGAGAATTAATTATTAGTATTTGATGACAAACCAATAAATACTTGTCAAAAGTATAACTCCTGAATTTTTTTTACTTTATTGAACAACGCAATCACATCAAATACACTACATACCAATTCGTTGACAAACGTCTTGTCGACGAGGATATAATCAATTCCAATACATGCTTGGCCAGCACAACTCCCAAATTTTCCAGAAAGAATTCTTTTCATTGCAATCTATGAGAAGTGAAAGAAAGAAACACAGATATTAGATAAAATTAGTATAGAATAAATCAAATTATTAAAAGAAATACTTTGATGTTAAAATGTTTGAACCAAGTCGTTTGCATTAAAGAGTTTAAATAGTTGGAAATAAAGGAGATAACATGTTGGTTTAGTACTATTTTTATATTGCGGGCTTTATTCTTTTTCTTGAACTAAAATCGTAAAAATATTTTGTTGATTATTGGCGATAAGATTTACACCAAAATATTTGAATTTTCTTACCATTCTTTAAATAGTTAAAAATATGGTACTTCTATTTTTCCAATTTCTTTCTCACTTATTCAAATATCTAAAATTTAGAACTATTTTTATAATTAAAAAAAAATCATTGAAAAAATAAGCAAGAATTGTTTTTTTTCTTTTAGTAGAAATTATGTATGGTGTTTAGTTTTTCCTTCCTACAATCCCCGCGCTAACATGCTTTAATTTACTCGCCCTTCCTTCCCATTCAAGCTGGCGAAGGCGCTCCTATATCTAACTACCATTCATCTAGATCACATATTGACACGTACATAATGCATTATAATCAAAAGATAGAAAAAGAAAAGAAGATTTATGCATACATGTACTATTTATATAGGGACTAAGGACAAATATATCCTGAACTATCGTAAATTGTATGTTGATACCCTCCGTCATACTTTTGGGACATTGATTCCCCTGTTGTCCAAAAATTAGAGCAGATATACCCTTCACTCTAACGGAAGACTAAATAGGGACACGTGGTGCAATCTTATCCGTCAGGTCGGCGGATAAGATTATGACACGTGTATGTCCGTTGGTATAAAGGGTATATATGCTCTAGTTTTTGAACGGCATGGCACCAATATCCCAAAAGTATGACGGATGATATCTGCATACCGTTTACGATAGTTCGGGGATATATTTATCCTTTTTCCCATTTATTTTTCTAAAAAAAAAGGAAATTTAAACAAATTTGAAAATAGAGAGAAATGAAAGTTGAATTTACTTTTTTATCCCAAGAACTTGAGAGTGAATCAATGATAACAGGGCATTTTCCCCCTAATTCAAGGGTCACTGGAGTCAAATGCTTGGCTGCAGCGCCAATGACAATTTGAGCCACTTTTGGACTCCCTGTAAATATTTTGAGAATATTTAATTATTTATCGTAAGCATAAAATGAGAAAAATTTAATTAATTTTATATAATTATTTGTAATAACATGAACAAACTAATATCGTATTATTATTTATTTGTTACTTTTTTCCACACAATTTTTAACATATGTTGAGCCATAAAACAATCATACTTTAACAGGTTGGCCTATTAAATGACATAAAATAACCCTAATTTATGATATTTGCGTCCAGTAGCCCATACTCATGTTTCAGGTTATAAATTTTTTGAATTTAGCAAACGAAAAAAATCTTCCCCTAAAATAACATTAATTTTTTGTTTATGATATTCTATCTCTCACTTGAAGATTTTATCCAATTAATGAATCTCTTTATTTCATTTTCTTAAATTTCTGTAATCGAAATTGATATTATATCAAAATATATCTCATATTTTTTTTGTGCAATAATCAGTGTATAACTTGAAAAAATATGGGATATGTTATTAATATATATAACAAACATAATATGTATACATATTGATTTAATGTATAGCTAGAATAATATGTATACATATAAATGTATTAAAATTGATATCATTCATTTATTTGAGATATATATTATGCTAGTATACATATAATGTACTTATATCACCTATGTATAACACAATATTTAATATTCAATCAACGAAATTGTATCAATATTTATGTATATCATAAATGATAAAAATTGAGATACAACCAAATTCAGTCTCAACAATCAATCTGAAAATCAAGAGCACGTGATATTGATAAGCAATAATTATTTCTACAAAATGTACCATTTTTATCACCAGTGATATGCAATCATCATTAAATATTTGAGATGAAAATTCAACAGCATTATCAAGGCGAATAAACTTGATGTAATTATTAGAAAACTCATGTATGTGTAATTACATTATTTGTATCAAATAAATTTATATATACTAGATTATGAGATAACAACAGACACAGATGAGATCATCTAAAAAAAATTATGATTAGATTCATAAAATATCTAGACGACCAACTAGGTAAATAACTGTAAGATAAATTAATGATTATTTTCAAACAAAACCTGAAGGAAGCTCACAAACAGATATGAACAAGTAGTTAGGTAAAATCAACATTGCATGTGTAGTGTGTGTCTACAAGTGGATCTTGTGCAACAGAGAGAAGACATATAAAAAGGAAAATAAATTGGGGAAATTTAAGTTCAAACCTGTAAAGAAAATCTTGTCCCATTTTTGTTGCAACAATTTGTCACCAACTGTATAATCACCTTCAATGACTTTAATAGCTTTGGTATCCAAATAATTGGGAATTATTTTGGCTAACACTGATGAAGATGCTGGAGCCTGATCAGAAGGTTTCAACACCACCACATTTCCAGCTGCTATTGCTCCAATTAGTGGTTCCAATGATAAACCTATGTTCAATGGAAAAATGTATGAACACATTAATTCCTTAGCTTATATTTCTATGCGTAAAGATATAGCATCTAGGCCTAATTCGACTCCAAAAGCTAGTTTAAAGGGTAGAGGATCAAGTCGTAAAATGAGATTACTCATTTCATTAATCATCAATGTAGGACTTTTCATTCTTTAACACTTCATCCCACGCACAGTGTTGATCGGGGATCTGATGTGTGGGCAGTTTTTTATTTAGAGGTCTGATATTGTGTGAGAGGGATCTTGCTTGGATACCATATAAAGCTATGGGACAATGACTTTTTACTTTATGATTTTTTGATCTCTCATCCAGCACCTGACTAATGTAAATTTGGCACAATACATAAATGTGCCTTTAACTTAGTTTCAATTGACATCTATGCCCTTTAACTTTTGGCGTGCATAGGTAGGCACTCAAACTTGTATAAAATTAAACAAGTAGAGACATGCGTCCTACATGCATATTAACGTAAGACGTCATGTAGGATGTGAATTGCTACATAGAACACATATATGACTAATTTGTCTAATTGTTCGATTTTTTACAAATTTTAGTGTCTACTTGTGTACCCCAAAAGTTAAAGTGCATAGATGTCAACTGAAGTCAAGTTAAATTACATATTTATGAGTTATACCTATAAATTTACATTAAAAAATTCACTCATTTCGATAAGATAATAAGATAATATGTTTTTTGAAGAGCCCTATATAAATATATGGTCTCATTAATATTATAAATTAATAATTCGTTAAAAGTACAAATAAATCTAAGACAATTTAATGAAACATGATTCTAGTGTGTTCTATTTTTTGTTAAAATTTAAATCTTGTTGAATCTCATCCAAAAGTTTTCTTATTGCATCCAAAAGTTTTGGTGTTGTCTTTTTGAAATGCACCATAAAATCGTGAAGAGTTCTAAATGTAATAAGTGTTTCCTGACCGTAACTTGTTCCAAACATATTGTATCATCTTCTACTTTATCATCAACATTATTTTTTTCAATAGTATCCACAAATTCTTCTAAGCTCTGAAGATATGAGCATGTATCATTTTCACCCATCCAACAGGTTATTAACGTCCATTTTATTGCGGTAATCGAAATCATTAATTATGATCTCAACATTATGAATGACGTTTTCACAAGTGGATTCATTTAAATTCTCTGAGATTTCATCCCAAACGAATTTTGCGGTGTTGAAGCACTCTTTAAATTAATAAATATTAATTTATTGATTAAATAATATCTATATAAAATAATAATATTTCATGATCCCACCTATATTAGTTTAGTGAGATTTTACTGTATTTAATGATATTCAATAATACTTTTACTTCATCTTATATTAGCAGAAAATTACTCCTTTCATTCATTTTGCCTCGTCACTTTTTGACATATAAAAAAACAAAAAAAATTTCATATTTTATCCTCAGTATTAAATATTTATTCTCAAAATATTTTTTAAAATCTAATATTAAACATCATTTAATATGAATAGTTTAATAAAATACATCTATCAATAATTATTTTCTCAATGAGTGTCTCAAGTCGAACAGTAACAAATAAAAATAAACGAATGAAGTATTTTATCATAGCAATTTATGAATTATTATTATGGTGCAAATTAGAAAGCATGACCTATAATATTAGGAAAATCTTAATATTTAATTGATCAGTTATCCAAAATTCTATTCTTTTTAGTGTATGTTTTATTTACCAGCTTATAATCTTCTCTATTTCCCTTTTTTATCCTATTTTTTAATTAAAAAAATAATAAAAAAGAATGATGGTACGACATTAATGATGAGTTGATATTTTGGGTAGGATGACTTTTGGTGTGAGATTAATAAAAACAATTTTGGTATTGAAGAAGGCAATACTAATTGTTCGGTGACACCTTATCGAGCATTAATTCATTGGATGCATCGACAAGTGCGTGTAAGTTTCTTCCTCTTATTACTCTCTCCGTTCAATAATAGTCTATTATTAGACAAAGAAAATAGGTCAATAGTTATTTGCTATATTATTTTAAAGTATTCAATAATAATTATTTACTTTTACATTAAGTTCTTAATTACATTTATTATTACTTATAATCATTTCTCTATTATATTTTTCAGAATATTGTATTTATTAGTTTCAAAGTGTGACATAATAAACTTATCTTTCTATTTATAATATCTAAAGAAGTATGTAAAGTCAATAATGAATAAGTATTGTTGGAGTATTAATTTACTATTCTCTTCGTCTCATTTTAGGTGTCATTCTATTTTTTTAATCCGTTCCAAAAGAAATC
The DNA here is from genome assembly GCF_900185275.1 of Solanum verrucosum. Lineage (NCBI taxonomy): Eukaryota > Viridiplantae > Streptophyta > Magnoliopsida > Solanales > Solanaceae > Solanum > Solanum verrucosum. The sequence goes on from NW_026020285.1 coordinate 128,447, forward strand.
ACCTTACTATAATTAAAAATAATTTAAATTTAATATACTTATTTTATCTTTAATGAAATTATTTCCAACCACGTAAATAACTAAAAAATATTTTAGACAAAAAATTCACAAAGTCCTTTAATTTTATTTTTATACTCTAATAAAGAACACGTGAAGGGATGGAGTGCTGCATTATTTATTGATGTCACACCATAATTTATGATTTGATCTATAGAAACGAACCTTTATTTAAGTATTATTAATTATTAATTAAAGAGAGAACATTAAACACTAATTTTTTATTTTTTTTAAATTTTGCTTTGATCATGCATTCCGCCAAGTTTGGCTGTGATAACGATCATAAAATTTGTAATTTTCTAACAAAGTCAGAAATTTTCAAATAAAAATATAAAATATGACTCCGTCCCATTTTAGTTATCATGTTGTGCTTTTCAAAAATTTATTTGACTAATTTTAAAAGTTAAATTAGATTACATTAATTCGATATTTTAAATAAAAATTGTACAAAAAATACTATAAATTATCATTTTTTGCATATTAATATAATAAAAGATATATCGTAAAATATTAATTAAAATTCTTATTGTAAAATCAAAACTTACTAAAAGGAAAATTCCAAGAGGAAATGATGAGGACTAGACCAAGAGGCTCAGGAAGCAGCTCTGCTGAAGAAGGAAATGCAGCAAGTGGTAATTTGGCCTGTCAATTAATAACAACACTACTTTTAATTTGGACTACATACAAAGTAACCACAGTTGTTCTCGTAGGCGTTTGATCATATTTTATTATGAAAAATATAAAAAAATCTTTTTTATTCTCAGAGTGAAAAATAATATTTGAAAACTGCAATTGTGTTTGATTATGGATATAAATATAAATTTACATTTTTTGAATTCTAAATTCTTTAAAATTTTATAATTGAATTTCAATATTTTATGGTAAAATGTATTTTTTAGAATTCAATTATGAAAAAAAAAATCATTACCTTTTTGGCAGACATCCATTGTTTAAAACCATCCAGTGCATAATGGACAGATTTTACTAATGTTCCAACCTATAAATCACAACAAAGACAATTCTTAGTTTTGATGGAATTGCCTATTTACCCACGGATAAAATTTTATAGTTGAACAGTAAAAACCTCAATGATAATTCTATTTAATAATGAATTATATGAAAATTAAGTTAACTAGAACCTACGTAACAACGAATTAGCTAAAATTAATGATAAATTCCGTAACTAATTTCTTGTTTATCAAACAACAAAAATATGGTTAAGAGGTTGTTTTCTTGCAGGATTGAATTCAGCTATGCCATTCATCTCTTTTTTTTTTGTTGAATCATTTAAAAGAAATCGTGCCGACATATTACATACTATTTACACAAGTGAATAAGCAAAGTGTGCTAATAAGAGTGGTAATAGATTGATGAGTATTTTTTTTATTCTTAATAAGAGGTTTCAGTTTGAGTCATCATGGGTATCGGGTACAGAATCGTTAGAGAATGTTTTATCTCCTTCCAACATAGAATTTTTCGATATAAATTTAGATTTAAATTTTAGATTTCATATAGATTTTGAGGAAATTCAAAAAGAGAATATGTAGAGTGTTAATATCACCAATCACAAGGTACTTGCTAGAGTTGAGGGCATTCAATTAGCTAGGTTGACACTTCACCCTCCGGGCTAGAAGCTTGCTTTTGAATTCACGTTAACTCAATAATTTATATCTGTATCTTGCTTATATATATTACTTAAGAAATTTACTAAAATATTTATGAACAATCAAATATTAATATAATATTAATATAATAATATTATACTAATCGATAAACTTTAAATTCTTAATTCTCTCCTAAAAAATCCTAATTCACCCCTACCTAAATATTTCAACATTAATGAAATCATGTGTAGAATAGGGCCAAATTGCAAAGGCTAACTACACATGGAGAACTTGAGTCCATAATATACGAGGAAGGGGGCCCATTTCAACTTTTTCTTATATCATTTAATATATGCTCATGAAATTTATTTTACTATAAGTCTATAGCAACCATCATCAAATAAAAGAAGCTTTCTACTATATAACAAAAAAGAACAGCGCAATATTTATTGCCTATATATATATAGGCAATAAACATTCAATATATTAATTATAAAATGATAAGTTTTATGATTATCTTCATCGAGTTGCCCACTTATAATATTAATGTTTGTTGAAACTCTCTTCATATTGATATGTTATATATGAATGAATGAATAGACATTGAGTGTGATGGTTTATGTTAAAAGTTAACTAAGACACTAAAAGGATAATTTTGGAATATCATAAAATGCTATTAATTACTTTACAAATTAAGTCAATAATAAAATTAACATTTGTTATAAAGAAATTAAAATAGAGGAAATGAACGTAATATTACAAACCATGAAGTTATAGAATTATATGAAGGTGAACTTGAAATTATTCCTAAAAGAAAAGATACTTATGTTTAGTTCCTCGTTGATTATGATTACTCTAATAAAACCTTCAAAAGAAGGTTACAACATACCATCCAATATCACCACAACAAAATAAGAAATTAGTGACGAACAAATTTTGTAGCTAAGTAATTAAAATTTTAATATCTAATTTAGAGACAAAAAACTGCAGATTCTATGAAAATTCAATTGGCTAGAGGCAATTCAGCGATCAATGACATGAAAATTCAATTAGTCAAGAACTACTTAGCGATGAGGAATTACCTCATCTTTATAAGCCTCAACTTTATGTTTTCCCAAGTCTTGTTTGAGAGCTTTGAATATATCATCTTCTTTCTCTTCAAGAAGTTTTAACAAATTTTTCAATTGTGATCTTCTCCATGATTCTTCTTTGGTTTTCCCAGACTTAAAAGTCTCTTTTAGGACTTCTAATTCTTTCTCACACTCCAACATCATTTGGGGGGTGGTGGGGTGGGAATTACACAACTTTGTCATTGTGGTAGTACTCATGATATTTAGTTTTCTTTTTAGTTCTTTTCCATTGCTTGATAGTGGTATTTATACTTGCTAACTAGATAGACCCTTCAAGTCTTGAATTAGAAAATAAATGGACATGTACGTGGATCTTTTCTTAAATTTTTTTACTCCCTCTGTCCTTAAGTACTTGTCCACTTTTCCTTTTATAGTTGTCCCGAATTACTTGTCCATTTTGACAAATCAAGAAAGGACAAATTCTTTTTATCTATTATACCCTAAATTAAATGACTAATTATTTTGAAAAATGTAGAATTTTTCATCAACTTCATAATTAATAGGAGTAAAATGGTAAACTCACTATGTCATTAATCATTTTCTTAATAGGTGTGCCAATTCAAAAGTGGACAAATAATTAAGGACAAAGGGAGTATTATTTAACTCACTTAAATATTAATTATGTGAAATGTTGGTTCACTATCATAAACAAAGATTTTTTCTTATGAAAATTTATGGTATAAATCGTGATTTGGTGTTTCCATCTATAATCTATCGAGCTAGCTTATTTGAAAAAAAAAATGAATGGTGAGCGAAGCAGATTGTTATTTGAAATAGTGGAAAACTTCATACTTTTTTCATAGGAGGATATTACTCTTCTCATTCTCTATGCGATATAGTTTGACATGACACGAAATTTATGAAATAAAGAAAGATTTTTGAAATTTTTAATTTAAACTAAGTCCTACATATCTGCGTGGCTATAAATTATTTTATAATTTAAAATTAAATTGTATTTATATATAGAAATATATTTTTTTTTAACAGCTGACTAAAAATGAAAATAGGTCATATTAATTAGAATAGTGAGAATACTATTTTTCTTTTGTCGCCACCAGGGGCGGAGCCAGCCATCTGTTAGGAGGTTCATTCGAACCCCTTCGGCTGAAATTATTACTATTTATACATGATTAAAATTATTTTTTATGTATATATAGTAGATGTCGAACCTCCATCGATTAGTTCGTGTGTTTAGTTCTTCAGATTTTGAATTTCCTCATGAAGAATTCTAGCTCCGCCATTGATGACCACTTCAATCAAAATACCTCTAAAATAGTTACTGAGATTTTTTAAGTGGAAAATACAATAATATAATACTTAGTAATTTTCTAGTACTGGCTCAAATTATAATATTCCAAACTTGTTGTGATTTCCAATTTGTTCATATTATTGTGAGTTTCAATTTTCCAGAACTCCCCAATTATGTTCATGTGGGTTTCAATAACTATTTTAAAGTGTAATTTTAAAAAGGAAAAAGGTCTCATATATCTTACGTTATCGTTAGACAAATGACTCACATATATTCTTTTCCTTTAATGAGAGTGAACAAAATATTGTAAATTAATTTTTATTAATTTTTTTTATTAAAAATAACAATCCATGTAGGGATATATTTTATCCTTCTCATACGTTTTTGGTTTACTTTTTTAATTCAATATAACATGAATTTATTATTTTGATGGTCAAATTTACTCTTTTCACTTATTTTCTTATAATCTTTACTATAGATATCCTAAAAGAAATTTAAAGATATAAATACTAAATTAATTACAATAGCAAAAAAAAGTAGTTTTATTTTATCTTTCTCTTTTTTTATTCACACTTCTTTCTTTTTATTTTTCTTAGTTTACATTAAAGAATAAAAGAAAAATTGAAATAAGAATAAGAAATTCAAATAATAATAATCAAAGAAGTTGAGCATGATCTATGTGTGAAAAAGATCAAATACATATTATTTTAAAATATTAAAAATCAGAATAAATAATTTAAAATTAATGTTATCACTTTTATAACGGTAGAAATATATGTGAGTCATTTTTATAACGGTGAGGGGCAGTTGTGTGCTAATTTTATAACGATATATATATATATATATATCCATTTTTGTAATGAAGAGCATATCAATGCTAAATGACAAACTTAAGGGGTACAACACGACCTTTTCCTTTAAAAAATACAGACTGTATTATGGTTGAATTTTTAGCACCAACAGTTATAAAGATTGTACAACAACTTTATTAACTATTTGCGCAGCAAATAATAAAGTTATAAAGTTCTCTTAGTTGTCCTACAAATATATAGATGTTCAACTTTTTCGTGTTATTTATTAACCATTAACTGATTTTAGATAGATAAAAAAAAAGAGTTAAATGTCAAAAAAATATTTATAATATATATTTTTTAGTTTTATACTTTAATTATTAAGAAGTGTGAGAAATATAATTAAATTACTCCCCTCTATTCATTTTAGTTGTTATATTTTAACTTGACACATCTATTAAAAAAATAATTACTGATATAGGTCTTTTACTAAACTATTGCTAGAAATGATTTGAAGAAAGAGTATTTAATATTGAGGATAAACATGAAAAAATATTATTATTTTTTCTTGATATGTCAAAAGTGCCAAGTAAAAATGAAAATCTATTTTTTAAAAAATAATAAATAAAAGTGAACGAAAGGAGTATTATATATTAATTTGAAAAATACACCTCAATATTAACTGGATCAAATATGTGTGTATTTTTTTTTCAATCTCATCTCCTTCTATATCTATACTTATTATAAAACACTTTTCTCCATTTTATTCTTAATTTTTTTTTATAGAAGATTAATTTGATTATTCTTCATTTTAATTTTACTTTTCGCTATGGTGGAACTATTTTTCAAGTGGTAATCATATGGCAATTTCTAATTTTTTTTAAAGGATGCAATACATACCTAATTACATATTATTTAAGATGCGTTTATAAAATTATTTATAAATAATAATTTAAATGTTTTCTTAGATTTTCAATAGTTTATGTGTGAATTTTTTTTTTAAAAATATTAAATATACTTTTGATACTTCAAAATAAAAGAGGCCAACTTTAGAAGAAAAGAGTTAATAGGCGTATTGGACATATGATTTTATTTCGTGATTTAAAATTACAATATAAAATTAATATTTGGACATATAATTTTATTTCATAATTTTAACTTATGAAATTTCAAATTCTCAAAAGAGATTGATTTAGGAATTTCGTATTATAATCTTACATTTTTAAATATAAAGTTGATCCATAAATTTATATTTTATTTTAAAAAAAGTTTTACTTGTCATTTTACATCTGCCAACCATTTAATTTATATGTAAATAATTATTTATATCGGATTTAACTATTACTTCTATCAATTAAATTTATTATTGTTTCAAATCAATGGTAGAAGTAATAGTTAAATTTTACTTATATTAAAGAATAGTGCATTGTAACTTATGTTTAATTTTACTTTTTAATTGAACTAAAGTTTGATTAATAAATATATATCTTTTTAAAAATAACTTTGTGATAGTGTATCATATTTTTGTTATAAACTTTTATTTATTTGTTAAGATTATATATAGAACAATTTAATAGTTCACAACTTATGGAGGTTTTACATAAGAATAAAAATATATCTAAAAGTTAAATTGTATATCCAAGCATAATTTTGATTTATCTCATATAATTACATAACGTGATTTCATTTCACATGGTCGAATGGACCCTTAAGACTCTTAATCATGTAACTATGAGAATTATAAATAATGCCTTTTAATCAAGAGTTAAGTATAAAAAATATACCTAAAGTATATTTTTTCTTTCAAAGTTTCATACCTAAATTATTGGAGGGGTGAGAAATACAACTAAACTATCACTCATTAATATAAAAAACTATCTTTTTTTTAAATTTATATCTAAACTATTAAAAATATGAAAAACATACCTAAAATATCACTCATAAATTTGATAAACATATATTTATCACTCATAATGTCAATATTCCAATAAAATAAAAAAGGTAAAGCAAAAAAAATGAAAAGGTCAAAATACAAAAAATTCTCACATAACTATTGCCAATCATGCGAGGCACAACATAAATTTTTTAGGTAAAAAAAGTTTCACCCAATTAATGTTAATCATCCTCTCAAAAAAGGTTTACCCAATAAATATTAATCACCTTTTTATTATGAGATAATATCTACGATATTTTCTTAATTATGAATTATTTTCTCAACTTTAATTTTTAACTCAAAAATCACTCAATTATAAACTATTTTCTTAGAAAGTCACTTAACTTTATTTATTTAACTCAAAATTCACTCAAGTATAATTGAAAAATAAATGGATATATTTTTATTTCTCAAAATTTTGATTAAAATAAAAACTGCATGTCACTGTATTTTGATTGAAAAATCAATTAAATAGATTAAATGACTATGTAAGTAAAACACTCATACTTAAATAATTTTTGAGTTCAAAATCAAAGATGAATTACTGTCTATAAAAAAAATCCGTAATTAAGTGATTATTGAGTTAAATACTAAAACAAAATGTTTCTGAAAATAATAATAACTCATAATTAAATAACCTTCAATATTAATATATCTTTTATTACTTCTACCCAATTTTTTAAAAGTTTGGGACCCATTAAATTGTCAAACTCTTTAGTCACTTTCAATCAAGAAGCCCCCCAAACAACATGTCTACCTCCTCTCTGACAGTGAAGTATGCATTGATTAGATAGTTTCTATACATAGTATTACTATATATTTTTGTCCTCTTTGCGAAGCTTACTCTCTCAGTCTCATTTATATTGATACTATTTAAGAATTATTTTTTTTGCATATTTAAAATAATTTTCTAATATTTATAAGACTAAAAATCACTTTTATCTTTTTGAAATAATCTCTTCTTTTGTATCTAATGCAATCGAAAAGACATTAATTAATGAAACTGTATCATACGGATCAGTTTCTTTTTATATAAATAAACTTTAATCTTTAAATAAAATCCTTCCATTCGAACGAAAAAATCTTTTGAATTTTTTTTATTATTATTATATAAAGGTAATTATTATTTTTTGTGACAGACTAAAAAGAAAAAAAAAGTAAAACATAAATTGGAAATTAATTTTAATTAAGCATAATCACCTTTTAGGAAACTTAATAGTTAATAATGTTTACACGTAATTACGTAAAACAAGAAGCATCCACAAAGCATGAAAGCATTACTATTCATTGTATGTAGTTCATATTACATAGTAGCTTTTAATGTTGGTAGATATGCGTAGCTCTCATATAGTTCCCTGCCTAGCCTCTATAATTTTGAATGATTTTTCAAGACTTCATAGCCAATATTTTTTACATGGTCAATACTTATCATTCAAATCCCAAATTTGTATAGTTTCTTAAATTGTTAATTATTGTGATTTATAGTATTTTTATGTAATTTTAAAATAATATATAGTATTTCCGTTGTCCCGATTTATGTGTCACAAATAGAATTTCAAAAGTCAACCAAACTTTTTATGTATTTTAAATATTTTAAGTTGTTAATTATTGTGATTTATATTACTTTTTATGTACAATTCACATAATATATGTTACTCCTCCGTCCTAATTTATGTGCATTGGTAGAATTTTGAGAGTCAACCGAATTTTTTAAATATGCCTTTAAAAATTTTAATTTGTTAATTGTTGTGATTTATAATATTTTTTAAATGTAATTTTTAAATATATATAGCAGACTAAAAAGACAAGAAAGACAAACAAATAAAAATGGAGAAAATACAAAAAATCTATAAATACTCTCGGTAGAAGCAGACACATCGAGGTGTCTGCTTATTTAAGTTGTTAATTATATATTGTGATTTATAATACTTTTTACGTCATTTTAAAATAATATGTGTTACTAACTCGGCCTAATTTATGTGACACTGATAGAATTATGAGAGTCAATCAAATTTTTATGTTATTTAAATTTTTTTGTTAATAATTGTGATTTATATTATTTTTATGTAATTTTCAAATGAATAAATTAAAAAAAAAATATAAAACAAGAAAATTAAAATGGAGAAAGTACAAAATTCCATAAATATCCTTGGTTAAAAGTAGGGATAACAACGAAGAGTTAGTTGCTTCTGTCAGCTTTTACTCAATAGAAAATCTTCTATCAAGCCCTAAAATACTATAACCAAGGACGATTTCCATATGAAGATGTTGTTAGTAGTGCCACCCTAAGGGCGGAGCTATACCATAACAAGGATGGTCAGATGAACAACCTTTGTCGGAAAATTTTTGTGAGTATATATATGTTAAATATCAATATTTTTGGATATATACTAATTGTTGCACACCTATGACATACTAAAGAAAGATAGCCTAGTGTTTAAGGCTGTTCAAACTCGCCTTGGAGGCTTGGGTTCGAGACTAGGCTTAGGTGTTTTATTTTAAAAAAATTAGTTCTAATTTTTAAGTTAAAAAAGAGTATAGAAGTGACAAAAATCCTGAGCAGCAAGGTTTATTTTTTTGGTTAATCGATCTTCTTTCAGCCTTCTTTGGTTGTGTCATGTGCTTATCCATGTATATTCTATGATTTTGCAACCTATAAATAAGAATTTTTACATTATTATAAGGTAATTAAATAGATCACAAGGAGTACAATATCATCATATTTATATTCTTGTGGCACAAGCTTTTCATATTTTTATCAAGTCTTTGCCTTTTAGCATTTTGTTCATTACATTGTTTTCAGATTCAAACCAAACAAAATTCAAACAACATTAGATCTTATCTCATACAAACATCACCAATGTTGTGGTATTTCATGCGTGTTGCTTATTACTTGCTATCTCATTTACTTTTCATTTGTACTTGCTTTTATCAACATGGACTCATTAGATACATACTTTCTTGGAGATGCTTTGGAGCAAGTTTGTATGATCTAGGATAGACTGTTGACATCCCATAATCGATAGAAGAGTAATGCAGATTAGAGAGTTCAAGCCCTAGTGTTTATGAAGGGTGATCATGTTTGGCACCAAATGTCACTCATAAAGGGTGTGATGAGGTTCATAAACAAGAGCAAACTTAGCCCTAGATTCATTGTACGTTTTGTGATCTTGAACCGAGGGGGAGAGTTGGCTTATAAGTTGGCCTTACCACCTAGCTTGTCAACTGTGCATCTTGTGTTTCATGTCTCCATGCTTCAGAAGTACGTGTCAGATGAGTCTGATGTACTTTCTCTTGATTCAGTTGAGTTGGGTCCAGACTTATATTTTGAGGAGGATCCGATAGAAATTTTGGATAGGCAGGCCCAAAAGCTTAGAAGTAATGAGATTGCTTCAGTGAAGGTGCAGTGGAAACACCATTGACTTAGTGAGGTGACTATGGAGACAAAGTCAAAGGTGCATGCCAAATATCCCCAGCTTATCGAGTTTTCATGTACTTTTTTTTGCTTATATCCAAAGACGAACATGGTTTTTAGTGGTGGATAATGTAATGATCTGATCGGTCATTTTTGGAATATTTCATAAATTTACCATTTTGCCTATCTCGATATCGACCCCGAGTCTTTTATCTTTGAGTTTAAGGTTGAGAATTTTATAACTTTATGTTTGAAAGGCTAATATTGTTAAGAAAGTAGTTTCTGGTGTTTTTTAAAGTTTCGAGGGTCAGAATGGAATTTCATCGATCCCATCAGTCTCAAAATGTGGAATATGGTCTATGAGAGTTTTTGGTTTCAGATTCGGACCCTTTTTGAGGATTTGAAGGTTTAAATTGTGAAATTATGGAAATTTAGCCTTTGGGTTGACTTTGGTCAACATTCGGGGTTCAGTTGCTCGGATCGGAATTTTGAGAGTTCCATTGGATTAGAGGGATGATTTTAGGCCTAGGTGAGATTTTGATTGATTTTTGAGAGGTCCCAAGCTTTAGCCTTTTTAGGTGTTATGTTAGTTTCTTGTGGATTTCATGGATGTCGGATCAATGAGACCTCAAATTCGTATTTCGATGATTCTATTGAGTTTAGAACATTGAGTATAATTAATTTCCATATGTGGTTTGTGTGTACGGGGTTCCGAATGAATACCGAAGGTTCTTTTTTGATGTTTTGAAAGTTGGATGATTTTATTGATGTCTATGTTTATCGCGATCGCGAGGGGTCCTCCGCTTTCATGATCTTCACGTTAACAAATGGGTCATCATGGAAGCGAAGGCTGGACTAGTGGCAAGGTTCGCTTTTGCAAACCATGGGTCACGATGATCGGGAAAGCGAAATCCATGATTTTTGTGGGGTTCACTTAAGTGAACCTATGGTCGCTTAAGCGACATCAGAGAAGGGTTTTAGTCTGAAAATTTTGGGGTTTAAGTCTCATTTTCCATTTTTGAGCTTGACAAAACCCTTGGAGGCGATTTTGAAATGATTTCTTATGGTAAATCATTCGGGTAAGATTTTGTGATTATAATACTTCATTTTCATTTGATTATTTATTGATTGTAACATCAAAATTTGGGATTTTGATTGGTAAATGACAAGTTTTTTCAAGAACTCGAGTTCTAAACTTAAATTGAGATTGTGACCTGATTTTGAATCCCTTTTTGAAATGATTTTCACTAATAAGTTCCTAATGCCTTAAGTAGCATTTTCAAGTATTGAATTTTAAATTCAAACCTTGTTTTTGAAATTGGGTTTCTGGTTGATTGACCCATTTTGAGTATTGTTGTTTTGCAAAAATTTATTGTGAATACTTGATTGTTATAGATTGTGTGGCTTTGGATATTGGTCGGAAGGGAAGACTCAACTCTTGGAGTGATTAATTAATTAAATTATGGCAAGTGATCTCCTAAACCTTGTATACTAGTAGGTGTATCCCTTTCGTTGTTTGTGTGTTGGGAGTAATGAGAATGAAGTGAAAGGTTGTTGTCCACTAAACATATCTTAATGAATAAAAAGAGGCCAAAATGAAAAGGATATGTGATGATCATAATGTTTGTGAACTGCTAACTCTTATTGATTGATTGATGAAATGCTTGATAACATGAAAGTGGACTTAAATTGCATGAATTGTTCTCTCTTCCGTGTGGTGTGATATTGTTTGTGTGTATTAATTATTGTAAACTGTGATTAGACATATGAGGATTATGATGCCGAGGTCATTTTCGACAAGTGTTATGATGTCGATGTCATTTTTGGCAAGTGTTATGATGTCGAGGTTATTTCCAGAAAGTGTTTGCGATGCTGAGGTCAATTCTGGATAGTGATATAAATCCGATGGGAAATGATTTTGGCTAGTAATACGATATAAACCCAATGAGAAATGGTTCCAACTAGTGATATGACATAAAGTCGATGAGAAATGATTTCGACGAGAATTTATTATTGTGTTTTGATGCATTTTGATGCTTATGATTGACCTACTTGTAATCGTGATTGATATGAGTTGTACTTGTGAATAATTTGCTTGATACTTGTGATTGTCATAATTGATACGTGTTGGTTGTTGACTTATGACTTGTGTACTATGAATATTGAGCGTTGTGAACTGTGTATTGTAAAACTGTTAGGTTGGACTGATTTTATGCAGGTTGTAGTTTAAGGAGGTTTGATTGGGATGATTGAAGAATTTGATTCTAGTTAGGTTGCCTTGTTTGTTTAGGTCGCTTGTTGGGTACCATGTCGGTAGTACTCACTCCTTGCTTCTACACTTGTGTAGGTTTCGATCCCTCTTGTTCCTTCACTGTATGCTTTGTTCTACTTGAGAAACAAAGACATTGTGACTTGTATTTATCTTTCGAATTCTGTATCTACAATAGTGGGTTGTACACATGACAATTAGGTTTTGGTGTGTTAATAGAAATAATAAGTTTTCCGCTTTTGTCTTGTTCTTATTTTATCTTTCCACATTTCTTTCATTTAGTTGGGTTGAGGCTGACTTGTCTTGGTGGGATAGACTAGTGTCATCACGTCCATTTTTGGGTCGTGACATGCCATCTCATTTATTATTATTTTTTATTTTCTTTCATCAATATATGCAACTGCTAAATAATCTAACAAGTTAAATTAAGATGCGTGTCTTTGACCTCATGTAATTCTATTGAACTATTTTCTCGATAAACATTTAGGCACCAATTTTTTTTTGGCTCTATTTATTATAGGTTTAATGCATAAATATGTTCTTTAAGTTGATCTTATATCACATTTATGCCCTCCAATTTTTGGTATGCACAAGTAGACACTTAAACTTGTATAAAGTTGAACAAGTAGTCACATGAGTCCTATGTTTCATAATACACGAAGAACACCATGTATTACACAAATTACCATGTAGGACGTCACGTAGGACATGCGTGTCTATTTGTTCTACTTTACATATACAAGTTTAAGTGTATATTTGTGTACACCAAAGTTGAAGAGCATAAATATGAAACGAGGACAAATTAAAGGGCATATTTATATATTATGCCTTTATTATATATAGTAGCAAAGTATATCCATATGTGTGAAGTTTTCTTTAAAAAATCTATCTGTAATCCAAGTTCTTTTTCACCTTTCTTATAAGAAAACTTGCAGCTTACCTTCTTCATTTATTTTTAAAAAAAACTACTCTCCATTCTCTCAAAAACAACTTTACATATCCAAAAGTTAGAAAATAGACTTCATGTGTTAAACGAGAAGATGATCAAAACCCCCCAACCTATGGTCGGATTTCCAACTACATTCTCATATTTCATAGGGGTCCGATTACCCTCCTGAACTATTTTATAAGGAAATAAATTCCACCCTAAAATTACATAGTCACTCATGAGTATTGTGGTGTAGCACACGCACATGCCGCTATGTCAGTGCCATGTCAATGCCACCTAATAAATATAATAAATGAATTATTTTTCCTACTTTTTATTTATTTATTATATGCTCCATTAGAAATCCTCCATTATCATTAAGAACATCACCATTATCAGACCCACTTCCCATCCATTGACATTCCAGCAAGAGAAAAGACGGTAAATATTTTTCCGACGAGTAAAAGTTTCTATAACAAATATCTTTATCCTATTCCCCACAATTTCTCTCAAAATTCACTGCTACACATTTTACTCATGTTGGGGGCATATGAAGGGATATACCAAAAGTAGTATATGGGTATGCCATAAATTTTCAATTCAATTTTTTTCTTTTCTTAATGTTGGTGAAAGTAGCAAACCAAATTAAAACATTGAAATTAATCTAACTGAAAAATATTATGACCCAATTGAATTTTTTATGCCCCATTTCAAAAATATCCCAATTTTTGGTTAAATTCAAGAATGTGAAATTAGAATTAATGTTTGAGAGAGAGCTTGTGAAGGTGTTGGAAATTGAAATTTTGTGTTTGTTTGAAATGGGTTCAGGTAAAAAAAATTGATTTATTAAATTCTTTATTTTATTATTTTGATTTGGGAGTAATAACTAAATTTATTTAAAGGTTCTTTGATTATGGGTAAGAGACGGTTATGTAGAATTTCTGAAGAAATTTATTGGAGAAAATGGTCAAATGCCCCCCAACCTATTACCGGATTCTCAACTACACACTTAAAGTTTACGGGGGTCCTATCACCCCCTTGAACTATTTTAAAATAGAATAAATAAACCCTGAATGCTGAGTTGGCTGAGAAAGTGTATTTCACTCTCTTTGAGAGAGTGAAAAGAGAATAAATAGGGCTGCTTTTATGTTTATTCCATATTTTTATTTTATTTTCTTTCTCTTTTTAATTAAATTAAAATAATCTCCCCCACCCCACCCCACCCCAACCCGACCGCCCCACACTTCTTCTTCACACTCACCCTACACCTCTTCTTCTTTTACACACTTTTGCTTCATTTTTATTTTTCATCACAAATCTCTACAAATATCTTCAGGAATTTTACATATTAACTGTATCTTACATAATCAAAGAACCTTTAAACAAATTTAGTTATTACTCCCAAATCAAAGTAATAAAATAAAGAACTCAAAATTCAATTTTTTTACCGAAACCATTTCAAACAAACATAGAATTTTCAATTTCCAACACCTTCACAAGCTTTTCTCTCAAACGTTAATTCTAATTTCACATTCTTGAATTTAACCACAAATTGGGGTATTTTAGAAATGGGGCATAAAAAATTCAATTGGATCATAATATTTTTCAATTTGATTAATTTCAATGTTTTAATTTGGTTTGCTACTTTCACCAACATTAAGAAAAGAAAGAAATTGAATTAAAAATTTATGGCATGCCCATATACTACTTTGGGTATATCCCTTCATAAACCCCCAACATGAGTAAAATGAGTACTAATGAACTTTGAGAGAAATTGTGGGGAATATGATAAAGATATTGGTCATAGAAACTTTTACTTGTCGAAAAAAATTTACTGTATTTTCTCTTGCCGGAATGTCAATGGATGAGAAGTGAGTTTGATAATGGTGATGTTCTTAATGATAATGGAGGGTTTCAATGGGGCATATAATAATTTAAAAAAAAGGAAAAATAATTCATTTATTATATTTATTGGGTGGCATTGACATGGCGCTGACGTGGCATGTGCATGTGTTACACCACAATACACATGAGTGACTATGTCATTTTAGGGTGAAATTTATTTCCTTATAAAATAGTTCAGGGGGGGTAATAGGACCCCCGTGAAGTATGAGTGTGTAGTTGGAAATCCGACCATAGGTTGGAGGGGTTTTTAACCATTTTCTCAATTTATAGAGATTTGTGATGAAAAATAATAATAAAGCAAAAGTGTGAAGAAGAAGAAGAAGCAGCGTTGGGTGAGTGTGAAGAAGAAGAAGTGTGGGGTGGTTGGGGGAGATTATTATAATTTAATAAGAAAGAAAGAAAAATAAAAATATGAAATAAACATAAAAGCAACCCTATTTACTCTTTTTTCACTCTATCAAAGAGAGTGAAATGCACTTTCTCAGTCAACTTATAATTAGCATTAAGGGTTTATTTGTTCTATTTTAAAACAGTTCAGAGGGGATATATGACCTCCCGTGAAGCTTAAGTGTGTAGTTGGAAATCCGATAATAGGTTGGGAGGGCATTGGACCATTTTCTCTGTGTTAAACATATACATAGGTTTTCTTTTTCGAAAAAACTAAATAAATCTTAAGACCTTACATTGAAATTTAATTTAATTAGAATATTAATTTTATTGAGTCATCATCCAAACTTAAATTATTTATTTGGCATTATATTGTATGTGCCCTTTCAACTTTGAGTGTGCACAAGCAAACACTTAAACTTATATAGAGTTGAATAAGTAAACACACACGTCTTACTTGTGTGTTACATGATAATTCATATCCTACACAACATCCTATATGGCGTCATACAAGTATTATGTCACGTATGATATGTATCTACTTGTTTAATTTTATACAAATTTGAAGTCCTATTTGTGCACACCCAAAATTGAAGAAATGTCCACTAATGCCAAATTAAAAGAATATTTATAAATCATACCTATATTTATATTTATATTATATAAAAAATAATATGTGAAGTCGCTATCCACATTGAGCTCCAAAAAGACAGTTTAATGATCAATTTATTCAATTTAAAAAATAAACACATGGCAATTAATGTTTGGTCTACTCTGTCTTGTATGAAAACTCTAGCACTTATTTCACCGATCTAACGAATTTCATTTACTTTAATTGTTTTGCCGCACCTAAGAAAATAAAATGTGATCTAAAGTGGTCCCCAATGTATTGGTGTTTACGGCTTACATTGAACGTATAGGTACAACTATAACCATTTATGAAAAATCGTATTAAATCCCACATGCATTCAATTATTAGTAACATGATGTTTGTGCAAGGCACAATGATGGAGTTGGATATTTTAATTAGGGGGTTTAAAATATGAATAAGTAAATATACGAAAAAGTTAAAGAGGTTTCAACATCTTACTATATATATTGTATACATTAAAAAAATCATTTTAACCATCTATAAATAGTGTAATTTTTTCTCGAAAGAGGTCCGGATAAATTCTCTTGGTCCTATTTAGTGATACAATCAAATTACACCTCTTAATGAAGTATAAAGTGGTCTATGTAATATAGAACCCAACAATGTTAGGGTCCAATCTCATAGAGAATATGGCGAGAATATTACTCTTAGACGTAATTAGAACAAATTATTTTTATTCTTAAAACAAATGATGTAAGTAAATTTTTTAAAGACTTTGGTTTGATATGCTTAACAACTAAAAATTAAAAATTACTTGAGTTTATCAATAAAATGCGAAACTAAGGTTGTGGATAGGGGTGTACAAAATCGAATAGAAAATCGAATCAAACCGCAAACCGAGAAAAAAAATTCGACTAGTAGTTGGTTTGACTTGGATTGGTATTGAAAAAAAAAATCCGACTATATTTGGGTTGGTTTGGTTTTAACTAAAAAAACCAACCCGACATTATATATATAATTTTAAAATTTTATTTTATACATAAAAATATTTACTTTGATATAATTTTTAAATATTTCTTATACTTTTTCATAGTTTTTATCTTTTAATATATTATTTCAAGTTTGAAACTTAGAATTCTGAATGGTTCAATAAAGATTATAGTCCACAAATGTTGGTAATTATAATAAAGCTTAAATCAAAATCAAATTAATACTAATGCAAAAAGAAAATCAATTCAACACTAAGAATGACAATAATATTGAATATTTGTTCTTTGGTTTTACATTGGTTTAGACAATTCAAATACATAATCTAATTTTAATTTCCTTTAATATTTAGTCATGTAACTAATACTTATTAAACTTATTTTAGCATGATTTAGTACTTTTAAATTATAATCATTTTCATTATGAATTGTTAATTTGCAATATTTGTTTTTACGCGATTTCATTATTATTATATTTTTGTTGGATATTTTAGTGTCATTACTCGTATCATATTTTGTGCTATTTTCTTAAGAAGCACCTTAGATAGTTGTATTTTGGTAGGACTAAAGAAATATTTGAAGTACAAGTAAATTATATGTTTGTATGAATACTTTACCGGAAAAACCCAAAGATCCGAAAAATCCGAAAAAACCCGAGGTTGAAAAACACGAGTTATATTGGTTTGGTTTGGTTTATAGATTTAAAAATCCGACACAAATGGTTTGATTTGATATTTGAAAAACCCGAACCAATCCGGTCATGTACACCCCTAGTTGTGGATATCCATTTTAGGTCGTAACTCTGATTCAGGTGTCTTTACGAAATTCGAATGAGTGTAAAATGATTGACTTCTAAAATACATTTAGAGTCCTTCCTACTTTTCTAGAGGATATCACCGTAAGTCCTTGCAGCACTTGACGTTGCTTTAACAACTATCAACCTCTATCTCAAGAAGATTATTACCGTTAGATTTCAAGTCTTTAGATGGAACGTAAGGCTCAAATCTTTGTGCTTAGTTTCCATTTTTCAAATCTTAACTTCTTTTCTATGAAAGTATAGAATATGGACGAGACCTTCATTAGGATCCGCACAATACGAAATAACTAGTCATACACTCACCAATATGGGTTGTGGTGCACTGGTGAGAATGCTTCACCCTTAACCAATTTTCTCGGGTTCGAGCCCTGGGTATGGCGAAAATCATGTTGGGAGCACCACCCCAGAATGGGTCCTGCAGTGCGCGATCTGGATTTGGTCGGAGCTCCCATGTAGGCTCCGAACACCGGGTGGGAAACCAAAAAAAAAAAAAACTAGTCATACACTCAGAACTATGGAGTTAATTACTATATCATCATACTCTTTTTCTAGGACTCCACAATCTTAATTATGGAGTTAATTACTTATAGATTGTTCAGAAACTAAATGTAAAGAGTTAGAAAACATGCTTAAATGATCAAAAACCAAAAGTTTACTTTTGATAATCAAAGATTCTATCACAACGTAGAAGCAAGTTCTTCTCTCACCAATAATGTTCCAAGATCTCAAATCCCAGATAAATTCGATGAAAAAAAGACAAAAATCTGACAGAGTAAACAAACATAAATCGTATTGTCAACAACGTTTTATAATTCGTTATTTCGATACACGTTTTATAGCTAAAGTGTGACTCACAGTGACATTTCTCTGGGATGGCTAAAAATTGAAATTCAATCTTGTACATGCCTCATTCAACTTTATTCAACTTTCCACGATTAAAATAGATATATATTGTATACATACGTTCAATTAAAATATATATGGTTTTCTCTTTTCTTTCTCTTTTCATACATAGACAATCCTTTTTACAATAAAAGAAAAAAAGTGAGGAGGGCTTTGCACATATTGGAGCTTGTCTTCATGTCTTGTATCCGTTCAGTTTCAAAATTTATAAATAAATTATATGAGAGATTTTCTTCTAGCCTAATGTATCATCCCTTCAAAATATTAGACCAACCAATTTCTTATGATTATTAAATATTAGACTATCAATAAAGAAGCTATTGAATTAAAGCTGATGTAATAAGTAAACAAAACAACTATTAAAAAAACATAATGGCTACATTTTACTCTACTCTATATATTAAGAGGAAATCCTAGAGGAGCTTAGTGTCACGTCCCGCCATTTCACAGTTCAAATTTGGAACCGAAAGAAAGGGGAATAATCTAGTGTTGTGGGGAGGTTAGTGGAAGACTCTAGAATTCCCTAGGTCTTTCCTTAGAATTCTCTAGAATACCTTAGATATTTTCTTGGAAAGCCTTAGAATTTCCTAGAAAGTGTAGAGAATTCTAGAGAGGGACTAAAGTGTAATTATTAGAGGGACTTGTAAAGTAATTTTTATTTGCACTTAGGCGCTAAGGAAGTAGTATAAATAGAAGGGCCTCTCATTTGTAAATCATCTAACAACTTGTAAGCAATCTTCCAAGCTTAATACAAAGCCTTCTTCCAAACTTTCCAAATCTTTCTAAGTCTTTCTTTGCATTCTCTTAGCGATCTTAGTCTTAAAGGGCTTACTTGAGCTTACAAGATCGTGAAAGATTCGTGAGTAAGTTATCAAGTGCCACACGGAGCTTTAGTGAGACTCTAAGTCTGTGACAATGTGGTATCACAACAAGGTTTGATACTAACAGAATGGCTAACGAAGGAGACGTGAATGCCGCTAGCGCTACCAACATCTGTTTAGATGGTGGAAAGAAGAACCGCAAGGGAAAGAAGCATTAAAAGAGTAATGAGGAAATGCTGGTCGACCCCACACCGAGCGAGGCGCTAACATCTCATCCACCTTCAACCACCGAAGAAAGTGACGATGAACTTGGCGAGGAGGCCATTGACGTCACTGCTGGAGAAGAATGGGTCGCAAGGGTTGAAATGGTGAGGCAGGCCGTGGAGATATTAGGCCGGCGCATGAATGTGGCCAACGACAAGTTCAAAACTCTTGAAGACTTCACCCTTGAGGAGATCGAAAACATCTGGAAGGAGTTGGAAGGACGCCAGCGGGCCGAGTTCGAGATGAAGGAGGCCATCACTTCCTTGGAGTGTCGGCTCATGGAGGCGTTGAGCAGGATTAAGACCATGAAGGCCGAGATGAAAGCACTCAAGGAGGGCGTGAAAGTTGGAGGATTATCATCGTTTGACCGAGATAGAGAGGCCAGGGTCGAGGCTCCTAAGCCACCTATGTTCAAAGGCGTCTGTGACGCGCAAGAGGTGGAGAACTTCCTATGACATTTGGAGAATTACTTCAAATGCAACAGGCTGAAGAGCGATGAGGGTAAGATCAACATCATTGTGTTGTATCTTTCAGAGATGGTCATGCTATGCACAAGGAGGCCAAGATAGGTAAGGGGACGTGCACCATCAACACCTGGGAGCAATTTCGGGAAGAGTTTAAGAAGGCCTTCTTCCCTAAAAACGTCATCTATGAGGCAAAGCGCAGGTTTAGGGAGTTAAAGCAAACAGGCAACATACGCACATATGTGCAGGAGTTCACCACTTTCACGCTTCAAATCCCTAACCTCACGGATGATGATATGTTGTTCCACTTCATAGATTGGCTGCAAGATTGGGCTAGGACGGAGTTGGAACGTCAACAGGTCAGGACTATAGATGAAGCCATCACGCAGGCCGAAGCTTTGATAGACTTCAGGAATAAGAAGCCCGACAGAGTCGGAGGAGAGGAGAGGAAATGAGAGGTAGTCATGACCATGGTGGGGGAGATCGTGGTAAAGTCGATGAACAACTGCCACATCCCAAGAAGCATGATACTTATAAGTCCGATGGCAAGAAGTTTGAACGTCAAAGCAATGTCGAGAGGAAGACAGAGCCTACAAAGAGAAAGTGTTGCTACATATGCAGTGGGCCGCATGGCTAGGCAAAGTGCCCTGAACTGAAGAGCCTTGGTGCTATCATGCGAGATTGGAAGGAGAAAGATGCATAGGAAAAAGGACAAGGCGCAGAGACGACGCAGTTGGGCTTGATAGAATTATGCGGAGCCATCACGAAGCAACCAGAAAGGCTAAGATGATACGACACGCAGTTTGTCGACCTCACAATTAATGGAAGACCCGCTCATACTATGGTCGACACGGGTGCAGAGGCCAATATCATAACCAAGACGGCAACGACAAGGTTGGGGCTGAGTTACAGTCCGATTAACGCCCAACTCAGGATGGTCAATGCAGTACTGTCTCTAGTGTGTTGAGTCACGCATGGAGTACATGCTGGGCCAGTGGCAAGGTAAGACCAACTTCACTGTCGCTCTTTTAGACCTCTTCAATATAATTCTAGGGCAGGAGTTCTTCCAAGAGTGCCACACGGTGATAGACCCTTACCTCCAACGACTTCTAGTCATGGAGGAAGGAGGATCATGTATGGTCCCCCTGGTTAAGGTACCAACGACGGGAGGACGGGTTCGATTAACAGCCATGCAGATTGAGAAAAACCCTAAGAAGAAGGAGTCGACGTTCATAGCCACCATTGCAAGTTCGAAAAAAGACAATGGTGCAAAAGGGTCCTTGCCACCATGCACGAAGAAGGAGAACAATATTGTGATACCAAAGAAGCCACCGAGGCGTGTGCCTCCTAGAAAGGAGGTAGACCATAAGATCGGGCTGAAAGAGATCAGGAAGCAACTGAAGGCGTTGCGCGAGGGCGTTGATCGAGTCAATGGACTATTGGCAAGGCATACGAGAAGACAAAACCTGGTTGGCGACGCAATGACGATGCGACGCCGTCGTCGCATCAATAAGTGGGGGAGAGTGTCACATCCCGCCACTTCACAGTTCAAATTTGGCACCGAAGGAAAGGGGAATAATCTAGAGTTGTGGGGAGGTTAGTGGAAGACTCTAGAATTTCCTAGGTCTTTCCTTAGAATTCTCTAGAATACCTTAGATATATTCTTGGAAAGCCTTAGAATTTCTTAGAAAATGTAGAGAATTCTAGAGAGGGACTAAAGTGTAATTATTAGAGGGACTTGTAAAGTAATTTTTATTTGCACTTAGGTCCTTAGGAAGTTGTATAAATAGAAGGGCCTCGCATTTGTAAATAATCCAACAACTTGTAAGCAATCTTCCAAGTTTAATACAAAGCCTTATTCCAAACTTTCCAAATCTTTCTAAGTCTTTCTTTACATTCTCTTAGCGATCTTAGTCTTAAAGGGCTTACTTGAGCTTACAAGATTGTGAAAGATTCGTGAGTAAGTTGTCAAGTGCCACACGGAGCTTTAGTGAGACTCTAAGTCCGTGACATTAGGGTCAAGTGGGTATTTTTGGAATTTAATTTTCATTAGTTATACTATTTCATTCAATCTTGTAGACCTATTCATTTGACACGTATATGTTTCTACTTTTTCATACAAACTTTGCCAAAGCTGTTTTTGCAAATTTCTACCATCTTCCTCCTTTGCTACTCTATATTATTTTATATTATTCTACTCTCTCCGTATGATATTCTTTTTAAAAAAAAATTAACATTCCAAAATTTCACTTCTGTCGCATAAATTTGAATAGTAAAAATAATACTATAATATATATTATTAGTCACAATAATTAACAATTTATGATATTTAAAAAACATATTAAAAATTAGTTCGACTTCCAAATTTCAAATGTGCTACATAAATTGAGACAAAGAGTAACGATATTATTTGACAATTACATTAAAGTTATCAGAAATTACAATAATTAACAACTCATTTTTTTAATACATATTAAAAGATAGATTGAATCTCAAAATTTCACGTGCTGGATAAAGTGAGACAAATATAGTAATATATATCATTTGAAAAATACTTTAAAAGTATTATAAATCACAATAATTAATGCAATAACTTTAAAAGTATTATAAATCATAACAATTAATAGAGTAATTTAAAATACTTAAAATTTAACAACTTAAAATATTTTTAAAAATATATTAAAATTTTGATATAACTCTCAAAACTTCAAATGTGTCACATAAATTGGGACACAGAGAGTAACATATATTTTAAAAATATTATGTCAAATGTATTATAAGTCACAATAATTAACAACTTAAAGTATTTAAAAGTCATTTAAAATTTGATTAACTTTTTCAATTTCATATGGGTCACATAAATTAAATCAAATAAAGTAACATACATTGGACTCATACTTGCACCGACTATTATAACTAGTCATAATAGAAGAGACAAATGGATTAATTGGTATTGTAGTAAATCCCTCTTCACTCTCTTTTTCCTTTTGTTGCAAAAGTATTTTCTTTGTAAGAAATGAGAAGAAAAGAGTAAATCACATATATTTCAAGTCAGCTTATGTATAATATATATAAATTTTAATAGTGGAAAGTTGAATAAAGTTGAATAAGGCATGTGCAAGATTGAATTTTAATTCTCAACAATTTCAGAGAAACATTACTGTGAGTCATGTTTTAACTGTAAAATGTTCCTTATTGTAACGACATGTTCCCGTCGTTATAGAAATGCCAACGGGGAAAAATTTGAGGCCAGAAAACTTTTTTGTAGTATTCAAATTTTCCCAACCTAGTTCATATTTGGACGAAATCAAAGTATTTAACGTGTAGGGAAATCTGATAACAACCGGGTGAGTTAATTGTGATTTTGATTACATAAGTAGTTAGATATCTTGTTAAGGAATCCGTACGACTTTACGGAATTGAATTTGGGCGAGTAGAACTCCCGGAATCGATCTTAGAGTAAAGGGTATTTTCTTAGCGTCGTTGGTTAGAAGTGTATTGTGAAATGGGGATTTTGGAATTCTTGAAATAGCTCTCTGATTTTGGTCGCTTTGGCAGGGCCGTTATAGCGGGGTGGTGGCTGCTATGGCGGGCCAGATGCGACTTAAAGTTGTAAATAAACCACTAAACAACCTTATTTGGCATTTTCAATTTTTGCAGCTAAGGAGCGAACCCCAAGCGACACCTACTCATTTTTCACCATTCTTGAGACTAAAGGTAAGCTTTTCACTCCCCGAATCCATTTTTCGATCCGTAAAACGTAATAGAATAGGTGATTATTGATGGAGGATGGTTTTGTTATAGATTCTATGGTGGAAACAATCCTAATTTGGATAATTGGGACCATGGGTTTGATCTAATGTTCATAAAATTGTTAGTAATTCGGGTAATTAGTGGTTGTTTATTGGTTGCCGTATTCTATTAATTGTTTGTAGACCAAGAACAAGCGGAATGAATCCGAAAAGGGAAGGATCAAGTTTCTTAGGGTTTCAAGCTTGTTTCGAGATATATGATGGCTGTGATTCTATGATTGTGTGATGTATGTTTGTTCTTGCTTCATTATGATACTTGCATGTATTTGAATGTTGTATTATTGATCACAGTTGATGTAAATGAGATAGATGAATGATGATTGCCACGAAATCATGACTTAAATGTATGATCTTGAGGATGTACTTGTGCTTGTGATTGTGGTGTGTTGAATGTATCGGTTGCCACGTTCCAGCATAACTAACTTGGATTGGTTGTCACCTTTTGGCATAATTATGGGATCGGTTGCCACGTTCCGGCATAATCATTGGATCGGGTACCACATTCTAGTATGCTAACTGTTTGGGTTTGGGTTCCATGAGAGGACCAATGATTTGATATAATTGTGTATCTTGAGAAATGTAAAGTTGTTCGTTGTTAGTAAATGTTGATAATATTGTATATGTTTGATATATGCATGTGATTATATTGTTGTGATGACTTATGTATGTTACACTTAGTGGGATAGCCGCGTGATCCTACCAGTACACTGTGGTTGTGTACTGATACTGCATTTGCTCTTATTTTTGTTGAGTACAGGGCAATTTCAAGCGACTACTGACAGACTTCGCTTAGGAGATCAGTGATAGTTCGAATTCAAGGGTGAACCAATTCTTCCGGGCTGCCATGGGTTCTCTTTCGTCTATGTCCACCATTTCCGGACTTAGACTATGTTCTATTAGTTATTAGTACATTAGTTGGGGGATGCATCCCTTCCTATTTAGACTTGTTGAACTTTAGATGTTTTGGTACATTGACTTTCAGGTTCTAGGTTATTTCTTCCGCATTGTTTAGTTCTTGTTAGACTTTTGTTGCAGTTTATGGGAACTTCCTATTTATTTTCTTCGCATTTAACTTGCTTCCGTAACTTAAATGCCTAGTTTTGGTTTAGTTGCTTGGTTTGAGTTGTAGTAGTGGTTCTCCCACCGGAGAGTTAGTGTGGGTGACAATCACGACGGTCTGGGTTGTGACACTTAGAGT
This sequence comes from Solanum verrucosum, assembly GCF_900185275.1. Lineage (NCBI taxonomy): Eukaryota > Viridiplantae > Streptophyta > Magnoliopsida > Solanales > Solanaceae > Solanum > Solanum verrucosum. The sequence continues at coordinate 153,972 of NW_026020285.1, forward strand.
AACAACTTTATAAAATGTTATCGACAATAATGTTTTATATCTATTTACTCCATCAAATCTTTATCTTTTTGTCATTGAATTTTTTTGAATAAAATATAAATTAAAACGTTACTAAGAAATACATTTATACTAGTTTTGTAAAATTTCAAAAAAATCCATTATTTTAGTAAATTGATTTTAATAATGAATTGTTTTGGTAAAAAAAAATCTAATAGAAATCCTACAAATAGGTATTATAGTTTCTACAAATACATAACTGCGACACCGCAAAAGACAAAGTGATCACATCAGTTTTGCCGCATTGGGTAACATAGTAAAATTGTCGTGTCTGAATTGTGCTAAAATGTAGGTCATGACAAACTTTTTGTGTAACTATATTTTCCATCGAGTTGGGGTCTATGAATTGGTAATGCGGCGCCGCATTGTGGACAGGCAACTAAATCACTTCCTCTATATATGCATCACTTTCTGGCAATAGATTATTTGATAAAGGGAAAAACGTTTGATATATCTCTCAATTTTGTGATTTAGAGTTGATATACCTCTTGTTATGAAAGTGACTCATATATATTCCTACTGTTATATAAATGACTCACATATATTCTCACACATTATTTTTTTTTTACTTTTTTTGTTTCGACGACTAATTTAAACTTATTATTTTGATGGTCAAATTAATTTATGTTTCACTAATTTTCTTGTAAAATTTACTATAGATGCCCTATTTTTTAATTTATTTTTAGAAATACAAAAAACTAAAGTATAATATAACATATGGAAGCTTCTTTTGTAACGGTAAGGGCATATGTGAGTCATTTGTATAACGGTAAGGGTATATATGAGCCACTTTTATAACGAATAATATATCAGTTCTAAATGACAAAGTTGAGTATATCAGACCCTTTTGTCTAAATTTTAGCTCTCTTTTTTGCACTTTTTTATTTAATTTCAGTTCGATTATCAGTAAATCTTGAAAATTTATCTTTCTTACTAAATAAAATAACATAAATTCCTTCTTTTTCTCTTTGAAAACGCACATCAGAGTAAGCTTGGATACCAAATAAATAATTAAATTACAATCTTATCATCTAATTTTGCCCCTGATGACTACGCAGGAGCCAAACAATAAAATTGTGTTATTTTTCAAAATTTTGTATTTATATTTTCACTGTTCATAGGTATACTTTCTTGATAAAATGTTATAAACATGATAAAAATAAGTATTATGTATTCAAGAAGTAAAGATAATCGTAATTTTAATTTCAAAATAGTGGACTCTCATATTGCACTAATATGAGTTATCAAATTACATTTTATATTGATTTCTTTTTATTTGTTTGTAATTACTTTATCTGGTTTATTAATTAATTTATTTGTCTTATTTTCTAAAAAAAACATATTTTAAGAAGAATGTATTTTACCTTTTTTGGTAGCATTTTAGATTTAATGTTCTATATGACATGTTTAAACCACAGGATTAAATGACATTTTAGTAGATTTTACATATATTTAGTATAAAACCACAAAATTCAAACGTCACTTTTACTTTCTTAAACTTCGTATCAAATCAAATCATACCAGCAAATTAAAATAAAAAAAATATTCAAACAAAATCAAGAAAAGTTTTTAGGGATATTTTTTCATAATTATTGTAATATATTATTAAGCTGTAATAATAATGCTTGCATTGAATTTTAAGAAAATAGCTTCCAATATTTTTAAAAATTATTCACATAAATTATTTAATCATGTGTTTAGAAACTTAAATAATTGATACACAAATGTAGACATTTAAATATTAAAACCATGTGTAGTGGCTAGTGGGTATGTTAGCAAAAAAAATAAAAATACTTCCTCCATCTATTATTAACCGGCCATTTTCATTGTCTAATATTAATCGGCCATTTTCTTTTTTATATGCATGTTAAGAAATTATAAGTACAAAGATAATTTTACTAATAGACCTCTTAAAATTTTCTTAAAAATTTTACTAATAAATGTGAAAACTTTTTAAAAAAATAACACCGAAAATATCCTCATGATGAAGTAGAAATGTTGACAGCTTGGTCTTTGTACGCTTTTAAAGTAATTATAAATATAAATATTTTCATTAAATCTAATCTTTTAATTATATTTAAACTAGTTATGTGTTTTATTCATTATAATAAAAATTAATAATGGATGAACTTTAAAACTTTATGATATTTGAAATTTTAGAAACAATTAATTTTTAAGATAAAACTTTTTTTAAATTAATTTTATCTTGAATTTATAAACTAATAAGTACTTAAATTTATTTTCATAATGTGTACAAGTTATATGAGATGGAGGGAGTATCAAAGAGTCTAGAGTTATATAAAGAAAGACTGTCCACTTATCATTCCCAAATTTTTAGGAGAGAGGAAATAATAGTTTTAATCCTTTAAGCTATGCGATTAACTGTCATCCATCGACAGTAGATAATAAAATTACATCGTTAATTTGCTTTTAGAAATATAGTAGAGATTAATTATTGTTCGTTGTCAGTGGACAATAGTTAATCTCTCAAGTTAAAATTTTAATTTTGGCAGTATTAGATTAAATATTTAACCTTAATTAATTGAGTATATTATTTTAATCCGATGGCCGTAATGATATTTTAAAATTTAATCAAGCCATTTTAAAATAAAGTAAATAAAAAGGACCTAAAATACACTTTAACTATTGATAGTGGTACAAAATTATCCTCCGTCCACCTATTGGCCTTCAAATACCCTAACATTTACCTTAAGGTCTCATATTACTCTTCTTTTTAATGGCCCCTAATTTAAACCCAATTACTAAATTAATTAATGATGTGACACTCATCTATTAGTCACCGTATAATTAACCTAAAATAATTTAAAAATTCACCCATTCACAAATCAAATCCCAATTAAAAAGTCTCCACCCAATTTTCAATCGATATATTATCCTTTGTTACGTGATTTTTCAAGAATAATGAAGGTATAAATTTGCACAAAAACTTACTACCCAATATATATGACACATTTGTATAGCTGTAAAATGTGTCTAGTGTAGGTGGTTGATAATCTAAAATAATGATGCAATTATCTTGGTCAATTTAATTTGGAGATGGGTGTATTTTTGATAGTTTAAAATTGATGTCATGTGTAGGTGGTTGATAAGCTGAAATTATGCTTCATTTTTAGATGTGTTTGTATATATATGGAGTTTGAACAGAAAAACAAATCATCCAAAGTTGGCCCTTTTTTTTCCTCCTTGCAATTTTCATGAAGGAATTAATGCTTTGAGCTTATGTCACGTTACCTCTTTGATGCGTTTTTTGATTGATACATACTATGAGTTGTGGTGCAGTGGTGAGACTGTTTCATCCTTGATGAAAGGTCTTGAGTTCGAGCCCTGGGTATGGATAAAATTATGTTGGGAGCGCCACCCCCAAATGGGCTCTACAATGCATGATTCAGATTTAGTCAGAACTCCACTATGAGCTCCAGACACCGGGTAAAAAACCAAAAAAGAAAAGACAAGTTAAGAAGAAAGATTTGTGCTTAAAGCAAAGGAAAGAGATAACGTCACGTCATTAATTAGTTTATTAATTGAGTTTAAATTGGAGGCTATTAAAAAGAAGGATGATATGGGATCTAAAGATAGACGTTAAAAGTATGTGAGCGTCAATAAATAAACAAATAATAGTTTTATATCATTTCCAATAACTCAAAAGATATTAAAAAATGATAAAGTCAAATTTGTAATAAGGTTAAGAACACACACCTTGATTCAACCCGATACGTTTGAATATTAGCAACTAAATATGCTTGTTAAAGAAATAAATGGAAGTACATAAGCAAGTTAATAAAGCCGTATGAAGCGATCATTCTCCGGCAATGAGTGTTTGCACTACATTTGATTATATTAGAATGATATTAGCCTCAGATTCTATGAAGTAAAAACTTAGGGTGTGTTTGGTATGAAGAAAAAATGATTTTTTTTTAAAATTTGAAATATTTTTTAAAAACAATTTTTTTTTAAAAAAAAATTGACGGGGGTGGCCCTGATAGGGGTAGGGGTGGCGTAAAAAATGAAATATTTTTCAAAAATATATTATTTTAAAAAAAAAAAGATTTGACGGGGTGGTTTGGGTGGGGGTAGCGTAAACAATAAAAAAAATTAAATTTAAAATATTTTCTAAAAATAATGACGGGGTGGCCCAGGTGGGGGTGGCTAGGGGTAAGGGTAAAAATATATTTGAAATTTTAAAAAGAAGAACATTAAAAAAATATTTTTTTTTGGATGGGGAGGGTTGGGTACGACATACGGGGTAGGGTAAACAAATATTGAAGGATGAAGTAGAGTTTTGAAAAATGTTTTCCTTAATTATTGAATGGAAGTCATTTTCCTTAATTTGAGGAACTCGATGAGTTGATTTGGAAAACATTTAAGCCAACCAAACATTGAAAAAATGAAAAATATTTTCTAGAAAATGTTATCCTTCATACCAAACACACCCTTAGGGGTTGTTTGGTTAATGTATAAGATACATCTTATTCATGTATAAAAACTTACATTAGCTTTACTATGTTTGGTAGAAGTTTTGTATTAGGTATAAAAATCGACATAACTTATACCATGTTTGGTTGGTAAGATTTTAAATGTTGTATAAAAGTTATTCATGTATTAATTTATACGGTGTTTGGTTGCATTTTTTGTAGTCCTACATAATTAATACAAACATAACTTATGAGGAAATCTATGTATAAGTTATGCAGGGTAGAAGATGGAATAAGTTATGTGGGTATTAATTATATATGTATTAAAATGATAAATTACATATTTACCCTATTAATTTATTTTATTTTTTTAATTGAAAACTTTACTGTATTTCTAACTATGTTTTTTTTTTTTTAAATTTCTTATATATATATATATATATATATATATATATACCGTTTTCATTTCTTTTTATATACTTACAGTTTTTTATTTATTTATGCAAATGCAAATATTTTTTAATATTAGAAATTTGATTGTATATTTTTTGACGGCACATATGCTAATCAAATATTAGCTTATATATTATTCATGTGTTGTAATCTCAACATAACTAAATAAATACTTACATGACTAATATTTGCATAGCTAATACCCACATAGCTAATATCCGTATAACTAAACCCAACATAACTAAATCATGCATAACTAAACCCTGCATAACTAATACCTGCATAACTAAACCCTGCATAACTAATACCTGCATAACTAAACCCTGCATAACTAATATCTGCATAACTAAATCCTGCATAACTAATACTTGCATAACTAAACCCTACATAACTAATACCTGCATAACTCTAACCAGTAGTCAAACGACCTACGAGACGCTTGGAGAACAATAATAATAATAATAATATAGTATGTTGCTTTTGTATTATTTTGTATCCAATTGTTTTCAAATATATATGTCTAAACTATTTTATAGGTTACAAAAATAAAATATCAGTCAATGAATTACACTCGAGTCCTAAAATACTATGGTCAATGCATATACTACTAAGTAATATTAATCTTCTATTGCAACCAGGATATTGCATGATCATATTTGATGTATCTATTCTTTTGTTATTTTTGTCACGTCATTAGAATACGAGTCCTTCCTTATCATCAATGTACGAGTTCCCACCCTTTCCCCCATGATGTTTATTTTGTGATCGGTTCATTCCAGCAGAACAATTTCCTTAAGCAATCTTTATTGGTGCTACAATTCACCCTTTATTCTATCATGTGTATAAACCTTTTTTTTATCCGATACAATAAACGCTACGGTTCACAATTATCTCTATAACCTCATTTGATTGTAGTTCTATCATATCTCTACTCAAATACAAGGTATTTGTGAATTGTTCATGCACTCGCGTCTTGAATTGAGGCAACATGCTAATATAGATTCAATAGCTAAGATCTTTAGTAAAGAAGACTTTCAAACATATTGTACATTAAATGTGCTTAATTGAATAAAATGAAGACCAAAATTGAACTAAGACAATAAATTAGGAACAAAAGATATTACTGTTTTACTCTTTGGGTAGATATAATATAGTGACAATTCGAAAACTGCGTCCACAAGTATGGTACAATGTGAGACAAGTTGACGATAATAAGTACCATTATATAGTTGTCAATTTGTCATGTCAATTGAGTTGTGGAAATCAAGTCTATGTAGCAGTTAAAGGACCACTCATTTAGTGCTCACGCTTAGGATTCCCCCTTCTCTAGGATTCTACTAATTACGTGCTTAAATACACGTTTTATTTTAACGTACATCTTCTGATTAAAGTCATAATATATGTATTCAATCATACTATTACTATCCCAAACTCCTTACTCTCTAAAGTGCTTCTTCATAGTATTGCTAGTTTCATCAATTAACATAATATCTTCACGATAACATATATCATGGAATCTCATCTTATATTAGTTAGTTTGCCCCTAATAAAATAAATGAGTAGGGACTCAATGCTACTCCTTCAAATAAATGTACTATTATTAGAAAAACTCATCTATCACCTACTCCAAAATTGTGACTACACTTTTTTTTATATATAAAAACAGTTATTTTGGGAAAGTAGCCAAATTTAAAGTTAGTTGATTTAGTATTAAAGTTGACAGTAACTTGACAATATAAAGACAAATAAATTATCTCCACAGAGTAAATGCGCACACATGTATTCCCTTGCCCGCGGGATAGCCGCGCACACGTCCAGAAGTGATAAATCTTCTTTATTTCACACTTACACATTTATAGAAGAGTAAATTTTAGGTTATATCAAACATAAAATTTATAGCTGTATGTTTTAGCTATAATTTGAATAATTGTGCTTCATAGCAAACTATAGAGCATCAAATTTGTATAAATCGCTGGCAGCCTCTCGTTTGTATAAAAGTGTAGCAATTATATATGTATATCGGTTAGATAATTGTATGTATGTAACTACTATGTATATGTATCAATGATTGTGTTTGTATATCTGCATAAAATTTGAATTTGTATACAATTGAATCGAAATAAAACATTTGTATATCAAATCTCCCTCTTTCTCTCTCTCGCTTTATACAACACAAATTATACATTGTAATTTGTATTATTTATGTTTGTATAAAGCGAGAAAGAGAGAAAGGCAAAAGAGATCTGGTAGGAGAAGATCTGTATTTGTATAATTATAAGTGTATATGACGAAAATATATGTATTTGTATTTGTATATACAGTTTTCTCTCGCTTTATAAAAACACAAACACAATTTATAAATTTGTGTTTGTATAAAGTGAGAGAGGCGAGGGAGAGTGGCGAGCGAGAACTGGGAGAGTGGCAAGCGAGATTCGTCGGGGAGAGAGGCGAATGACAAGTGTTTACTACGGATTACAATTAAATGAAACTGTGGTTATAACATTTAATTTGAATTAATAGTTGCTATTTTATACAATTTTCCCTTTATAGAAGGGCGTAATATATAAATGTGCTCTTTAACTCGGTCTCATTTTATATTTCTGTCCTCCAACTTTGAGTGTGCACAAGTAGACACTTAAACTTGTATAAAATTGAACAAATAGACACACACGTTCTACATGACATCCTACATGGCAATTTGCGTCCTATATGGTGTCATATGCATGTGCATTATGCCATTATAATAGTTAAGCCACACTCAAACTGGTTTAAATAAGTGATGTGAAATCATAATTTGAAATTAAGTTTTGAAGTTGAAATCATGTTTGAATATATTATTTGAATATTTTAAGTTATATTTTTCACATAAATATGAAAATCTGAAAAAATTATGAAAACTATAATGTTTTTTATCTCGAGATGTTAACATTAATAAATTACATCTCCATGTTTTTTATATATATATATATGTTAGTTATTACAAACTTTTAAATACAATCCTTTTATAAATAAACTAATCAATAACAGTAATAATCTATTTTTTTAAAAATATAATCCTTTTATAAATAAACCCTTTTATCATTGAATAAAATGACCCAACAGGCCACCAAAAATTTATTTTAAAAAAATAATTTCTTATGTTGATCACGAGTCCTTTTTTTTTTTTTGTAAAATTTTAAATGATGAGTATTTTAATCAAGGAAATACAATGTTAAAAAGGGATAAATTTGGTGTTTTGCTACAAGACATCTTGTTTTTATTACTTTTATCATGAAAAGTCTAATAGATCAGCTACTCTATTTCTAATGAGATTGAATTTTATTCCTAAATTCATCTTAATAGTTCGCTTTCGATACACATCTCAATTGACATACCAAAATAGTTCCATAATGAAATGGTTGATAGATAGAAGGGAGAATGTACAAGAAAAAACAAACTCCCTTTAAAAAAAAAATCTCATTTCCACCTTGATTTATAATAAATTCAACTATTGATAACAACATGTTTTTATTAACTTTTCTTTCACAAACCCAAACATCGGTATTCAACCATTGTTGAAGTTTCGAAGTTTGAAATTGAATTTTCACAAATAATCTCTGTTTTGAGTAGGTATTGTTGCAAATGATCGATTACGCATTGAAGAGTCTAAATCTGAATTTTTGGATGATTTGGTGTAGTTTTTTAGGTTATGAATCTGATGCTTGAATTCAAGAACAAGAAAAAAATAAAGTTAATTTTTTGTATCATAGTGTATATATTGTACATGGTGTATAAATACCTCTCATAGTTTTGTATAATATTATATTTTTGAGTATATAGTATTGTATATCAAGTTTTTCAATATTTTTGTAAAAATAAAATATGAAAGTTATGTATATTATTGTATATCAAGTTTTTAAATATTTTTGTAAAAATAAAATATATGAAAGTTTTGTATGTTATTGTATATCGTATGTATATTACCCCCTTCGATCATATTTACTTGCCAAATTTTGACTTGGCACACTTATTAAGATAATAATGATTGGTATAGTGAATTTATCATATTATCCCTATTAATTGATGTATCCTAAACATATTTATTCACTACATTTTTAAGAACATTAACTCAATGTTAATAAATTGCGGGTATAATAGGAAAAAAATTTCCTTCCTTGATTTGTCAAAACTAACAAGTAAAATGAGAAATCAAACACACTTCATAATCAAAATGAATAGTAATCACACTTTACACAAAGTAAACACATTCTTTGCATCCAGTGAACAATATTCAACATTAATTTCATGCCTTTTTCCTCTTTCCCTAATCATATATCATGCATGCAATGCTAAGAAGCAATTGATAAGCACATATAGCATAAATGGGAAACAAACAATCATCATCTACCTCAAATCAAGCCTTGAAAATTATAAGGACCTTGAGCTTTCCCCTTGGTACGAATTCCGGCTTGTTCTTGGTCTAAAACAATAACAAAAGAACAAAATTAATGAACAATGACCAAATAATACCTAGATTATAATAAAATTCTAAAGATCAGACAATTTCCATGATCGTTCCACCCAACCTAGGATTTTCTACCATCAATTCAGGTAAAAAAACCCTCTCCTATGATAACCACCACTGATTTTAGAGTCCAAGAATCAACTTACTAGATTAGGGGAGTAATTAACTTACCTTTATCGACGAACTTGATGAAACACCTACAGAAAACGCCCTATGTAGTCCTTCGTTTTCCCAAAAGAGTTTGCATAAATAAGAGTAGTTATGAAATTTTTCTGCATAAGTTTACGACTTACCCGGCTATAGCGGTGCCGCCATAGTGGAACTACCCTGTATAGCGAGAATTAATTTCCCATGCTATAACAGGGTGACACCCACTATAGCGGCTTAAATCATATAGAAACTATGGATTCTCTCCAAAATCTCTCATTCACAACTAACCTTTGAACCTCGACGTTCTAAACTAAACCGTTCACGCCAAGTTGGATAGCAAAAAGTTTTACTCACCCGAATTCGATTGCATCAAGTTGTAACACCTCATAAATTGAAATTTGAGTTTAGAAGGAAAAGTTTAAGAAATTAAATTAGTGTCTGGTTCTACGAGTACACCTACAGACTGTATAAATGCTATCGTAGGAACTAAGTGTGTTTTTTGGAAAATGTTAGGTCTCTGATAATGGTCTACGACTGAATAGGATGGGTTCTGATAATATCTACGGGCGGTCGAAAGTGCCCATAGAGTTGGTTCAGACTTAGTGGAATTTTGATGTTGAACTTGAGTTCTACGGAAGAGGTCTACGAGCCATAGGATGGTCGACGACCCATAGAAGAAAATCGTGGAAATTGGGGAAGATGTTGAGTCCCATTACATGTTCTACGACCGACCAAGATGGTCCGTAGAAATTCCTACTGACAGTAGGTTGAGGACGTAGATCTTGTTATGCAAATTTTAAACAAGGGTATTTTGGTCTTTTCCTACCCAATTAACCCCTAAACTATATTGTTTTGACCCTATAACTACCCCTTTAACTGCTTTACCCTTCAAATATACCCTATGCTCTCCCATTCACTCAAACTCAAAAATTCTCTCAAGGGTTTCTTCTCCAAATTTTCTCCAAGGAGCTTCAAGGAAGAAAACTTGGGTTTCATCAAGAGCTTTAACGTTTTTCTTACTTTTTGGGCTTTTATTACCCAAGGTATGTGGGAATTCACCAATGAATCCCTTTCACCCATTGTGTTCCAAAAGAATTTCAATCTCCAATTCAATTTCACCCAATCATCTTAATATTTCATATGATTCTGCATGGGTTCAATTCATTATGATTCATTTACTTATATTCAATCTTATTATGCATGATTTAACTCAATTGCATGATTTAACTCAATTACATGATTTCCAATTGTTTTCACATGAACCCGTTCTTATGTCTATTTTATGAATATGAACTATGAGTATGAATTTATGAATTATGATTATGAATCTATGCATGTTTTATAAAATTAATGATCTATGACTAAATGATGCTTTTAAGATAGAGTGTCAATGATTTGTGAAAGATTTTCTCACATATGAAAGAAATCAGGATTTTGATGCTTAGATAGGTAAGTGTCTTATTAAATAAAGTTATGAAATCATGATTTTGAAAGGAGCTACTCTAATATGAACTAATTATGATTGTATTGATGGTCTTGATTGTTGCCTTTTCAAGTATTGTGACTATGATATGATTATGACTTGTCTATTTCATTGGGATTTTACTTAGCACCAAGAGGACTTTGAGATGGAGGCTCTCCCGTTAGTAGATGCCGAATATCTAGAAGTAATTTTCTTGTCCCAAATTATGTGCCCCGTAGGATTGTCTTAAATGACCTAGCTAGTGGATCCACCTTAGCAATAATGAATGACACAGAGTTCTACCTTGGCAAGTAGACTGTCTCTTTTGGTGTGAGGATTACACCATATTCCATATTATAGCTCATATGATCTTATTGTCGATTAATGGTAACTATCCTACAAATGAACTATGTTTTCTTCAGAAGTATTTTTCAAAGTTCATATTATTATGCCTACATTTTATGTATTCCCCATACTTAGTACATTAAGAGTACTAATGCATATGTGTATCTATATTATCTCATAATATGTGATCTTACGCTATTCCTCCCAAACATGGTTAGTGTCGAGATTGCTCCGCAACTTTTGTTTGGATTTGTGAGTCCTCATGGTTTGAGGACATGTCCATTGATGCTTTATTTCTTTTATTGTCTTTTTCGTTTAAGAATTGTATGTTGTGTATGAGTTACGTGCCAACCACTCTTATGGTGTTAGAAAGACTATGTAAGACATAATTTAGATTTCGGCATTTATGTTTCAATCTTGTACTCACTTCAGACTTTTCTATATGATCTAGACTTTACTTTTGAGACTTCATTCTATTATGTTGAACTTGATAGTATATCATCCTTCTTTATGATATGCTTATATCAAGTGGAATTTTTAGGGCCTCTCGAGTATCTATTCACCATGTCACACCTAGGGGGTACTTTGAGACATACCAAACTACGTATCAGAGCATCATTTTATAGAAAGGTCTTAGGATGTTGGCAAGCCACGTTGAGTACAATATTGTTCATATGTGTGAAACTCGACACATTTATGAATATGAGGCTAGAAGGCCTTTAGGAAACTTCACTTCTTTTACTACTCAAAAATAGTGCGTTAGAGTTCATCTCTATAAATGTTTTCTCCTAAATCCTATTTGATACTTTTCAGGAAATGCCTCCTCGAAGAGCTAACACAAGAAGGAATGCAGGTGACAATGTGGAGCCTGAGGTTCCACAAGTGCCGTTCGATCTTTGTCGAGTAAGTGTTATTGTTGAGTTCTAAGCCATTTTCCAAGTATTGACTCAAGGTATGACCGCCAAGTTAGCAGAGAGGTCGTTGATACGATGAATCCAATCATGGGTACACCGGTAACAAGGGTAAGGGATTTCACTAAGATGAATTCCCCGGAGTTTCATAAGTCGAAAGTCGATGAAGACCCCTAAGAGTTTGTTGAGGAAATCCACACGACCATGGAGATTATGGTAGTTATACCGGTGGAAAAGGCTGAATTGACCTCTTATCAACTTAAGGGTGTTGCTAAAGTATTTTTCAATCAATGGAAGAAGGAAATGGCAACTAATATAGGTCCTCTTGATTGGGAGACATTTAAATGGCTTTATTGATAATTTCTTTCCTCTTGAGATGAGAGAGGAAAAAGTGCTTGAGTTCATCAATCTTCAAAAAGGAAATATGAGTGTGAAAGAGTATGCATTTTAGTTCACATAATTGTCTAAGTATGTTCCTACTATGGTTATTGACTCTAGGGCAAAGATGAGTAAGTTTGTATTGGGTGTGTTCGAATAGTGGTCAAAGAGTGTTGTACCACCGTGTTGATTAATGAGATGTATATCTCATGTTTGATGACACATTCCAAACAAATTGAAGATGAAAAGCTAAATGAGAAGTCTAGAGAATAACAAAGGACAAGAACCGGTGATAGTGACTTTTCTCATTCTAAATCTAGAGGACATGAATGTCCTCATTTCTGGTAAAAGTTATTCAGTCAGGGTTCTTCTAATGTCCCGGTCCTAAAGTTCAACAATGATAGGGTGTCTAACTGTAAGCCTCAAAGAGATGGTGGTAATGGATTTTCTATTCCTACTTGCAAAAAATATGGCAAAAGTCATCTAGGAAAGTGCATAGCTGGTACGAATATTTTCTATGATTATGGGAAGAGTGGACACAAGGTGAGAAAGTGCCCTTTGATCGCTATCAAGGGAAGAGATGGTAGACAAGCTTAGCTTAGTGGTTTCAATTCAAGTGCTCCTCGTCAGAACAAGTTCTATGCCTTTTAAACTCAACATGATCATGAGGGTTCTCCAGATGTTGTGACAAGTTTGTTGAAAGTATATCGTCTTGATGTATATGCTTTGCTTGATTTGATTGACACATTGTATTTTGTAACCTTATGTGGCAATGAGATTCGATGTCTGCCCTAATATTCTTTTAGAATCTTTTTTAGTCGCTACACCTGTTGGTGATTCTATTGTTGCTAAACGAGTCTATAGAAATTACCCTATTTCTTAGTCTCATAGAGTCACCCATGTTGATTTGGTAGAGCTTGATATGATATAATTTGATGTCATTCTTAGGATGGATTGACTTCACTATTATTATGCTTCCATAGATTGTAGGACATGATTGGTCACATTCCAAGTTTCGAACAAACCTATCTTAAAATTGAAAGGGAGAATTTAGTGCCTAAGGGTCAGTTCATATCTGGCCTAAAGGCTAGAAAAATGATTTCTAAAGGTTCATCTATCATCTAGTTCGGGCTAGAAATACGAATTCCAAAACCCCCACTGTTGAGTCAGTTCCAATTGTAAATGAGTTTTTGTATGTGTTTCCCGATGATCTTCCTTGTATTCCTTTCAAAAGGGAAATAGATTTCCGTATTGACATTCTCCTAGATATGCATCCTATATCTATTACTCTAGCTGAACATAAGGAATTAAAGGATCAATTGAAAGTTTTGTTGGATAAGGGTTTTATTAGATCGAGTATCTCTGTATGGTTCTCCAGTGTTGTTTGTTCGAAAGAAGGATGATTCACTTCGAATGTGTATCAACTATCGATAATTGAATAAAGTCACTATAAAGAATAAATATCATATTTCAAGGATTGATGACTTGTTTTTATCAACTCCAAAGAGCGAGTTTCTTCTCAAAGATTAATCTTCGATCGGGGTATCACCAATTTAGGGTAAAGGAAAGTGACATTCCAAAGATGACTTTTTGAACTTAGTATGATAACTATAAATTTTTGGTGATGTCGTTTGGTTTGAATAATGCCCCGTCTTCTTTCACAGACTTAATGAATAGAGTGTTCAAACAATATCTTGACATATTCATGATTATATTTATTGATGATGTTTTGGTTTACTCACGACTTGGGAATGAGAGTGTTGAGCATTTAAGGATAGTCTTACAAATCCTCAAGGATCGTCAATTGTTTGCTAAGTTTAGCAAATGTGATTTTTGATTGAGATCTGTTATTTTTCTTGGCCATATTATCTCTGGTGATGGTATTCAAGTGGGATCCTAAGAAGATCTAGGCAGTTAAAAATTGGGTTAGACCTTTGTCTGCTTCAGATATGGAAAGTTTCTTGGGTTTGACCGGTGACTATAGAAGGTTTTTGGACGGATTTTCATCTATTCTTTGACTTTGGCAACGTTGACTTAAAAGAAGGTGACATTTCTGTGGTAAGAAGCTTATGAGAAGAGTTTTCAAGAATAGAAGGATAGTTTCACTTCATCTACTATATTGACAAAGGATCGAATGATTTTGTGGTATATTGTGATGCTTCACGAATTGGTCTTGGTTGTGTTTTGATGTAACATGAGAAAGTCATCACTTTTGCTTCAAGGCAATTGAAGGTGCGTGAAAAAATTTATCTGACCCATGACTTGGAGTTAGCAGCAGTGGATTTTGCTTTTAATATTTGGAGACGTTACTTATATGGTGTTCATGTAGATATATTCACCAACCATATAAGAGCTTGAAATATGTGTTCACCTAAAAGGACTTGAATCTTCGCCAAAGGAGATCACTTGAGTTATTGAAAGATTATGACATGAGTGTCCTTTATCATCTGGGTAAGGCGATGGTGATAGTCAAAGCTCTTAATTGACTATCGATGGGTAGTGTTGCTCATGTTTAGGATGGTAAGAAAGAGCTAGTTCGTGATGTTCATAGGTTGGATCGATTGGATGTTCGCTTGGTTGATTCCAATGAAGGTGTTGTGATTGTTCAAAATGGTTCAGAATCATCTCTTGTTTTGGATGTGAAAGCTAAGTAAAATCTTGATCTGATCATGGTTGTGTTAAACAAGTCAGTTTTCGAAAAAACCATTGAGGCTTTCTTCCAAGGGGAAGATGGTGTTGTTTGTTACCAAGGTTGATTATATGTTCCCAACGTTATGGATATCCTATTCACCCGGGAGCCACCAAGATGTATTGCAATTTGTGGGAGGTCTATTGGTGGAATGAGATGAAGAAAGATATCACAAAATTTATGGCTAAGTGTCCCAATTGTCAACAAGTGAAAGTTGAGCATTAGAAATTGGGTGGCTTGGCTCAAGACATTAGCATTCCTACTTGAAAGTGGAAAGATTTGAATATAGACTTCATTATGGTTTACCTCGTACTCATTGTCAATTAGACTCGATTTGGGTTATTATAGACCGAATGACTAAGTCGGCTAACTTTCTTCTGGTGAAGACTTCATTTTTAGCTGAAGACTATGCTAAGATTTATATTTGGGAAATGATGAGATTGCATGGGGTACCTTTATCCATTATCTCGAATCGTGGTACTCAATTAACGTCTCAGTTTTGGAGGTCATTTCAAAAGGGTCTTAGTACTCAAGTGAATCTTAGCATCACTTTTCATCCTCAGACCAATGGAAAATCCGAGCGTACTATTAAGACTTTGAAAGATATGTTGAGAGCTTGCGTCTGACTTTAAGGGTAATTGGAATGATCATTTGCCTTTGATTGAGTTTGCTTATAATAACAATCATCACTCAAGCATCCAAATGGCTTCATTTGAGGCTCTCGATGGTAGGAGATGTAGGTATCCTATTGGTTGGTTCAAAGTTAGTGAGGTCTCTTTTATAGGTCTCGAGTTAGTGCACGAGGCAATGAAAAATGTTTGACTCTTTCGAAAAAGGTTGAAAACTGCTCAAAGTCGACAAAAGTCTTATGCCGACAATAGAAAAAAATAGCTTGAATTTAATGTGTATGATTAAGTTTACTTGAAAATCTCAGCAATAAATGGTGTGATGAGGTTTGGGAAGAAAGGGAAGCTTAGTCCCCGATATGTGGCCCTATATAAGGCTTTGAGATGTATTCACAAAGTGATATATGAATAAGAGCTACCTACTGATTTGACATCGGTACACCTGGATTCCATGTCTCTTTGTGAGAAAATGTGTTGGAGATCCGGCGACTATAATACCATTGGAAAGTTTGGGAATTAAAGAAAGTCTTTCTTATGAAAAGGTCTTGTTGAAATTTTGGATCGTCAAATTCGGAAATTGAGAAATAAAGAATTTACATCCATAAAAGTTTTTTGAAGGAATCAATTAAATGAGGGTTCTACTTGGGAAGTCGAAGTTGATATGATGTACAAGTATCCTCATCTCGTTTCCTCTTCTCCTATTCTATTTTGAGGTTTTAAGTTCCTCATGGTTCGTTATTTCGGATTCATACATTTTAGTCATTTTCATGTTTTCATATACATGCATGTTCATGAAAACTTGATTCTTGAGTTATAATTTAGCTTGGAGTAACTTCTCTTTGTTTATGGGCATTTGATGTGATTTACATTCTTGTTGGGTTGTTAGTTTCTCTCCCTACTCTATTCATGCTAGCTTGAGTCCTATTCGAGGATGAATGTTCCCAAGGGAGAGATATTATGACACCTCAGAAATTGGAAGATGAGTTTGGAAGGAAAAGTTTCAAAAATTGTACTGGTGCTTGGTTCTACGAGTACACCTACAGACTATAGAAAGTTCTACGAGCCGTAGGAATTGGGTGAGTTTTTGAAAAATATCAAGTCTTTGATGATGGTCTACAAATGAATAGGACGAGTTATGATAGTCGACGGGCCGCAAAAAGTTTCCGTAGAGCTGGTTCAGACTTAGAGGAATTTTGGACTTGAACTTGGGTTCTATGGAAGAGGTCTACAGGCCGTAGGATGGTCGACGATTGGTGGAAGAAAATCATGGAAACTAGGCAAGATGTTGAGTCCAGTACATGTTCTACGACCGACCAACATGGTTCGTAGAAATCGTAGGTTGAGGCCTTAGAACCTGTTTAGGAGATTTTAAGCAAGTTTGTTTTGGTCTTTTCCTACCCAATTAATCCCTAAAATATGTATTTTTGACCCTATAACTATTTTTACCCTTCAAAAATACCTTATTCCCTCCCATTCACTCAAACTCATAAATTCTCTCAAGAGTTTCTTATGCAAATTCTCTCCAAGGAGCTTCAAGGAAGAGAGGTAGGGTTTCATCAAGAGCATCAATGTATTTCTTACTTTTTGGGCTTTGATTAACCAAAGTATGTGGGAATTCACCAATGAATCCCTTTTATCCATTGAGTTACAAGAAGATCTCAATCTCCAATTCAATTTCACCCAAATCTCTTAGTGTTTCATATGATTCTCCGTGGGTTTAGTTTATTGTGATTCAATTTCTTATATTCAATCTTATTATGCATGATTTAACTCAATTACATGATTTCCAATTATTTTCACATGAACCTATGCCTATGACTATTTTTATAAATATGAACTATGATTATGTATTTATAAATTATGATTATGAATCTATACATGTTTTATGAAATTGATGCTCTATGACTGAAGGATGCTTTTAAGATAAAGTGTCAATGATTTGTGAAAGATTTTCTCACATATCAAAGAAAATCATGATTTAGATGTTTAGATAGGTAAGTGTCATGATGAATGAAGTTATGAAATCATCATTTTGAAAGGAGCTACTCAAATATGAACTTATGATTGGATTGGAAGTCTTAATTACTGTCTTTCCGACTATTGTGACAATGATATGATTATGGCTTGTCTGTTCTATTGAAATCTTACCAAGCACCGAGAGAACTTTGATATGGAGGCTCTCCTGTTAGTAGAAGCCAATTCTGTAGAAACAATCTCCTTTTCCCAAATTACGTACCCTGTAGAATTGTCTTAAATAACTTAGCTAGTGGATCCACCTTAGAAATAATGAATGATACGAAATTCTACCTTGACAAGTAGACTCTCATTTTTCGGTGTGCGGATTACATCAGATTCCATGTTATAGCTCACATGATCTTATTGTCGGTTAACAATAATTATCCCACAATGAACTATGTTTTCTTCGAAAGTCTTTTCAAAGTTTTTTTTTATGGTTTTCAATATGCATTGACCTTGTTATAAATTATAATTTCTCTTTAAAGGCTTTTAGTACCTTTTACCTAGTCATGCATATCATGTTTAAAGTTCATCATATTATTATGCATAGATTTTGTGTATTTACCGATACTAAGTACATTTATAGTACTAATGCATATTTATGTCTATATTTGTCTCATAATATAGAGTTTGATGCTCCTCTTCTCAGACGTGGTTAGTATCGGGATCGCTCTACGGCTGTTGTTTAGATTGGTGAGTCCTCATGGTTCGAGGACAAGACCATTAATGCTTTATTGCTTTTATTGTCTCTTTTAGCTTCAGACTTGTATGTGGTGTATGGGTTACGTCCCAATCACTCCTATGGTGTTAGAAATGCTATGTCAGACAATTTATATTTTCACATTTATGTTTCAGTCTTGTACCCACTTCAGATTTCTCTATATGTCTAGACTTTACTTTTGAGACTTCATGCTATTTTGTCGTACTTATAGTATATAGTCTTTCTTTACGTCATGCTTATGTCATGTGACATATTAGGGCCTCTCGAAGTTCTATTCACCATGTCATATCTAGGGGATACTTTGGGTCGTGACACAAGCCGTATGAATTCCTTAATGTCTTAGCTAATAGAAAATCCAATCCAAGCTTATACATTCCCACCCAATCTACTATCGGGTTGCCCTAGACTGCATCTTGCTCAGATTTCGTCTATGACTAGCTTTACCTGAAATTTTCAAGTCACTATTTTGAAGGTTTTCTTGTCCAATTTCTTTCACCGAAGATTTACCCATAACAACTGTAAGGGATCGTTAGAAGATCCCAACAATATATATCTATATAAAAGAGAACCCTAGGCTCGCCTACGTGGCGCCACCACAAACCAGGATTCCCTTTTAATTTATTTATTTCCAAAATTAGCCTTCCCTTTCATGAAAAGTTGTGACTTTTATGAAAAGTTGCAACTTTTACTAAGAGTTGCGACTTTTATAAAGAGTTGCAACTTTTATGAAGAGTTGTGACTTTCATGAAAAGTTGCGACTTTTATGAAAAGTTGTGACTTTTATGAAAAGTTGTGACTTTTCCAAAGAGTTATGACCTTTCTGATAAGGCACAATAAGCATTTATTCGCACTACCCTTTGTTTTCTATAAATAGAGGGACTTCCTCTCATTTTAAAACAACGAAACTTCTTAACTTCTTTTTCTTCTTCTTCTGCACAATTAAATATTCATGTACTTTGCTCATGTTGAGTGGTTCATTGACATCATTGTTTTTGTATCAATATATTGGTGAATAGAATCGTTCTATCCTGAGAGGATCTAATCCTTTAAACCTCGTGTGCTAGAGGAGAATAATTTCCTCAAGGGGACAATGTGCATTTAGTGGGCTCGATTTTTTCCTTTCTGTTTCATTCTATTGTTACAAATCCTGATATGTTTTTTACAATCATTAATTTATGCTTATGTTATTCATTGTTATTTTGAGTACATATTTTAAACTTTGTTGTTTATGTTTATGCTTTTGTTCATTATGTTGAATTAAAGATTTGTTAATCAAGAGTTTGATGTAATCATTAGACTATTGGTGTCACATAGATTAGAATTCTTAGACTTGTAAAATAAATGACTTTGATCTTTGTAGAGTTTTCAGTGGCTAAAAGATTCATGGGATGTCCAAGAAGGGACTTTTGAGTGTTCAGAAGTTATGGTGGTTCCACACTACCTTGGAGTTTTAGTTATTCAACTTTCTATCTTATCGAATGAATTCAATCGATTAGTGACATCCAAAAAATAAAGGAATGTAGTGGGATGGTAAGTATTGTACTCAACCTTAATTAAAAGTTTGGGGTTCAAATGTTGGATTGGAGTCAATGAATTATCCCTCAAAGTAGCATGAATCCGTATTAATTAAATATTAAAGAGATAATTATCTCCTTATAAACATTAGATTAAAAGTCGCAAAAATAATAATAAAGTTTTAACAATATTGATCGGAACATAAACAACAAGATATGTCTTTTGGCTAATAAAGTAGTGTCATCGACTGCGAATGATTTTGAATAAGAGACTTGCCATGACATCATTTAATCCAAATTATTTGAGTGACATACATTATTTCATTGAACTCCAAGAGATATGTTTTTAAATTTTAATGAACTTATCAAGTACACAACTAATTATATAAGATGTATAATATTTAAATTATGTATGTAGAGGCCTTGAATAGGAAAAAAAAACTCTCACAATTGATGAATTAATTCTTTGTACCACTTTTTAAAAATACAAATATAGACAATGAAACAATTACATATCTTTTGTAAATACTTTGGTGATGAATAACTACAATAAAATGAAGAATTAATAACAAAATGCATAAACACTTAGAATCAAATCTTTTTGGTTTTACGATTAAAAAAATATTTTATTTCATCTTTGGATAAAATATTCTTGATAATTTATCGTAGGGCTGTACCCACTCTAAAATACTTATATTATCAAATGTTCAAAAGTAGATTATTGACGTAGTTCACATCGCGCGAAGCGCGGGCAATTTATCTAGTTTGTATTAATCTTCCTAATATTCACTATCTCTAGTTTGTATTAAGTGAATTGTTAGAGTATGAGACACCAAAAATTTAAAGACATAGATTGAATGTTATTTTTACTATTATCCTTAGATTATTTTTAAACTATTCTCTTAGAAATGTAAAGTAGTTAAGAACTTCATAAGAGAAGGGTAAATAAAAAAAAACATTAACAATTTTCTTGAACTTTAAACAATTCACATCTTTTGAACTATGAAATAAATTTCAAAAATTAACTTAAGAGAGTAATAGTTTTCCATAATTTTTCTTGGTGTTAATGCGACATTTAAGAAATCATCATCAATTTTCTTGAATTCCCAAACCTGTTTGACATCAAACAAATTCAAAATAAAACACCAAAAAGCACAAATGACCATTTCAAAATAAAAAAAACAAATAAGGAAAGACAATTGGAAAAGTCAAGTGTTGATATATATAAATTGATAGCATGTTATAAATTTCCAACATTATTACAAACACCATATCTTTTATTATTTTTCAATTGATAGCATCAATCACGATAATAAAAGTCCTGTATCAACAAAAGTAACAGTAGCAAACAGGACCAAACCAATCCATGTGACAAGCTCCATGAATAGCATGTTCCAAATTGATACATTTGTTATCACATTCATGAGTATCAAAGCAAGGTCCAAGCCACATTATCCCCTTTTCACAACCAATTGATTCTACTACTTGCAAATCTGCTAAGAAATTAAAAGAAAGTAACCACTTTTAAAAGTTCACGATAATAATTAAAAATGTATTTCTTATGTTTTAATTTACGTAACACTTTTTCCTTATTAATTCATAATATTAATGGAAAAAAAGGCATCTTAAATTCCATAATGACACCTTCTTATTAAATGTCATGACATATTTAATACCACAAGATATTTTTAAAAGTTTTTCTTTTATTTTTAACTAGTAGGGTGTTTGACCTAGTTTATAAGCTAATTGATTAATAAGTACTTTTTTAAAATTTATTTGTGTATTTAGTAAATTTTAAGGTATTTACAAGTTAAAATCAATCAAAGTTGTAACTTGATCTTCTAATATATAATTTTTATGTTTATACATATTTTTTTTATTTTATTCTAAATATTTTAAAACCAAAATATTAATTACTTATCAACATCTTCAATATTTTTTGTCTTAACACGTAATTATATATTTGTAAAATCAATTCGAATACTTAAAATTTATCAACTATTTACTGTCATTGACCCAATCCAGCTCTAAGAAGTTGGAGTCGATTGTTTTTTTTTTTCCTTGAACCCCTATTTTTTTTTTGTTTCTTAGTGTTGTATAAAATTTAAAAATGAAATCATTAATGGGAATTCATCCCTCTCTTAACTAACAAAATTTTTCAAATTTTTTGTTTAGATGAAACTGTAATTAAACAACACCAAAAAAAGAGAATGAAATTAAAAGGCTCACAAATACATATTGGATGAGTTTTAAAAAAAATTGAAACCTCTCTCTTTTTTTAATTCAAATTACAAAAGACTTCTATAGATATTATTATTAAGTACCACCCTACTAATTTGAAATTAGAATACTTAATTTGACCAAAAACATCCATTCTGAAATTTCAAAATTATAATATTTTTTGCTGTATAATGTAACTATTAATGGACTAAACCTGCGCAGGCTACAACTACCATTGATATTTATAAACATACTGACTTTTCCATATTTTTCTGCTTCAATTAACGAGCAATGAATACTAAAGTCCAGTCTAAAAGAATTAATTTGACCAAAAAAGTTGGAAAAAAATGCTGTCGCATACAATAATGCAATAAGAATTAAATTGAACAACTACCTTTATTTATACAATAATTATTTACTTATATATATATATATAATTGAAACGGATAGAGTATTAAATATTTTTAAAATTGTACAGCGTTATACTTTGGGGGCTACTAACCATTTGATGCAATGAGGAAGAAAAGGAAGAGATCAAGAAAGGCAGAATACTGAAATTGAGACTTAGCCATATATATCTTTGAACAATATTATGTGTAGGTGTGTATTCAAATTAAATTTAACAATTTATAGAGAAAGGGGTAGAGTTTCATTGTGGACATAAGTAATAATGGTGGCTTGTGAAACATACAAGGAAATACATTGAATTCTACAACATTGGAAATAGAGGAAGATATTATAAAGTAGTATGTTTTTTACCTTTTCGATTTTATTGTTGTCTTCTTGGACAATGATCGTGTCTTAAGCTTTTGTGATGCAATCGTGCTTGCATCAATAACATGTAATATTGCAACTAGTTTTTGTTAATATAAATCCTTAACTCATGTGTTTGGCAATGTTGATAGTTCTTGATTTTTCCTATGATGTACACAAAAGTGGCGAAATAACCTCGTTGTAGTTGTTTTACATGTAATTATTGGGATTTATGTCACAACCCAAACCGTCGTGATTGACACCCACACTAACCCTTCGGTGGGAGAACCATTACTATAGCCCGACTAAGCAACTTAACCAAAAACTATGCATTTAATGATACGGAAGCAAGTTTAAATGTCTAAAGGAATATGGAGTTCCTATAAACTCCAAAGGTTCAACTAAAACAACGAATATACCAATGCGAAAGTTCAACTAGCATCTAACAACTAATGCAGAAATAACTCCTAGAACCTGAAAGTCATTGTACCAAAATATCTAAAGTGCAACAAGTCCAAGAAAAAGGGGTACAACCCCAACTAACATAAGAAATATCTAAACAATGTTTAAGTCCAAACAAAATGGACTAAACAATAAGGACTCCATGGTAGCCTGAAAGAACTGGCTCACCCTTGAATCTGATCTTGATCACTGATCTCCTAAACGAGATCTGTCAATAGCCGCCTGAAGATGCCCTGTACTCAACAAAGAAAGAGCAAGTGTAGTATCAGTATACAACCACAGTGTACTGGTAGGATCACACGACTATCCCAGTAAGCACAACATATATCAGAATTACAACAAGGTAAACACATACATGCACAAAATATATATACACATCGATTATCCTTTCAGGAGCAATGCACGATTCCACATTCTCAATTAACAAGTAGATATAACAAATCAATGGTTCTCTCATGGAACCCAATTCAATGGTCCTCTCATGTAACCCATACCCAAATTGTTAGTGTGCCGAAACGTGACACCCGATCCCATATATGTGCCAGAATGTGGAACCTGATCCAAGTTAGTGTGTCGGAATGTAACACCCAGTCCATTATGTATGTTGGTACGTGACTTTCGATCCCAGTTAGTGTGTCGGAGCGTGACACCCGATCCATTCAACAAGCCACAATCGCAATCACAATGTACATTCTCATGATCATACAATCAAGTGTTGATTCATGGCATACAATCATTTCTTCATACTCAATTACATTAGGTGTGATCAACAAGACTTCATTCACATACATACATGTATTGTAATGAAGTAATTACCAACATACATCACACAAAACATGAAATCAAACTATCACCAACCTCGAAACCACGCTTGAATCCCCTAAGGCACTTGAATCTTCCCATTCTGGACCCTTTCTGCTTGTTCTAGGTCTACAAACAATCAATATACGAAAGGATCAACAATCAAAGGCCTAACTATTCGGATTATAACAAATCCAATAACCTAAGACCAAACCCATGATCCTAATAAGCAGCTAGGGATTTTTCCCACCATCAAATTCAGTCCAAAACCCTCCCCCAACAATAATTACCCATGAATTTACATTATACAGATCGAAAGACGGATTCGGGGAGTAAAAATCTTTCCTTTAGCTTCAAGAATGGTGAAAAACTGTCAAGAAATCACCCTGGTTCGTCTCCTAACTCTCAAGAACGAAAATTGTAGAATAAAGATATTTTGGGGTTTATTTCTGACTTAAGTTGCGACTAGCCAGCTATAGCGGCCCCCATCCCGCCACAACAGCCTTCCCCTGGTGGCTTGCACGAAAATACTGAGTCGAATTAAGAGTTCCAAACCCCCATTTCACAACACGCCTTCATCCCATGACACTCAGAAACTACTTGTTCACGCTAAGATCAGTTTCGGGAGTTCTAGTCGCCCAAATTCAATTCTGTAAATTCGTACGGGTTCCTTAACGTCTTAGCTATCCACTCATGTAATCACATTCAATATTAAACCTCTCATTTGTGACCAGATTTCCCTAGACCTCACTGACTCCGATTTCGTCCAAATCTGGACTAGGCTAGGAATTCTCAAGTTACTGCCAAAAAGTTTTCCGGCCCAAATTTTTTCCCTGTTGGCTTTTCTATAACGACGGGAGCAGGTCGTTATAATTTAAAAAATTAAAAGATAATAGTAAAATAATGTGCAGTGTGAATTATATTAATAAATAGTGAGAAATAAAATTGTTTCATTCGTTACGGGTAAGTCAATGGTGACAGAATTTGGGTAAGAAACTTTTGAATAGTGACTTGAAAATTTTAGGTTAGGCTAGTCTCAGAAGAAATTTGAGTGAGGTGAAGTCTAGGGCAATCCGGAAAAGGATTGGATTAAATGTCTAATTAAGTTTAGGTTGGCTTTTCTATTAGCTAAGACGATAAAGAATCTGTAAGGCTTTCAAAGAAAAATACGGGTAAGTAGAATTCCCGATATCGAACTTGGCGTGAAAGGGTTAGTTTAGTACGTGAAGGTTCAAAATTGTGTTATGAAATGAGAACTTTTGGAGAGAATTCTGAGTTTCTATCATGTACAAGTCTCTAAAGAGGGTGACACGCGTCTATTGCGAGGTAATTATTGTGATTTATAGTACATTTTACATATTTTTTGAATAATATATGTTACTCTCTTTGTCCCAATTTATGTGGTACTGAATTACTGATATAATATCTAGAATCAATCAAACAAACTATAAGCCTTCTTAAATATTTTAAGTTATCAATTATTGTAACTTAATTTTCAAGTATATAACAAATTAAAAGAAAAAAATAAGACAAGTAAAGTAAAACAAATAAATTATCTATTTTATCTGAAAATGATTAAAACAGCCCTTGTGCGGCAAGTTGGTAGGACAACTGTGAGCTCCTTCAGGGATTGTAAGACAAATTTTAAGTACACAACATATATATTTTTTTAAGATAAATAAATTAAAATGGATAAAGTATCTATTTTATCTGAAATAAATAAAATCGCCCTTAAATTTTTCTTTTGATTAATCTTTTTTTTTGGACATTTTGAATATGGTGTAAGAATAATTTCTTACTTATGGCCCAAGTTTACTTGTGACCCAAGTAATATCATAAATAATATTTAATGAAGAATAGATCCCATCCATACATCGATTACTTGATGGACGTATCAAATTAAGTCATAACCTCTATAAATTGGTTCTCCCTCCACCTATTAGGTTACCACATATTCTCTACATTAATTCCATCAATGACGGCTGTGGTAACATAAGGCTAGAGCAAGGAGGTAGAAACAAATTTGCGACTAACGCTTCCGCTTTTCTCTGTGATGATGTCTTCCGCATCATTTGTGTGCCCCTAACGATCTTTATGTAAGATTATCGTGTTCAAGATCTTGATGTGTATTAAAGTACTTAAAATTATTTACATGTGGCATCTGAGCGTGAATTGTTTGAACTGATAATCTTTGTATAGGAAAAGTTCAATGTTTATGATGTACTGTTTATCACATGCTCCACTTCAATACTTACTATCAATGTTCCAATAATATCTATCTAAGATTATGTAAGAGACTAACACAATGTCACCTCGAAAAATATCTAAACTTGCACGAATTTTGTTGTTACATCAATGAGAACAAAGTAAAAGCAATACAAAAGAGACTCACTTCTTTGAAAGGACGTGTACTCTGAGGAGAATTTAAAAAAACTTTTAAGATCTTCTTCAATATGCATGTCTTGTTTATGGAAAATCATGAATTATATGTCCAGTTCTAGAATTAGACCAATTAATAATTCATTGTTCGGTTACAATATTGTTTTGTATTGGTGGGCAATAACTCTGTGGTCGGCTCTTCTTCCTAGTTTCTTATGGTTTAGGTTCCCGCATTGTAATAATTATGTTTTGTTTTAGACTGTGTAATAAATTAAAGTGATCGTTATATTAAGCAAAAAATAATATGTGTACTTAATGCAAAATAGTTTGTTAGTCACCAAATGGGTCAAACTAGAGAATTTAATGTCTACACATAGGGAAAATGCATAAGTGCCCCCCAGCCTATGCCAAAATTCCTAAGACATACTTAACCTTTACTAAGGTCCTATTACCCCCCCCCCCTCCCGAACTTATTTTTTAATTAATTTTCTACCCCTTTTCGGCCTACGTGGCACTATCCTTGAAAAAATTGTCAACACGCACTGGGCCCACAAGATAGTGCCACGTAGGCCGAAAAGGGGTAGAAAATTATATATAGAATAAGTTCGGGGGGTGGGTGGGGTAATAGGACCTTGGTAAAGGTTAGGCGTGTCTCAATGATTTTGGGCATAGGCTGGGGGGGTGGGGTACTTATGCATTTTCCCCTATACATATAATATTTATGATCACTTTATGCATGTATTATGTTTTTATAGTTTGTTAGTCACCAAAGTGGCCAAACTAAAATGTATAAAATTATTCACATCCACAAAATTTTATGATATTACGTGTGTATTTGTATTCATATAATTTGTTAGTCACCAAAGTGGCAAAACTAATATGGTTAAGAAAATATGCATTCATAAAAATTGTTATTTATCTATGAAAGTTAGTGAAATGTCTATATTAAAAATAAATAGATAAATTAACTTTCACTATTGCTAGACTTAATAATTTACCCAAAGGTGAATCAATCATTCTACGAATAGTGAACATTATGAGGTAAATTAATATTAACATAGTATTGTATATCAAAAGGTGTCGTGTATGTTTTATTAAAAATGTTTAATTACCTATTAAAGATAAAAATGACATTTAAATTATGATAGTGTTTCGTAGTATCTATCCAAAGGAGAATTACGATATACTTTTATCGTTTTACTGAATTCACATTATTTTTCTGATTTGTGAACATGTATATTTGTTTTGCAGTTATTCCTCTTCATTCTCCTGCTTCGTCTGTTACTGTGTTCAATGGATTGAACTTCTTTGAATGACATGAACAAGTCTAATTCCACTTAGGTGTGATGGATATAGACTTGGCTCTCCTGAATGATAAACCTGCTGCCATTACTGATAAGAGTAGTGAGGATGAGAAGTCTTTTCATAAATCATGGGAGCGCTCTAACAAATTAAGCCTTATGTTTATGCGAATGACTGTTGCTAACAATATTAAGAGTACTACTCGACAAACAGAAAGTGCCAGGGAATACCTGAAGTTTGTGGAAGAACGTTTTTGTTCTGCTGATAAGTCTCTCGCTGGTACACTAATGGCTTAACTCAGGACCATGAAGTTTGATGGATCGCGTAGTATGCAAAATCATATCATTGAGATGACTAACATTGCAACAAGACTTCAGACCTTGAGGATGAAAGTGGATGACACCTTCTTGGTTTAGTTTATTCTTAACTCATTACCTCTTGAGTATGGATTCCAAATTAACTATAACACTACTAAGGATAAGTGGGATGTTAGTGACTTAAAAACAAGGAGGTCATTCCATTAACCTCATGGGCCGAGAAGCTAGTAAAGGACTTAAAGTGAAGGCCAACAAGTTTAAGAAGAAGAAAGCACCTGCTAAAGTTTCACATGATGCTCATAGGAACTCAAGACTGATGTGTTGTTTTTGTAGAAAAGAACGACACTATCAAAAAGATTGCCAGAAACGTAAAGCTTGATTTGAAAAGAAAGATACATTTAGTGCTTTTGTATGTTTCGATTCAAATTTAGTAGAAGTTCCTAATAATACTTGATGACTTGATTCTAGTGCAACTACTCATGTATCCACTATGTTGCAGAGATTCACTACGATCCATACTACAAATTCAAATAAAGATTTCTTGTTCATGAGAAATCGTATAAAGGATCAAATTGAAGGCATAGGGACTTATCAATTGATCTTGGAGACTGGACATCACCTTGATCGACTCTTTATGTTCCTTCAACTTCTAGGAATTTGATTTCTCTTTCAAGATTTGATATTTCTAGATTTGATATTAAGTTTGGACATAGATGTTTCAATTTATATAAGAATATTATCACAACCCAGGGGTACCCCCTAGATGTAGCATGGTGTATAGAACCCCGAAGGACTCCATACAAGCCACTTAGCATCTGATAACATAAAGTAGAAGAACAATAAAGAGTAAAACAACATTTAAATCCAGAACAGTTTTATAGAAAAGTGAAAGTCTAACTCATGTCTCAACATAGCCATCTATTACAATCGAATGAAAGTGGGCCTGGCCCATACATCATGCTTAAAAAGGAAATAGGAAAGTGAAACTAAAATAATGAAAGTACGTCCTTGAACCACGAGGACTCACCAAACTCGGAAAGAATCAAAGTCCAAGCTCTAGCCACTAGACTAGAAACCCTGCCTGTCGGACCCTACATTTGGGAAAAATGTAGGCAAGAGTATGCATCAGTAAAAAAATTCACTAAGTATGATAGGTATGCATAAAAACATTTAAAACATGCTACGAAGGACATTTCATTTCATGACATGCAATTTACCAAGTTTAAAACATCATAATAGAGATAGTTGAAAAACATACATCGTAACATCATGGTGAATGCAAGCTAAATCATCTTTGGGCCTTTGAACACATATGAGATATTTCTTTAAGTAACCTTAGTTCATTAATCATCTTGCAGTGGGAAAATTAACCTTAACCGACATAGAGACCATGTGAGCTAAAACATGATCACCTGGTGTCTCCCACACCGAAAATGGTTGTTCTACTTGCCTAAGGTAGAACCATGAACTTCTAGCTTAAGTGGATCCACTAGCTAAATATCCAATGGGGGCACATAGTTTATGGGATAAGGAGATTGTTACTAGATACCCGACCTCTACTAACGAGAGAGCTTCCGTCTCATGAGACTTCTCCTAGAAACCGACTCAACTAACGGGAGAGCTTCCATCTCATTGTCAATATCCACTCGGTGCTAAGTAAATTCCACATAATAGTATTTTCTTACTTATTCTCATTATCCATGGAAAGACACGTCATCTTGTCGATTCAAGCTAGTTCATTATGATAACTCTTATTCATTGATTCAATTAGGTGAGAATAGCCTTTTAACCTAAGAATCCTTTCTATGTGAGAAAACCTTTCACATCATGGTTGTAAGTGTTTTATGAGAATAACCTTTCAACAACACAACAACAACAATCAACAACATTGACACTTCGCTCTCAAATCACCCTTAAAGCATTTACATAGGTTTCATAAGATAATGCATAAGTTCATGCTTTTCCCTTTCAAGGTTCAAAGCTACTTTCAATCACCAAGTATATAATTCTATCATTAGATAGGGATTTTATCATAAATTCATGTAATTCTATTACTTCATGCTTTAGATCATAAAACTCCTCTTTCATAATCAACAACCACCTCTATGAGATCACAATTTGGAAAACAAGGGGTTTTGCATGGGTTCATAGGGGAAACATCATAAAACCATTGTGAATCATGAATTCATGCATATTTATACATAATTAAACCATTCAGATCAATAATCAAAAGAACCCATGGTATTTGAAGAAAATCCTAGCTAATTGGGGAATTCTACTATTTGAAATAGAGGAATTTGAGGACTCCATGGGTGGAAGGAACCCATGGATGAAAGCTACCATACATCAAGTCCAATTGCCTATATTCAATTAAGAATTTGGATCCTTATCTTCAAACCCTTGTTGAATCTTCTTCTTCTTCTTTAAGTTTTAGAGTAAGAATATTTGAGAGGAGGTTTTGATTTTCTTTTGGGATTTAGGAAGAATGAATTTAATGGGATGAATTTTGGGGTAAAAAGACTTATAAAGAGGTTCTAAATATAAGCAAAACGACATAGTATAAGAACTACTTAATGAGGAAAGGACCCAACTACCTCTTAAAAATAACTGCCAGCTGCAGACCCATGAGACCCCCATCGACAGACAGTGAGTGGGACTACGGTCCATCCTGCACACAGTCACTAAGTACAGAGAATTTTGGCCATCGAAGGACCCTTGGACTATGGACCGTCGGTCGACCTATAGTTCGTAGGTCCAGTCATCGTCATGGCCTGGAAAATTTTTCTGAGTGGCCGAATCCACGGACCCCACCTACGGTCCGTGAGTCCACCTACGGACTGTTTGTGGTCCTCGTGGATGACACCTGTAGGTTCTGAAATTTTGTTTCATTACCGCTTTTCGGATACGGGGTGTTACAATATCTCCCCCATGGGATCACTCGTCTTCGAAAGAGATTCAAACTAGTTCTAAGAGAGTATGAGAGGAACTAAAAACCCAACCTAGCAACACAATGCATACAACCAAGGAGAAACTATAGACTCCAAGCTAGTACGTTCTTAAAACATCACATAGGGGTGAAATTAACTCTAACAACCCATAATGCATGCAATCTCATCAAAATGCACAAAATCAAGGAGAAAACATCAACTCCAAGATAAATATACTCAATGCATCATAAGGAAGTATGAACTACATCTAACAACCCAGTATGCATGAAATTCAAAATTTCTCATATCTAAGGAGGAACTACCTTCTCCAAACTAAAAGCATGCCCAACACAATCTCATGGAGCCTTTATGCAATTCATTCTCAAAGAGCATAATTAATACATGTTCAAAAACCACTTCATGAAGTCTATAGGCAACTCATACTCAATGCACAACAACATGAGGAAAATAAATAAATGATACAAGTCATTTCTTTCAAACTTAAGTTTTTTCATGAACATGCATAATCATACGGAAATCATGAAAACACATAAATCACACATGACTCCCAACACATAAAGCAAACCAAGAGGGACTCATTACCTCAAGCTAGAGTAGGAGTAGAAGGAAAGATATGAGGATATTAGGATTTTATATCGGCCTCGGCCTCCCAAGTAGCACCCTCAACTGAATGATTCCTCCATAACACCTTCACAGAGGCAACTTTCTTGTTTCTCAACTTTTTGACTTGTCGGTCTAAAATCTTAACCGGTACCTCCTCATAAGCAAGATTCTCTTTAACCTCCAAACCCTCTAAGGAAACTATGGATGTTGGATCCCCAACACATTTCTTCAATATAGAGACATGGAAAATCAGATGCACCGATGCCAACTCATTTGGCAAATATAGCTCATATGTAACCTTTTCAACACGCCTCAAAATCTCATATGGGCCTATAAAATGGGGACTAAGCTTCCCTTTCTTCCCAAACCTCATAACACCCTTCATATGTGAGATTTTCAAATAAACCCAATCATGAACCTCAAATTCAAGAGCTCTCCTTCTAACATCGGCATAAGACTTTTGCAGACTTTGGGTCGTTCTCAACCTCTCTCTAATAAGCCGAATCTTCTCTATGGCCTCATGTACCAATTTTGTACCTACGAGAGCAACTTCACCCACCTCAAACCATCCTATAGGAGATCTATACCTCCTACCATAGAGAGCCTCAAATGGAGCGATATTTATACTCGAGTGATAACTGTTGTTATAAGCAAACTCAATTAATGACAAATTGTCATACCAATTAACCTTAAAATTAATCACACAAGCCCTCAACATATCTTCCAAACTCTGAATAGTACGCTCCGCTTGTCCATCGGTTTGGGGGTAAAAAGTTGTGCTAAGCTTAACTTTGGTACCAAGACTTTTTGGAATGACTTCCAAAACTGTGAAGTAAATTGGGTACCTCGATTGGAAATTATGGACAAGAGTACTCCATGTAACCTTACTATATCTCTCAAATACAACTTAGCATAATCTTCTGTCGAATAGTAAACCTTGAGGGGAATGAAATGAGCAGATTTAGTCATCCGATCCACTATTACCCAAATCGAGTCATGTTGTCGCCGTGTACGTGGAAACCCTACAATAAAGTCCATATTCACATCTTCCCACTTCCAAGTAGGAATACCAATGTCTTGGGATAAGCCTCCCAATTTCTGATGTTCAACCTTCACTTGTTGACAATTAGGGCACTTAGCCATAAATCCCGCAATATCCTTCTTCATCCCATCCCACCAATAGATTTCCCGCAAATCACGGTATATCTTGGTCGCCCCCGTGTGAATAGAATATTGAGAACTATGAGCTTCTACCAAAATCTTTTCACTCAAGTCATCAACATTTGAAACACATAACCGACCTTGGTATCTAAGTACCATATCCCCTATTGGGAGAAAGCCTCAACGGACTTCTTGAGCACTGCCTCTTTTAGTTTTACTAAAATTGGATCAAGGCCTTGCTTAGCCTTCACATCCATAACAAAAGACGATTCAGACCCATTATGAATCATGACACCACCCTTGGTGGAATCCACTAGTTGAACACCTAATCGAGCCAACCTATGAATATCCCGAACCAACTCTTTCTTTTCATCCTCAACATGAGCAACACTACCCATTGATAGTCGACTAAGAGCATCCGCTACCACATTCTCTTTACCGGGGTGATAGAGAACACTCATGTCATAATCCTTCAATAATTCTAGCCACCTTTTTTGGCGAAGATTCAAGCCTTTTTGACTAAACACGTATTGCAAGCTCTTATGATCGCTGAAAACATCAACAAGAACTTCATACAAATAATGCCTCCAAATCTATAAGGCAAAAACCACCGCCGCTAACTCAAGGCCTTGAAGCATGGGCAATAACCTTACCATTTTGGATAAGCACACATCCCAACCCAACTATAAAGGCATCACAATATACCACAAAGTCATCCGTACCTTCTGGTAAGGTCAACATCTGAGCTGAGGTAAGTCTATCTTTCAACTCTTAGAAATTTTTCTCACAAGCTTTCGACCATATGAATTTATCCTTCTTTTGAGTCAAAACCGTCAAGGGAGAAGCAATGGAGGAAAACCCCCAACAAATCTTCTATTGTAACTGGCCAAACCCAAGAAACTTCTAATATCGGAAGGAGTTAGAGGTCTAGGTCATCTGTTGACCGTATCCGTCTTAATAAGATCTACCTCAATACCCCTGCTTGACAAAATATGCCCAAGAAAAGCTACGGACCATTGCCGAAATTCATATTTGCTAAACTTTGTAAAAAGTTGTTGGTCCTTAATAATTTGCAACACGATTCTCAAATGATCAATAAGCTCTTCCTCGCTTCTCGAATAGATCAAAATATCATCAAAAACACAATTACGAACATATCAAGGTATTGTCTAAACACCCTGTTCATCAAGTCCATGAATGCCGCCGGAGTATTATTCAACCCAAATGACATTAGCAAACACTCATAATGACCATACCGAGTTTGGAAAGCCATCTTCAGGATATCACTATCCTTCACCTCAATTGGTGGTAACTCGAACGAAGATCGATCTTAGAGAAATAACTAGCCCCTTGAAGTTGGTCAAACAAGTCGTCAATCCTTGGAAGAGGATATTTGTTCTTGAAAGTCACATTGTTCAACTGCCTATAGTCGATGCACATACGAAGGGAACCATCTTTCTTCCTTACAAACAAAACTAGAGCACCCCATGGAGAGATACTCGGCCGGATGAAACCCTTATACAACAAATCCTTCAATTGATCTTTCAACTCCTTAAGTTCCGTCGAAGCCATTCTATAAGGAGGAATATAGATAGGTTGTGTATCTGGGAGAAGATCAATACCCAAGTCTATTTCCCGCTCGGGAGGAATACTGGGTAAATCATCAGGGAAAACTTCCAGAAACTTATTAATTACGGGGACCGACTCAAGAGTACGGCTTTCAGAATCTTCATCCCTCACCCTAACTAGATGATAAATGCAACCCTTCAAGATCATTTCTTAGCTTTTAGACAAGAGACAAATCGACCTCTAGTCATAGAATTTACCCCCTCCCACTCAAGGATAGGATCATTTGGAAACTGAAATCTGACCACTCCAGTCCTACTATCTATGGAAGCATAGCAAGAATGCAACCAATCTATTCCAAGAATGACATCAAAGTCTAACATGTCAATTTCTACCAAGTCTGCAAGAGTAACTCTATGGGATAAGAAAACAGAGCAATTTTTATAAACCCTCTTAGCCACCACAGAATCACCAACATGAGTTGAGACAAAAAGGTTCTAACAAGATATCGGGGAGCACATCAAACTTCATGGCCACATAAGGTGTTTCAAAGGACAAAGCAACACCGGTATCAATCAAAGCATATATATCATGTTGAAATTTTTTTAACATATTGGTCACTACATCCGGAGAACTCTCTTGGTCACCTCGGGTTTGGAGAGCATATAAGTGTTTTTACTTTGGAGCATTGGAATGCGAATCACTAGGAGGAGCTTGCTTGCCTTCCCTTCCTTTTGCGGTGAGCATTGGGAAATCTCTCATTTTGTGACCACTCTTCCCACAACTAAAGTAACCATCCATGCTAGCTAGGCACTTACCATCATGTTTCTTCCCACACTTGGCACAAGTAGTCCTAGCCAAAGAAGAGCCACTTCCATTACCTCCTTGAGGTTTAGGGTTAGACACCCTATCCTTGTTAAACTTAGGTGGAGCATTAGAGCAACCTTGATCGTAAAACCCTTGATGAAACTTAGGACGACCATGTCCATCGAATCTAGAATGTGATAAATTACCATAACTGGTCTTAGCCCTTTTTACCTCTCTAGACTTCTCTTTGAGTTTCTCCTTTTCAATTTTTTGTGCATGTACCATGAGACGAGAGATATCCATGTCACCAATGAGCATAGAGGTACGACACTCTTTAACCACCATTTCAGACACACCCGATACAAACTTACTCATTCTAGCTCTTGAATTCGCAACCATTGTTGGAGCATATTTTGACAATTGAGTGAACTTTAGAGCATATTCCCTCACACTCATGATTCCTTGATGAAGGTTAATGAACTCTAGCACCTTGGTTTCCCTCATCTCAATGGGAAAAAATCTATCAAGAAAAGCGGATTTGAACATTTCCCACTCAATAGAACCCGCTCCCACTGGTCTTGCCTCTTTCCACTGATTGTACCACACTTTTCAATTGATAGGCGTCCAATTCCACCTTTTCTCCCGGACTCACTCTCATGATAGCACGTACCTTATAGACTTCATCGATAAAATCTTGAGGATCTTTCTCAATTTTGAAGCCATGAAATTCTGAAGGGTTCATCCTCATAAAATCCCTCACTCTTGAAGCTGCCGTACCCATATTTCGGTTCATGGGGACTACCACCTCTCTATTGGATTGAGCCATCATGGCTTAAGCCAACACTTGAAAAACCGATCTAAACTCTGCATTTGTAACTTGTTCGGCCAAGGGATCGACCGGAACTTGAGGAGGAGCTTGGGGAAGAGCTTCTTGTTCCACATTCTCCCTCACATTCCTTCTAGTATAAGCCCTTCAAGTAGAAATATCCTGAAGAACATAAGGTAAGGATTATGAGAGAGACTTAATAGAGTTAAACTCTATGGTATGACTTTAGAGTAATGGAAGATAGGGAGTTTCCTAATAATCTTGTAGCCTCTCATTCATAAATGTGGCGCACTTCACACTCATGAACAAAAATCTACTAGACGTAGCTTATGAGACATCCTAGGACCATTCTAAACCAAGCTCTAATACCAAGTTACCCTCTAGATGTAACATGACGTATAGAACCTTGAAAGATTCCATACAAGCCACTTAGCATATCATAACATAAAGTGGAACAACAATAAAGGGTAAAACAACATTTAAGTCCAAAACAGTTTTATAGAAAAGCGGAAGTCTAACTCATGTCTCAACATAGCCATCTATTACAATAGAATGAAAGTGGGTCTAACCCATACATCAAGTTAAAAAAGGAAATACGAAATTTAAACTACAATAAGGAAAGTCTGTCCTTGAACCATGAGGACTCACCAAGCTCAGAAAGAATCAAAGTCCAAGATCTAGTCACTAGAATGGAAACCCTGCCTGTCGGACCCTACATTTGGGAAAAATGTAGGCAAAAGTATGCTTTAGTACAAAAATGCACTAAGTATGATAACTATGCATAAAAACATTCAAAACATGCTAAGAAGGACATTTCATTTCATGACATGCAACTTACCAAGTTTAAAACATCATAATAGAGATAGTTGGAAAACATAGACTATAACATCATGGTCTATGCAAGCTAAATCATCTTTGGGCCTTTGAACACATATGAGATACTTGTTGAAGTAACCTTATTTCATTAATCATCTTGTTGTGAGAAAATTAGCCTTAATCGACATAGATACCATGTGAGCTAAAACATGATCACCCGGTGTCTCCCACACCGAAAAGGGTTGTTCTACTTGCCTAAGGTAGAACCATGAACTTCTAGCTTAAGTGGATCCACTAGCTAAATATCCTATGGGGGCACGTAGTTTATGGGATAAGGAGATTGTTACTAGAAACCCGACCTCTACAAATGAGAGAGCTTCCGTCTCATAAGACTTCTCCTAGAAACCCGACCTCTACTAAAGGGAGAGCTTCCATCTCATTGTCAATATCCACTCGGTGCTAAGAAAATTCCATGGAATAGTATTTTCTTACTTATTCTCATTATCCATGGAAAGACACGTCATCTTGTCGATCCAAGCTAGTTCATTAGGATAACTCTTATCCATTGATTCAATTAGGTAAGAATAGCCTTTCAACCTAAGAATCCTTTCTATGTTAGAAAACCTTTCACATCATGGTTGTAAGTATTTTATGAGAATAATATTTCAACAACACAACAACAACAATCAACAACATTGGTACTTCACTCTCAAATCACCCTTAAAGCATATACATAGGTTTCATAAGATAATGCATAAGTTGATACTTTGCCCTTTTAAGGTTCAAAGCTACTTTCAATCACCAAGTCTAGAATTCTAGCATTAGATAGGGATTTTATCATAAATTCATGTAATTCTATTACTTCATTCTTTAGATCATAAAACTCCTTTTTCATAATCAACAACCCAACTCTATGAGATCACAATTTAGAAAACAAAGGGTTTTGCATGGGTTCATAGGGGAAACATCATAAAAGCATTGTGAATCATCAATTCATGCATATTCAAACATAATTAAACATTAAGATCAATAATCAAAAGAACCCATGGTATTTGAAGAAAACCCTAGTTAATTAGGGAATTCTACTCTTTGAAATAAAGGAATTAGAGGACTCCATGGGTAGAAGGAACCCATGGATGAAAGCTGCCATACCTCAAGTCCAATTTCCTATCTTCAATGGAGAATTTCGAACCTTAGCTTCGAACCCTAGTTGAATCTTCTTCTTCTTCTTCTTCAAGTTCTCGAGAGAGAATATTTGAGAGGTGGTTTTGGTTTTATTTTGGGATTATGGAAGAATGAATTAAGTAGGATGAATTTTGGGGTAAAAGGCTTATATAAGGGTTCTAAATATAGGGAAAACAACATAGTATAAGAACTAATTAATTAGTAAAGGATCCAACTACCCCATAAAAACAATTTCCAGCTGCTGACCCACGAGACCCTCCCCGACGGACCGTGGGTGGTACTATGGTCTTTCCTACATACCATCACTAAGTACAAAGGATTTTGGCCATTGACGGACCCTTGGATCACGGACCGTCGGTCGACCTATGGTCCATAGGTCTAGTCTTCGTCAGGGCCTGGACAATTTTCTGAATGGCCAAATTCACAGATCCCACCTACTGTCCGCAGGTCCACCTACAGACCATCTGTGGTCCTCGTGGATGGCACCTGTAGGTTTTGAAATTTTGGTTCATTACCACTTTTCGGATATGGGGTGTTACAAATACTATTTTTTATGGTTCTAGTGTTCTTATTGATGGTTTATATAGATTGAGACTCGATAATAATTTTTTTCTGAATCCTTTTTTACTATTTATCAAAATGTTAGAATTAAACGTAGTTCACTAAATGAAAGTTCTGTTTATTTGTGGCATAAATGGTTGGGTCATGTATCCAAAGAAAGATAAAAAAGATTAGTAAAGAATGAGATTCTTCCGAATCTGAATTTTGCTGATCTTGATATCTGTTTGGATTGCATTAAAGGAAAGCGAACCATACATACCAAGAAAGGCGTCACAAGGAGCACTCAGCTTCTTGAAATTATACACACTGATATTTGCGGACCCTTTGATATTCCATCTTTTGGTGGAGAATTTTTTTTATCACATTTATTGATGATTTTTCACGTTATGTGTCACGACCCAGGGGTACCCCATAGATGTAACCAGGCGTACAAGACCTTGAGAGGCCTCATACAAGCCCCTTAGATTATCATAACATAAGATAATAGAAAATGGTACGGAAATTTAAAACATTTTCAATAACATTCAAAGTTTCATAAAACGAAGCGAAAGTTTTTAACACTTGTCTCAAACCAACTAAAACATGAATAGTCTTAGGGACACAACCCATACAATAGTTCTAACATAACATGAAAGACATAAAGGAAATGTGATCAAATCCTTAAATGCTATGAGGACTCACCAAAACTCAACGACCTAGCTATCTAAGCACATAATCTCCCCCTTAGGAGGAGGCCTAAACAGACTTTCTAAGCGCTGTTTCTTTCAACTCTAAGGTTGGATCAAAACATCACTAGGCTTTCACATCCATCACACAAAATGATTCTAAGCCATGGTGGACTATACTACTACCCTCTATAGGAGTCTACTAATTTGAACATCTCTAGGTATTATCTAAACACTCTAATAATCAAATCCTTTCAACATACCCAAAACTCATAATGACCATTTTGGTTTCTACTATAAATAAAACATAAAAGCAATGCAGTCCATTCACACTAAAGACAACATCAAAGTCTAGCATATCAAGTCTATCAAGTCACAAAAGACGAAGCAACACCAGAATCTAATAAAGCATAAAAAACATATTGGTAGTCACATATGGAAGACACTCTTGTTCACCTCTAGCTTGGAGAGCATAAAACCTATTTTACCTTGGATCCGAACAACTAGGATGAACTTTATTACCCTATCTTCCCTTAGCCTTCATCTTTGGACAATTCCTCATCTTGTGGCCACTTTCACCACAACTAAAGCAACCCTCCATGCCGGCTAAACATCTACCCTCGTGTCTCTTTCCACATCTAGCACAAGTAGGCCATAGGGATTCACTACTAATTCCTTGCGGTTTAGGGTAAGACACCTATCTTCACTATGCTTAGAAGCATTGGAAGAATCTTGTCAGGAAAACCTTTGTCGATACTTAGGACGACCATGTCCCTCGGACCTTACATGAGAGGAATCACCATCATCATTTCTAGACCTCTTTTTCTCCCTAGATCTCCCTTATAGTTTCTCCTCTTCAATATGTTGGGAATGAGTCATAAGATGAGCAATATCCATGTCACCAATAAGCATGGCAGTACGACATTCTTTCACTACTAAATCATACACCTCCGACACAAACTTACTCATTCTCGACCTAGAGTCGGCCACCAAAGATGGAGCATATTTTGACAATTGATAAACCTCAACAAATATTCCTTAACACTCATATTACCTTGCCTAAGGTTAATAAACTCAAGCACCAAAGCCACTCTCATCTCTAGAGGGAAGAACCAATCAAGAAAACCAGTTCTGAACCTTTCCCACTCTATGGGACCCATTTCTATTGATATAGCCTCTTTCCATTGATTAAACCAAACCTGTGCAACCCCCTTGAGTTGGTAAGCGGATAATTCCACCTTCTCTGCCGAAGTAACTCCCATAATGTCTAACACCTTATAAACCTTATCTATAAACTCTTGAGGATCTTCCTCAAGCTTTGAGTCATGAAATTCTAGAGGGTTCATCCTCATAAAGTCCCTCACTCTAGAAGCTGCCGTAACGGGAGCTACTACCTCTCTATTGGCTTTGGCTATCACGGCTTGAGCCAACACTTGAAAAGCTAACCTAAACTCTGCATTAGTAACATTCTCAGCCAAAGGGTCAATCAGAGCTTGTGAAGGAGCTTGGGTAGGTGCTTCTTGATTCATATTGTCTTCCTCATTCCTTCTAGCATTAGCATTTGTAGTAGTCATATCTTGTAGACCATCGGGTAAGGATTAGGAGAAAGGCCTTATAGAGTTAAACTCTATGGAACGACTTAGAGTAATGAAGAAGTGAAGTTTCCTAAGCATCTAGTAGCCTCTCATTCATAAATGTGGTGCGCTTCACACTTATGAACAAGACTTTACTAGACGTGATTTTGAGACATCCTAGAACCATTTTAAACACTGTGCTCTGATTACCAAGTTTGTACCCAAAGGTACCCCCTAGATGTAACAAGGCGTACAAGACCTCGAGAGGCCTCATACAAGCCCCTTAGCATATCATAACATAAGATAATAGAAAATGGTGCGGAAATTTAAAACATTTTCAATAACAATTAAAGTTTCATAAAACGAGGCGGAAGTCTTTAACACTTGTCTCAAACCATCTAAAACATGAATAGTCTTAGGGACACAGCCCATACAATAGTTCTAAAATAAAATGAAAGACATAAAGGAAAGGTGATCATATCCTTGAATGCTACAAGGACTCACCAAAGCACCACTCCTTGCTCTACTATGAACCTAGCCACGAGGATGGAAGTCAATATCGCCGAACCCTACATTTGATAAGAATGTAGGTAAGAGTATGCATTACTACAAAATGACCTAATTATGATGGCTAGCATAAATCATCAACATAAGCATAACATAGGCATTAGTCAACATAAGACATATACCATAAGCATAAGAGATAACAACATAAGTCATAAGCATATTCAATGCACATAAATCATCATACTATAAGAGGAACAGCTTCTCAAGTAACCTCAACTTGATCTTACTCAATTCATAGGTCATCCACCATTAGTCATACTTATCAAGCAAGGCAACTCAAGAAAAAATCAAAGCTAATCTAACATCATAACAAGTAATCTCATATCAAAACATACTTACAATACTTCCTTGAAGTATTCTTGTTTCATCAAAACCATGCTACTTTGATTAGGGATCCCTCATTAGCTATTCTTACTATTCATGGAAGAGTCCCTCTTTACTAGTCCAAGACATATCATCACACATGGATGATTACGATTCACCAATTCAAGGCTACCAAGGTAAAACACCTCATTATGATAGACCTAGCAATCATGGAAAACATCCTCTCATGCAAGTCCAACCTACTCAAGGAAGGGTGTTATTGCTCAATCCAAGCTATCATTGTCACGATCGAGGGGTACCCCCTAGATGTAACAAGGCATAAAAGACCGCGAGAGGCCTCATACAAGCCACTTAGCATATCATAACATAGAGTAGTAGAAAATGTGGAAATTTAAAACATTTTCCAATACAATCAAAGTTTCATAAACGAAGAGAAAGTCTTTAACATTGTCTCAAACCATCTAATACATGAAAGTCTTAGGGACAAAGACCATACAAAAGTCTAAACATAAAATAAAGTCATAAAATGAAAGGTGATCAAGCCCTTGATGCTATGAGGACTCACCAAATCTTTACTCTTTGCTCCACTAAGATCCTAGCCAAGAGGATGAAAGTTAATATCGTCGGAGCCTAGATATGATAAGAATGTAGGCAAGAGTATGCGTTAGTACCATAAAGTACTATATATGATTGCTAGTATAAATCATTAACATAAGCATAATATAGGCATTAGTCAACATAATACATATACCATAAACATAAGAGACATCAACATAGACATAGGCTATAAACATAAGAGAAAATAACA
The DNA here is from genome assembly GCF_900185275.1 of Solanum verrucosum. NCBI lineage: Eukaryota > Viridiplantae > Streptophyta > Magnoliopsida > Solanales > Solanaceae > Solanum > Solanum verrucosum. Next base: position 196,876 of record NW_026020285.1, read on the forward strand.
TAAATCATTAACATATTCAATGCACATAAATCATCATCTCATAAGAGAAACACTTCTCAAGTAACCTCAACATATTTTTACTCAAGACTTGGGTCATCACCTATAGTTGTACATATCAAGCAAGGCAACTCAAGCAACAATTCAAGCTAATCATACATCATACAAGCAATCTCATATTGAAACATACTTACAATACTTCCTTGAAGTAATATTGATTCATCATAAACATGCTACTTTGTTAAGGGACTTGTCCCTCTTTAGTTATTCTTACTATTCATGGAGGATTATCTCTGTACTAGTCCACAACACATCATCACTCATGATTGGTTACGATTTATCAATTCAATGCTATCAAGTTTAAGCACCTTACCATGATAGACCAAGCTATCATGGAAAACATCCTATTATGCAAGTCCAAGCAATTCAATAAAGGGTAATATTGATCAATCCAAGCTATCATGAAGTGTAGTGGCCTGACGAAGTCACGCTATCATGCAAGCATCCTCTCATGCTAGACCAAGCTACATTGGAATGGTACCATTTCTCAATCCAAGGCTATCCATGGGTTCTACTATCTCAAGTTACCATGCATGGTCTTATCTTACTAAGTCAAGCTTAATTATGAAGGGATATCACATCACTACTTCAAGCTAACATAGTTCATACATGCTTTGATTCATTTTAGGTGAGCAAGTCTTTCAACCTAAAATCATTTATGTGAGTAAACCTTTCACATCATGTTCATAAGTGTTGATTAGAATGTTCTTTCAAGCAACACAACATCGATATCATAATCACTGACACTTTACTTTAAAAGTGTTCTTAAAGTATGTACATAGATTCTATAAGACATGCATAATCTCATAAATTTATAGCATAGGTCATGTGGGTAAACCTTCCACAAAAATACTATATATTATCAACGTTCATTATGTAGCTTCCCTCTCAAAGCCTTACTAAAAGCCCTAACAATCATTATTCATCATCCATGCCTTAGTCTCAAGGCAATACTAATCTCAAGCCTTACAAATTCATAATTGATCATACAAAATTTACTCTTAAGCAATTCATGTCTATGTGCTTCCATCTAAAGCAATATATAATGTAATTCATCAATCCTAGAAGATCACATCTAAGCCCTCAATTTCCCTTTTCATGGCATAAAACTCAACTATATCAAATTCACTTTAGAATCATAGGTTAATCATGAGTACATGTATAATCATACTAAAAACAAGCAATTCCATCATAAACAACCATAAACAATCATAATCCACTCTATTGGATCATAACCCATAAAATTAAAAGAAACCCTAGTTGGACTAGGGGAAATCTTCTTCTAAATTAGGGAAAACATGGGGGCTTCATGGATGAAATGAATCCATGAATGAAATAACCATCATACCTTAATTACAAAGCTTACCAAGCTTGAAACAATGGAGACTTCACTTGACGTAGCTTGAATCCTCTTATTCTTCTTCAACTTTCTAGAGAGAGAATATTTGGGAGACGAACTTGAGATTTCTTTGGGGTCTTAAAGTAATGACTTAGGATGAATGAATTTAGGGGTCTAAAGTACTTTATAATTGGTTTAGAATAGGGTAAAATGACACCACTTAAGTCTAATTAAATTTAGAAAGGACCATTAAGTCCTTAACTAAGCTGCCTCACTACCCATCCATGAGACCCCACCGATGGGCCGTAGGTGGACCTACAGTCCGTCCAGGTTGGGTGTTGTTTGGGTTCAGAGATACTGGAGATTAGGATTGGACCTACGGCCCCCCAACCACGAGACGTAGACCCGTCTACGGGGAGTGGGTCCTCCCCGTGGTTACTGCCTTAGGCAGATTTCTAGGGTGGTTATCCACGAGGCTCCCTATGGGGTGTGGGTCCAACCACAGGGTATGGGTCCAACCATGGGGCGTGGATATCCCTCGTGAGTGACCCTTGGAAGTTCTGAAGATTTCTAAGCTTCCTTATCTCATATATGAGATGTATAATATCTCCCCCTTGGGAACATTCGTCCTCGAATGACATTTGCTTAAAGGAGATGACTCAACATTAGCAACCCATCATGCATGCAACACATCTAAATGCACACAACCAAAGAGGAATCATCAACTCCAAGCTAAACATGCTCAATGCATCACTTGGAAGGTAGGATCTACGTCTAAAAACCCAAAATGCATGCAATTCTAATATTTCTCATGTTCAAGGAGGAACTTCCATCTCCAAGATAAAAGCATACTCAACAAAATATCATGGAGCCTCTATGCAATCTATACTCATAACTTACATCTAAGGAGGAAATTATCTCAACTCCAAGCTACGACATGTTTCACAACTCATCTCATGATGTCTATAGGCAACTCATACTAAATGCACTACAACATGAGGAAAATCATTCATGCAAACTCTTTTTTTTTTCAAAACACAAGCTTTTCATGAGCATGCACTACATAAAGAAATCATGGGGAGCACATAAAACACACATGACTTCACACAAGGAATAAACCAAGAGGAAATCTTCATCTCAAACTAAAGGATGAGTAGAAGGAAAAAGCATGAGGATATCGAGACATCTCATTGGCCTCCCAAGTAGCATCCTCAACTAAAACCCTCACTAAAAGATCACTCTTTATCAACACATCTCAAGATCTCACATGGTCCTACGAAACGGGGACTAAGCTTCCCAAACTCAATACACCTTTCTAGGGTGAGAAATTCAAGTAAAACCTAATCATGAACATTAGAAACACTCAACGCCCTTGCTATCTAAGCACACCGTCTCCTCCTTGGGAGGAAGCCTAAACAGACTTTCTAAGCACAACTTCTTTCAATTCTAAGGTCGGATCAAAACATCACTAAGTTTTCACATCCATCACACAAGATGATTCTAAACCATGGTGAACTATACTACTACCATATATGGTAGTCTACTAATTTGAACATCTCTAGGCATTATCTAAACACCCTATTCATCAAATCTATCAACATACCCAAACACTCATCACGACTAAGTCAGGTTCTACCATCAATAAAACATATCAATAATGCAGCCCATTAATACTAAAGACAACATCAAGGTCTATCATATTAAGTCTATCAAGTCACAAAAGACAAGCAACAACGAAATCTAAATAAGCATAAAACACATACCAGGAACATCATTCAGAGGAATCTCTTGTTTACCTCTAGCTTAGAGAGCATAAAACCTATTCTTCTTTGGGGCATTCCTATCCGAACCACTAGGAGCAACTTACTTACCCTCTCTTCCTTTGGCTTTCATATTTGGGCACCTTCTCATCTTATGGCCACTTTCACCACAACTAAAGCAACCCTTCATACCAGGTAAACACCTACCCTCATGTCTCTTTCCATATCTAGCACAAGTAAGCCATAGGGATTCACTACTAATCCCTTGAGGTTTAGGTTTAGACACCCTATCTTCATTGTACTTAGGAGCATTGAAGGAATATTGTCCGAAAAAGCTTTGTCAATTCTTAGGACGACCATGTCCATCGGACCTTTCATGAGAAGAATTACCATTATCATTTTTAGACCTCTCTTTCTCCCTAGCTCTCTCTTTTAGTTTTGCCTCTTCAATTTGTTGAGCATAAGTCATAAGAAGAGTAGTATCCATGTCACCAATGAGCATGGCGGTACGACATTCTTTCACTACTAAATTGGACACCCCCGACACAAACATACACATTTTCAACCTAGAGTCAGCCACTAGGAATAGAGCAAACTTAGATAATTGAGTAAACCTCAACGCATATTCCTTAACACTCATATTACCTTGCCTAAGGTTAATGAACTCAAGCACTAAAGCCTCTCTTATCTCTAGAGGGAACAACCTATCTAGAAAAGCACTTTGAACCTTTCCCACTGTAACACCACGAAAACTAGTAAACTAAACTAGAGCTTCACGTAAAGGTTTTAGAGATATATGAAAGGGTCAAAAATTGTAAAATAAAACCACCCCCTCCCCCACAGCTTAGTAGACTAGACTAGGGTCAAGTGTGATGAGAGTAACTAACCATGAAAGAGGGAAAGGGCCTAAACTACCTTGGAAGGGTGGAGGAAAAACATTTTTCCCCTTGGACCACTCGGTGAGTGGCATCACCAACACCTAAGTCCCTTGGCGATTATCCAAGTGAACCTCCCTCACCTAGTGGGCAGCCCTCCCCCCCCAGCCTAGCTACTGAAATAGTAGGCGAGCTAGGTCGGGGCTCGCCAACCCACTTGGCGCATCGCCCAAAGGACTTTAAGGGTCTAGAGTTATTCTTCCAAAATTGATCACACAATGTTTTACTCTTTCCCTAGTAAGTATAGTAGATTTTTAGACTCAAATTTCCCCTAACTAAGTCACTTACATAGAATCAAAAAGAAAACCCAAAACTTCATCTTCCTTACAATATTTCTCTCTCTAAAACTCAAAGAAGAAGAAGAGTAGAATTGGAGATAGGGTTTGAAGAAATCAATCTCCTCAAATTCTTTAAAGAATCATCTTAATGTATGGTAGCTTTTCATCTATGAGTAGCTTTCACCCATAGAGTCCCTTCAAAACTAGATTTCAAATCTTTCAATTTCCCAAAAAAAAAGTTAGGGTTTCACTCTAAGTCGTGGGTTCCTTTCAAAAACGTTTTCAATGGATGAATTATGATTGAATTGATGATTTATTGTTGATTTATGATGAAATCCCCCCAAGAACCCATGAATTTCCCATATTACTAAATTGTGATTTCATGATGTGGGTTGATTGATTTTAAAAGCATGTGAATGGATTATGCTTATATTAATTGAGTTAATTGAATCATGGCATTATCTATATCTGAAGTAGAAATTTTAGATGTTCGGGTTGAATGTGATTCATGGTCCTTGAAGGGGAAATTATAAGAATTATGCATGAGCTTATGATTCACTTAGAAAGTGAAGATCCTATGACTATGGTGCAATTGTGGTATTGTTGAAAGATCATTCTTCTTATATCCTTACACATGACTATGCATAAATTGTCTATGACTATGATAATGTTGTTGTGTTGATTGAAAGACTATTCTCATGAACACACTATGAACATGATATGAAAGGTTTACTCACATATTAATGATTCGAAGGTTGAAAGGCTATTTCTCACCTATTGAATCAATGAGCTATCATGATACCATGTTGGTTTGACTGCTAGGACATTCTTTCATAAATATGAACCTAAGTAAAGACTTAACATGAACTAAATGGGAATTATGCCTAGCACCGAGTGGATATGAATATGAGATGGAAAGCTTTTACGCCAGTTAGTCCATCTTTCCAAATGGGTTCCTTTTACACTAGTTAGTTTGGGTTCCCAAAATAGTTATCTCATGAGATGGAAACCTTTTACGTCAGTTAGTCCAGGTTTCTAGAAGTAGTCTCCCTATCCCGTAACTATGTGCCCACATAGGTCTTTATCTAGTGGATCTACCTAAGTTAACAAACTAGTTCTACCTTAGGCAAGTAGGACACCTCTTTTCGGTGTGGAGCAGTACACCAGATTCCATGAAGCTCACATGGTCTATATTGGTTAAGGCAATTTCCCAACATGATAAGAATATGAATTATGACAAGAACATGAACATGAACATAAACTATACTTATGACTTCTCAAGGAGCTCTACTCAGTATGAGTAGGGGTATGGGATTTCATTGATGCATTGCACAAGTAGGCTTTGAAAGGGGTTATGGTGTGGTTCTCTTAGGCTATGAAGATATATGAATTTATGCATATATGATATGGATTGTTTCTATGAGTTACTTCCCTTGTTACAAGTTAATGAACATGAATGTTTCCTTGCCTATGAGTGTCTGCTATGGATGAGGTTAAGATATGATATGCATGATTATGGTGGCCTAAAGTGGTACTTAGTATTATATAGGATTATGAGATCTTATCTATGCATTGCACAAGTATAGCTTAAGGTTGCTCATGAGATGGTTTGACTTATGTATTTACACTAATGTGCATGATGATTTTTAAAGTTGATAAAGTGCATGGTTTCAACTAAAATGTCCCTTTTAGCATGTTTTAAGGATTTTATGCATGGCTACCATACATAGTGAAATTTTGTACTAATCCATGTTTTCTACATTTTTCTATAAGTGTAGGGCCCAGTTGTTGAGGTGTGCTTCTCCTATTGTTCAAGCTTGGATTGATTCTCTCCATGATTTTGGTGAGTCCTCATGGTTCGAGGACGAGAGTTGTTCATTTCTAGTTTCTTATTACATTCTCTTTGAGACTATGTTGTAAAAGTTTGTGACCCCTATTGATACTCGATTGTATTAGATGGTTCTATTGAGACAATGTCTAGACTTCCATTTGATTTTATGAAAATACTTCGACTGTAAAAAGTGTTAATTCCGCATCATTTCTATTTATCTTATGTCATGATATGCTAAGGGCTTGTATGAGACCCCTTCGGGGTCGAGTACGCCTTGTTACATATAGGGGGTACCCTGGGTCATGGCAAACTTGGTAATTGGAGCAAAAGTTTTAGAATGATTCTAGGATTATGTCTCATAAATGACGTCTAGTAGAGTCTTGTTCATGAGTGTGAAGCGTGCCACATTTATGAATAAGAGGCTATAAGATGTTTAGGAAAATTCACTTTTTTTATTACTCTGAAGTCGTGCCAAAGAGTCTAACTCTATAAAGTCCTCTTCCTAACCCTTCTCTTGTGTCTTCAGGATATGAATACAAGAAAGGTGAATGCTAGAAGTGTAGAAGAGGAGAACGTGAATTAAGGGGTCCATCAAGGAAATCAAGCTCTTCAAGTCAATCAAGCTCCGATTAATCCCCCGGCTATGACGAATGTGGAAATTAGGTCGGCTTTTCTAACATTGGTTCAAACTATGACGTCCCAAGCCAAGTAAGATGGTGGGCCCCATGTGAACCCTAATATGAATACAATGGCTTCTCGATTGAGGGATTTTACGAGAATGAACCCTGTCGTGTTTCTTGTTTCAAAAGCAGGAGATGACTCTCAAGAATTTGTGGAAGAGGTTTACAAGATAATTGATGCCATGGAGGTGACTTCAGTAGAGAAAGCGGAGCTAGCCGCTTATCAATTGAAGGGTGTGGCCTAAGTGTGGTATAGTCAATGGAAGAGGAATAGGCCGATATGAGCGGGTTGGATAGATTGAGAGGTGTTCAAAAAGGCATTCCTTGATAGGTTCTTTCCCCAAGAGATGAGGGAAGTTAAGGTGGAAGAATTTATCGACCTTCATCAAGGAGGTATGAGTGTTCAAGAATATTCTCTAAATTTTACCAAATTGTCCAAGTATGCTCCGGCTATGGTGGCGGATCCAAGGGATGAGATGAGTAGGTATGTGACGGTTGTATCCAAGGTGGTAAGAAAATAATACCATACGAAAATTCTCCTTCATGATATGGATATCTCGCGTCTTATGGTGTATGACCAATAAATGAAAGATGAGAAATTCCAAGGCGACAATAGAGAGGTGAAGAGAGCAAGGATCGAGGATGGGAATTCTTCCAAGGGTAAATCCAAAGGTCAAGGTCGACCAAGGTTCAAGATAAGATTCTCCAACCAAGGCTCCTCTAGTGCTCCAAGAGTCAACAAAGATAGGGTGTCTAACCCTAAGCCTCAAGGAGGCCATAGTGGTGGATCTTCTATGGTGAGGCCTACTTCTTCCAAGTGCGGCAAGAAACATGATGATAGGTGCCTAGTTGGCACGGATGGTTGCTATAGTTGTGGAAGAGTGGTCATAAGATGAGGGATTTTCCCATGCTTATGGCTCAAGGAAGAGAGGGCAAACAAGCTCCTCCTAGCGGTTCAAATTCCGTTGCTCCCAATAAAAACCGCTTCTATGCTCTTCAATCCCGAGGTGACCAAGAGAGCTCCCCGGATGTGGTGACCGGTATGTTACATTTTTTTTATATTGATGTATATGTATTTTTAGATCTCGGTTCCACTTTGTCCTTTATGACACCTTTTGTGGCCATGAAGTTTCCCAAAGTGTTAGTAGAGCCTTTTTTGGTTTCTACCCCGGTTGATGACTCGGTTGTGGCAAAAAGAGTCTATAGGAGTTGTCCTATTCCTTTGTCCCATAAAGTTACCTTGGTGGATTTGGTGGAGTTAGACATGTTAGATTTTGATGTGATTTTGGGTATGGATTGGTTGCATGCATGTTTTGCCTCTATTGATTGTAGGACTTGGGTAGTTAAGTTCCAATTTCCAAATGAGTCTATTTTAGAATGGAAGGGGGGAAATTCTATCCCTAGAGGTCAATTTGTCTCTTACCTCAAAGCTAGGAAAATGGTCTCCAAAGGGAGTATTTACCATCTTGTTAGGGTTATGGATGTTGAGTCCGAAACCCCTTCCCTAGAGTCGGTCCCCGTGGTGAATGAATTTCCGGAAGTCTTTCCCGATGACTTTCCCGGCATTCCTCCCGAACGGGAGATAGATTTTGGCATTGACCTTTTGCCGGATACACAAGCTATCTCCATTCCTCTTTATAGAATGGCTCCAGCCGAGTTGAAAGAACAACTAAAGGATTTGCTAGACAAAGGCTTTATTCAACCGAGTATCTCTCCATGGGGTGCTCTGGTGTTGTTTGTTAGAAAGAAGGATGGGTCCCTTAGAATGTGTATTGACTATTGTTAATTGAACAAAGAGTCCATAAAGAATAAGTATCCCCTTCCTAGACTTGTTTGACCAACTTCAAGGGGCTAGTTATTTTTCCAAAATAGATCTTCGTTCGGGTTACCATCAACTAAAGGTGAGAGGGGTTGACATTCCCAAGATGGCCTTTAGGACCCGGTATGGTCACTATAAAATTTTGGTTATGTCATTTGGGTTGACGAATGCCCCAGCGACATTTATGGACCTACTGAATAGAGTTCTTAGACACTACCTTAATATGTTTGTAATCGTGTTTATCGATGGTATTTTGATCTATTCAAGAAGTGAATGAACACATGGACCATTTGAGGATTGTATTGCAAGTCCTTAAAAGATCATCAATTATATGCGAAGTATAAGAAATGTGAGTTTTGGTTAAGGTCTGTAGCCTTCCTTGGTCATAATGTGTCGATCAAGGGTGTTGAGGTAGATCCTAAGAAGATGGATGCGGTCAAGAGTTGGCCTAGACCTCTAACAACTACCGATATTAGATGTTTTTTGGGTTTGGCCGGTTACTATAGGAGGTTTGTTGAGGGTTTTTCCTCCATTGCTTCTCCGTTGACGACCTTGACAAAAAAAAAGCTAAGTTTGAGTGGTCAGAGGCTTGTGAGAAAAGCTTACAAGAGTTGAAAGATAGACTTACTTCTGCACCGGTGTTGACCTTACTACATGGTACCAATGGTTTTGTTGTGTATTGTGACGCCTCTAGAGTGGGAGTTGGGATGTGTGCTTATGCAACATGGTAAAGTGATTGCCTATGCTTCAAGGCAACTCAAGGTCCATGAAAAGAATAATCCAACCTATGACCTCGAACTAGCGACGGTAATATTTGCCTTGAAAATATGGAGGCATTATCTATATAGGGTGCATGTTGATGTGTTCACCGATCACAAGAGTCTCCAATATGTGTTTAGTCAAAATGACTTGAATCTCCGACAAAGAAGGTGTTTAGAACTCTTGAAAGATTATGACATGAGTATCCTTTACCACCCCGGCAAAGCTAATGTAGTAGCGGATGCCCTTAGTTGATTATCCATGGGTAGTGTGGCTCATGTAGATGATGAAAATAAAGAATTGGTTTGTGATGTGCATAGGTTGGCCCGACTAGGTGTTCAACTAGTGGATTCCACCAAGGGTGGTGTCATGTCCATAATGGTTCTGAATCATCCTTTGTGATGGACGTGAAGTCTAAGCAAGACATTGATCCTATATTAGTTGAGTTGAAAGAGTCGGTACTCAAAAAGCCCGTTGAGGCTTTCTCTTAGGGGGAGATAGGGTGCTTAGGTACCAAGGTCGGTTATGTGTTCCGGATGCTGATGGCTTGAGAGAGCAAATTCTAGCAGAAGTTCATGGTTCGCGATATTCTATTTATCCGGGAGCCACCAAGATGTACTATGATTTGCGGGAAGTATATTGGTGGAACGGTATGAAGAAGGATATAGCGGGTTTTGTAGCCAAATGTCCGAATTGTCAACAAGTTAAGGCCGAGCATCAAAGGCCGGGAGGCTTGTCCCAAGATATAGATATTCCCACTTAGAAGTGTGAGGATGTGAACATGGATTTTATAGTGGGTTTGCCTCGTACCTGAAGGCAACATGATTCTATTTGGGTGATCATAGATCGAATGAAAAAATCAACCCATTTTATCCCTGTCAAGGTTTCACTTTCGGTGGAAGTCTATGCCAAATTGTACATCAAGGAGATAGTAAAGTTGCATGGGGTTCCTTTATCCATTATTTTGGATCGGGGTACTCAATTTACTTCACACTTTTGGAAGGCATTCCAAAAAGGGCTTGGTACTAAGGTTAAGCTTAGCATGGCTTTTCATCCCCAAACCGATGGTCAAGCGGAACGTACCATCCAAACCTTAGAGGATATGTTGAGAGCATGTGTTATATACTTCAAAGGTAATTGGGATGACCAACTACCCTTAATAGAGTTTGCCTACAACAATAATTACCATTCAAGTATTGCCATGGCTCCTTTTGAAGCATTGTATGGAAGAAGATGTAAATCTCCGGTTGGTTGGTTTGAAGTAGGTGAATTTCCCTAATTGGTCCCGAACTAGTTTATGAGGCCATTGAGAAAGTTTGACTCATTAAAGGGAGATTGAGAACGGCCCAAAGTCGGCAAAAGTCTTCTGCCAATGTAAGACGGAGGGACCTAGAATTTGAAGTTGATGATTGGGTCTATTTGAAAATCTCACCTATGAAGGGTGTGATGAGGTTTGGCAAAAAAGGGAAACTTAGTCCCCGGTATGTAGGCCCATATCAAATCTTGAAACGTGTTGGGAAAGTTTCCTATGAGTTAGACTTTCCAAAAGAGTGACTCCGGTTCACCCGGTATTTCATGTTTCTATGCTTAAGAAGTTTATTGGTGATCCGGTATCCATCATTCCCTTAGAAGGGTTGGGATTTTATGAGAGTCTTTCATATGAAGAGGTTCCGGTAGAAATCCTAGACCGGCAAGTCAAAAGGTTGAGAAACAAGGAAATAGCTTCCTTAAAGTTTTATGGAGGAATCATTTAGTTGAGGGTGCTACATGGGAGGCCGAGGACGATATGAAGTCCCACTATCCTCATCTTTTTCCTTCTACTCCTATCCAAGCGCGAGGTAAGTAGTTTCTCTTGAGTTTGGTGTATTGGGAGTCAAGTATGCTATGTGTTCTTCATGGTTACCTTATGCTATGCATGTTCTTGAGAGAATTCCTGTTTAGTATAAAATGAGTTTTCATGATTTATATGTTCCTCATGTTGTTGTGCATTGTAGTATGATGATTGCATATTTGACTTCATGAGATGATTTGATGAACATACTTTGTTATACTTTTGATGAGATGGCATATTGGCTCCATGATGTTGTGTTAAGCATGCTGTTAGTTGGAGAAGGTAATTCCTCTTATGATTATGTGAAATGATGAGTTTTGTGCATAATGGGTTGTGGATGTAACTCTCACTTCCTTGTGTTGCATTGATTATATCTTGAGATGGACTTGATGTTTCCTCCTTTGAATTGTGCATTATTTTGATGTTGCATGCATGATGGGCTGCTAGTCTTGAGTCTTAACTTCCGTAAGGTATCTAGATCATTATTGGAGGACAAATGTTCCCAATGGGGAGATAATGTAACATTTTGGAAACTGGTAGACTAAACTAAAGCTTCACGTAAAGGTTTTAGAGATATACGAAAGGGTTAAAAATCATAAAATGACCCCCCCCCCTAGCTTAGTAGACTAGACTAGGGTCAAGTGTGAGGAGAGTAACTAACCATGAAGGAGGGAAAGGAACTAAACTACCTTGGAAGGGTGGAGGAAAAACACATTTTCCCATTGGATCACTCGGCAAGGGGCAGCAGCATCGCCTAAGTCCCTTGGCAATTAGCCAAGTGAACCTCCCTCACCTAGTGGGCAGCCCCTCCTTGGCCTAGCTACTGGAATATTAGGCGAGCTAGGTCGGGGCCTCCAACCTACTTGGCGCATCGCCCAAAGGCCCTCCCTATCGCCTGAGTGAACTACACCATGAGGGAGCATCCTGGAAATTTAAGAAAGCCAAGGCGCGCAGGTTAGGTAAGTTAAAGTTAAAACTTTAGGGGTTTTTAGTTATTCTTCCAAAATTGATCCCACAATGTTTTACTCTTTCCCTAGTAAGTATATAAGCTTTTTAGACTCAAATTTCCCCCAATTAATTCACTAACATAGAATCAAAAAGAAAACCCAAAACTTCATCTTCCTCACAATAGTTCTCTCTATAAAACTCAAAGAAGAAGAAGAGTAGAATTTGAGCTAGGGTTTGAAGAAATCAATGCTTTCTCCTCAAATTCTTTGAAGAATCATCTTAAGGTATGGTAGCTTTTCATTTATGGGTAGCTTTCACCCATAGAGTCCCTTGAAACTAGATTTCAAAGCTTTCAATTTCCCCCCAAAAAAGTTAGGGTTTCACTCTAAGTCATGGGTTCCTTTCAAGAACGTTTTCAATGGTTGAATGGATGATTTATGATGAAATCCCCCCAAGCACCCATGAATTCCCCATATTACTAAATTGTGATTTCTTGATGTGGGTTGATTGATTTTAGAAGCATGTGAATAGATTATGCTTATATTGATTGAGTTAATTGAATCATGATATTATCCATATCTAAAGTAGAAATTTTAGATGTGTGGGTTGAATGTGATTCATAGTCTTTGAAGGGAAATTATGAGAATTATGCATGAGCTTATGATTCACTTAGAAAGTGAAGATCCTATGACTATGATATAATTGTTGTATTGTTGAAAGATCATTCTCCTTGTACCCTTACACATGACTATGCATGAATTGTCTATGACTATGATAATATTGTTGTGTTGATTGAAAGTCTATTCTCATGAACATACTATGAACATGATGTGAAAGGTTTACTCACATATTAATGATTCTAAGGTTGAAAGGCTATTTCTCACCTATTGAATCTATGAGCTATCATGATACCATATTGATTTGAGTGCCAGGGCTTTCTTCCATAAACATGAACCTAAGTAAAGACTTATATGAACTAAATGAGAATTATGCTTAGCACCGAGTGGATATGAATATGAGATGGAAAGCTTTTACACCAGTTAGTTCGGCTTTCCAAATGGGTTCCTTTTACGCCAGTTAGTTCGGGTTCCCAAAACAGTTATCTCATGAGATGGAAACCTTTTAACTCAGTTAGTCCGGATTTCTAGAAGCAATCTCCCTATCCCGTAACTATATACCATAGGTCTTTAGCTAATAGATCCACCTAAGCTAACAAACTAGTTCTACCTTAGGCAAGTAGGACATCTCTTTTCGGTGTGGGGCAGTACACCGGATTCCATGAAGTTCACATGGTCTATGTTTATTAAGGCTATTTCCCAACATGACACGAATATGAATTATGACAAGAACATGAACATGAACATGAACTATACTTATGACTTCTCAAGGAGCTCTACTTAATATGAGTGGGGGTATGGGACTTCATTCATGCATTGCACAAGTAGGCTTTGAAAGGGGTTATTAGTGTGGTTCTTTTTTGCTATGAAGATATATGAATTTATGCATCTATGATATGGATTGTTGCTATGAATGACTTCCCTTGTTACAAGTTAATGAACATGAATGTTTCCTTGCCTATGAGTGTCTGCTATGGATGAGGTTAAGATATGCTATGCATGATTATGGTGGCCTAAAGTGGTAGTTAGTATAGGATAGGATTATGGGATCTTATCTATGCATTGCACAAGTATAGATTAAGGTTGCTCATAAGATGGTTTGACTTATGTATTTACACTAATGTGCATGATGATTTCTAAAGTTGATAAAGTGCATGGTTTTCACTAAAATGTCCCTTTTAGCATGTTTTAAGGATTTTATGCATGGCTACCGTACTTAGTGCAATTTTGTACTAATCCATATTTTCTACATTTTTATATAAGTGTAGGGTCTAGTTGTTGAGGTGTGTTTCTCCTATTGTTCAAGCTTGGATTGATTCTCTCCACGCTTTTGGTGAGTCCTCGTGGTTCGAGGATGAGAGTTGTTCATTTCTAGTTTCTTCTTACATTCTCTTTGAGACTATGTTGTAAAGGGTTTTGACCCTTATTGATACACGATTGTATTAGATGGTTCTATTGAGACAATGTGTAGACTTCCATTTGATTTTATGAAAAGACTTCTATTGTTAAAAGTTTTAATTCCGCATCACTTCTATTTATCTTATGTCATGATATGCTAAGGGCTTGTATGAGACCCCTTCGGGGTCAAGTACGCTGTGTTACATCTAAGGGGTACCCCTGGGTCGTGAAAACCACTCTATGGGGACCCATTCCAATGGTCTAGCCTCTTTCCATTGATTAAACCAAACTTGAGCAACCCCTTTGAGTTGGTAAGCGGCCAATTCCGCCTTCTCTACCGAAGTAACTCCCATAATATCTACCACCTTATAAATCTTATCTATAAACTCTTGAGGATCTTCCTCCATCCTTATAAAATCCCTCACTCTTGGAGCCATCGTACCCACATTTGGGTTCACGGGAGCTACCACCTCTCAATTGGCTTGGGCCGTCACGGCTTGAGCCATCACTTGAAAAGTCATCCTAAGCTCCGCATTAGTAGCATTCCCACCTAAAGGGTCAATTGTAGCTTGAGGGGGATCTTGGGGAGGAACTTCTTAATCCTTATTGTCTTCCTCATTCCTTTTAGCATTAGCCTTTGTAGTAGCCATATCCTGAAAAACAATCAGGCACGAATTAGGAAAAAGACTTAGTAGAGTTAAACTCTATGGCACGACTTAGAGAATAAATAAGTGAAGTTTTCTAAGCATCTCGTAGCCTCTCATTCATAAATGTGGCGCGCTTCACACTTATGAACAAGACTCTACTAGACATGGTTTTGAGACATCCTAGAACCATTCTAGACCTTCTTCTCTGATTACCAAGTTTGTCACGACTTAGGGGTACCCCCTAGATGTAACAAGGCGTATAAGACCCTGAGAGGCCTCATACAAGCCACTTAGCATATCATAACATAAAGTAGTAGAAATGTGCGAAAATTTAAAACATTTTCCAATACAATCAAAATTTCATAAAACAAAGCGAAAGTCTTTAACATTGTCTCAAACCATCTAATACATGAAAGTCTTAGGAACACAGCCTATACAAAAGTCTAAACATAGAAGAAAGTCACAAAATGAAAGGTGATCAAACCCTCGATGCTATGAGGACTCACCAAATCTTCACTCCTTACTCTACTAAGATCCTAGCCACGAGGATCGAAGTCAATATCGTCGGACCCTACATTTGATAAGAATGTAGGCAAAAGTATGCGTTAATACCATAAAGTACTAAATATGATGGATATCATAAATCATCAACATAAGCATAATATAGGCATTAGTCAACATAAGACATATACCATAAACATAAGAGACATCAACATAAGACATAGGCTATAAGCATAAGAGACAATAATATAAATCATAAGCATATTCAATGCACATAGATCATTATCTCATAAGAGGAACACTTATCAAGTAACCTCAACATATTATTACTCAAGACTTGGGTCATCACCTCTAGTCATACATATCAAGGAAGGCAACTCAAGCAACAATCCAAGCTAATCATACATCATACAAGCAATCTCATATTTTAACGTGCTTACAATACTTCCTTCAAGTAGTCTTGATTAATCATAAACATGCTACTTTGTTAAGGGACTTGTCCACAACATATCATCACATCATCACTCATGAATAGTTACAATTTACCCATGCTTAACCTATCTCTCATGCATGTACCCATGCTTAACATATCTCTCATGCATGTACCGATGCTTAACCTATCTCTCTACTAGTCCACAACATATCATCACTCATGAATATTTACAATTTACCAATTCAAGGCTATCAAGAAAAAGCACCTTGCTATGCTAGACCAAGCTATCATAGAAAGCATCCTCTTATGCAAGTTCAAGCTATTCAAAGAATGGTACTATTGCTCAATCCAAGCTATCATGAAGTGGTGTGGCCTCACCCAGACAAGCTATGATGCAACCATCCTCTCATGATAGACCAAGCTATATTGGAAATGTACGATTTCTCAATCCAAGGCTATCCGTGAGTTCTACTATCTCAAGCTACCATGCATGGTCTTATATTACCAAGTCAAGCTTAATCATGAATGGATATCACATCAATACTTCAAGATAACATAATTCATACATGCTTTGATTCATTTTAGGCGAGCAAGCCTTTCAACCTACAATCATTTATGTGAGTAAGCCTATCACATCATGTTCATATGTGTTCATGAAAATGTCCTTTCAAGCTACTCAACATCAATATCATAATCATTGCCACTTTACTCTCAAAGTGTTCTTAAAGTATTTACATAGATTCTATAAGACATGCATAATCTCATACATTCATAACATAGGTCGTGTGGGTAAAACTTCCACAACAATTTTATCTATTATCAACATTCATCATATTGCTTCCCTCTCAAAGCCTTACAAGTCTTAACTCATCATGTTAATTTTAATCTCAAGCCCTACTAATCATAATTCAATAAATAAGCTTTATTCTAAAAGCCCTAACAATCATCATTCATCATCCATGCCTTAGTCTCAACGCAATTCAAATCTCAAGATTTACAAATTGATAATTCATCATAGATACTTTACTCTTAAGCAATTCATGTCTATGTGCTTCCATCTCAAGTAATCTATAATCATACTAAATAAAGATCCATCTCAAGCAATCTATAATCAAGATCACATCTAAGCCCTCAATTTTCCTTTTCATAGAATAAAACCCAACTATATCAAATTCACTTTAGAATTATAGGTTAAGCATGGGTATATGTATAATCATACTAAAAACATGAAATTACATCATAAACAACCACAAACAATCATAATCCACTAATGAAATAACCATTATTTCCTGATTACAAAGCCTACCAAGCTTGAAATCTTCTTCTAAATTAAGGAAAACATGGGGGCTCCATGGATGAAATGAATCCATTAATGAAATAACCATCATTCCCTGACTACAAATCCTACCAAGCTTGAACAATGGAGACTTGACTTTCCCTAGCTTGAATCCTCTTCTTCTTCTTCAACTTTCTAGAGATAGAATATTTGGGAGAAGAACTTGAGATTTCTTTGGGGTCTTGAAGTAATGACTTAGGATTAATGAATTTAGGGGTCTAAGGTACATATATAGGTGGTTTATACTAGGGTAAAATGACATCACTTATGTCTAATTAAATTAAGAAAGGACCATGAAGTCCTTAACTAAGTTGCCTTACTACCCATCCATGAGACCTAGCCGATTGTCCATGGGTGGACCTACGGTCCGTCCTAGTTAAGCGTGGTTTGGGTTCAGAGATACTGGAAATTGGCCTTGGACCTACGACCTCCCAACCACGAGGTGTGGACCCATCCACGGGGCATGGGTCCTGCCTGTGGTTACTACCTTAGGCAGATTTCTTGGGTGGTTATCCACAAGGCTCCCTACGGGGCGTGGGTCCAACCACGAGGCATGGATGGTCCTCGTGGGTGACCCCTGGAAGTTTTGAAAATTGCTAAGCTTCCCTATCTCATATATGGGGTGTTAATCATGAAATGACGTGGCTTTACCAAGTCAAGCTATCATGCAAGCATTCTCTCATGCTAGTTCAAGCTAACCTTTGGAAGGATACGATTTCTCAATCCAACGTTATCCTTGAGTTCTACTATCTCAAGCTACCATGCATGGTATTTTCTTACCAAGTAAAGCTATTCATGAAGGGATCTCATATCATAACTTTAACTTCAACATATTATAGTTCTTACATGATTTGATTCATTTAGTCTGCACGATCTCGTAATTTACTGATTTTTAACTTTTCACCTAGGTGTGAAACAGGTTGCCTAACGTGTTCTAACAAATCAGTAAGGACAGTAAGTAAAAACACAATTTTTTTATGTGGAAAACACCTCGCTCAAAAGGTGGAAAAAATCACGACATGTACCCCTAAAGGATTTAACTCCAACTTCACTAAATCACTGAGCCTCCATAAAAGATAGATTACAAACTTTGCAACCTACCTTAACTTCAAGTTAAGGATTTAGATTACAACTCTTGTAATCCAAGGAATTAACTCTAATTCCTAACCTTCAACACAAACCTCCCAAGGTATGTGTTCCCAACTCTTCGAGTTATCACAACCTGAAGACAACATTTCTAATAGGTTAAGCATGGGTACATGTATAATCATACTAAAAACATGAAATTACATCATAAACAACCACATACAATCATAATCCACTCTATTGGATCAAAACCCATAACATTAGAAAAAACCTAGTTGGACTTGGGGAAATCTTCTTCTAAATTAAGGAAAACATGGGGGCTTAATGGATGAAATTAATCCATGAATGAAATAACAATCATTCCTTGATTACAAAGCCTACCAAGCTTGAAACAATGTAGACTTGACTTACCCTAGCTTGAATCCTCTTCTTCTTCTTCAACTTTCTAGAGATAGAATATTTGGGAGAAGTACTTGAGATTTCTTTGGGGTCTTGAAGTAATGGCTTAGGATGAATGAATTTAGGGGTCTAAAGTACTTATATAGGTGGTTTATACTAGGGTAAAATGACATCACTTAAGTCTAATTAAGTCTTAATGTACCCATGCTTAACCTATCTCTCTACTAGTCCACAACACAGCATCACTCATGAATAGTTACAATTTACCAATTCAAGGCTATCATGGAAAACATCCTCTTATGCAAGTTCAAGCTATTCAAGGAAGGGTACTATTGCTCAATCCAAGCTATCATGAAGTGGTGTGGCCTCACCAAGTCAAGCTATGATGCAACCATCCTCTCATGCTAGACAAAGCTACATATATTGTGTTTTAATGAGATGGATCTTTATTTCGTATGATTATAGATTGCTTGATATGGAAGCACATAGACATGAATTGGTTAAGAGTAAAGTATGAATGATGAATTAAGAATTTGTAAGGACAGGAAGTAAAAACACAATATTTTTACGTGGAAAACACCCGGTTCAAAAGGTGTAAAAAATCACGACATGTACCCTTACAGGATTTAAATCCAACTTCACTATATCACTTAGCCTCCACAAAAGATAGATTACAAACTTTGCAACCTACTTTAACTTCAAGGTATGGATTTAGATTACAACTCTTGTAATACGAGGAACTACCTCTAATTCCTAACCTTCAACACAAACCTCCCAAGGTATGTGTTCCCAACTCTTCGAGTTATCACAACATGAAGACAACACCTCTAATTCAGTTTAGAACTCACTGAACTAAGATTACATCAAGACTCAATCACAAAGAGAAACTCCTAACACATAAACTCTGTAGAAGGTTTAGGTTTTTTGATTTGTTCCTTCTATGTGTTTCTTCTATTCGTTGGTAGCACTTACGAAGTCAATTTCTCAATTGCTCTTTTTGCTATGTAAGTGCACAAGTATTCTGGATGACTTCGCCTCTGTTTAAGCACATATTTCATAGAATTATTGTTTACTTCAAACTCCTCATTGACTTGAACTCTCTTGACTTAGAGTTCTACTTCAAGTAAGACTCATTATTCAATTCAAACTCCTTGCTTCTTTAGACTCCTTCTTCAAATTATATTCATTGATTCTTTTGTATTGTAGTCAAACTCCAACACTTCAATTCAACAGTAACTTGAAGAGTTCTACTTTAAGTAAGACTCCTTCTTCAATTAAAACTCCTTGCCTCTTTAGACTTCTTCTTCAAATCAAACTCGTTGATTCTTTCTCTTCAATTCATCAGATGTTTATTTCCTTGGGTTTTCTCACGAAATTAACATTATCCGTTTCTTTATTTCTGCACACTTGTCTTTGTTCATTCTAAAAGCTTTCTCGAATTTAACTGCTCGTGACAGTGCACCTTTGGACCATATTGACTGACGTGTTTCATCTTTCTTTGTCAATCATCAAAACTGCATAAATCCCAACAAATTTCCCCTTTTTGATGATGACAAACCTCTTTACTTTGTGCATTCAAACAATTTTATCTGTAGATACTGAAGCATAAAATACTAACATAAAACAAGTTAGTCAATGGGTTATCAATGCTGCACAACTCATATATTCCCCCTTTTGGCATCATTGGAGAGATATGTAAATCCTATAATATTCGAGCTACGTTGATCAGTTAAACTATTCATGGCCACTGGCTATCACCAAACACAATCAGATAACAACTTCATGCAACATAATAATGTATTATAGAGAGCAAGAACAAGTCATTAAAGCAATAGGTAATCATTCCATTAAACTGCGAGATAATGTACTATATAAGATCGAAGTGATACTGAATGAAGCAAAAACTATTGAGAACTAATCAAAAAACAAACACTGGTTATGAGTAGAATAAAGCTAGAGACACTAACATTGAAAAGTGAAGAGAAGAATGGAAAAGTGGCAATAATTGTGTCAACCAACGAATAATTTCAGCATTTTCATCCCTTTCTTCATGAAGAATAACCTGTAGAGCTTAAATTCTTATCCGAAGGACTTTTTTTTTTTCTCATAAGCTGCATGAGTAGCCTCCAATTCAGTAATTTTATCAGTAAAAATATTACTTCAACCTTTTCTTTGGAGTATCAATTTTCCTCATGAGGCATGTAGATCAACATGGTTCATCTATTGAATAACCTCTTTTTTCTTTTTCTTTTTCTTTTTTTTCATTTGAAAAGTCCACGCCTAGATTGAAATTGAGTATTCCTCAGAATCACTATGGGAATCATGTCATTTTTTTTTCATGCTAGCTCTAAGATCTTCTTTAATAATGGCATCCTCTTGACACTTGTGATTTCTAGATGGGAGTTCAAGGTGGAATAGAAAAAAATATGTGTTTCTGGAGTTGGTTCTTCCTCATGAACTGAAAATGAGGAACTAGATTTCCTTCCTCAAATGAGAATTATATATGTACTAAGTTAAGAGCAATTTGAAGAGGACATCATCACAAATATCAAAAGATGTACTTTGGTGAATATCTTATTTAAACTTGAAAAAAAATAATCAAGAGGGCTAAGTGAGAGAGAACAATTTGGAAGAATAAGACTCTTGAACTTTGCCGATTATTTTATTCTGTATTAGAACAATTAATACATAAAACTCGAGTGCTCAGTTGTTTCACTTTATACAATACTAACCTCCATCAATATATAACATACCTGATAAGAGCAATTTTGTGATCATTGTTGCTTGTTTTCACCATTTCTATGCACAATCTAATACAAAATTAGGTTAAAACAAGTCAAGGATCTGGAATTGAGACACACAAATAAATGTGTAAGACTGAATTGAATAACATTTTAGCTCATAAAATTAAGGAGAACAATTATTCTAGCTAATCTTTGAGAGGAGTTCATGAAATCTTAATCATCTCCAAGTCTAACTTATTCTTTTCATAATGCTCCCTACTTAGTGTCACAATCCATCAATTGTTGTTTGACAAAGAACAACGTGATCCATCAACCACATACTTTTGTGGATAAATCAGTTTCAAGATTCATTGCTCCCCCTATCAATACGCCATTCGTCTGTTCAACAAATGAAACATGTGGTACTACGTGTTCCAATGTACTTTCATCAGTTTCACTTTAATCCTCTTTTTTTTTTGCTTCCCCCTTACATATGCATTAGCTCCACTTTTTTCTTCCTTTTTTTTAAATGACACATTCCCCCTTTTTGAGAAGTGAGCGAAAGGATCTTTTGTTTGACTTCATTGATATCTCTTAAGCAAGCAATATCTTTGAATTAAATCACCTGCTTCCTTTCAGTTTCACCTGCAAAATAGCTTAAGGGTTAGTCTTAGGAACCCAGACAAGCTTAGGTCCTTCCTTATGATCAAAAGGGTGAATCAGATTTCTTCTCGCCCATCTAGGCAACTGGTTAGTGGACCTATTTCTGCCAACAGGTATAAATCTGTTTCCATTTGCGAATTTAGTATTTCTTTTTCTAAAATCATTAGCAACTGGACACTCAGTAGTTGGATGACCAATTTTACCACAAATATAGCACAAATCTTCAGAGATAGTATTTTCTTTATGGAATCCTATACCAGCCTTCTCATTGTGCACTCTATCACTCAATTTCTTAACAATTCTGGAGGAATTTGTCCATCTATTAGACTTTTCAAGATCCATTTTTAACCAGGAAATTTCTAGGTTCAGTTTTTTCACCTTATCTTTTTCACAGAAAAATCAATTTTGTATTCTTTTAAATCATGTTCTAATTTCTTCCCAGTATCATTTATCTTCCCTTTTTCAATAATGGACAACTTAAGAATTTCAGATTTCAAATTCAACTTTGATGACTCAAGTTTATTAACTTGTTTCTTTAGAGAACAACTTTCTTCTTCAATTACAGTTTTGCAGTTTTTGAGATCCATGCACTCAAATTTTTGATATGCAAAATCTTTAAATAATTGATCTCTTTTACAAGTTCATTCTTCAAAATCATCAAATAAGCTACTTATCATGCTAATTAGTTCTCTTTTAGACAAAAGATGCATTTTTTCTTTCAAGTCAAGGATACTTATCTCAAATTTTGCTTCTTCTTCTTCCACGTCTGAATCTCCAATAGCCATGAAAGCGATCTCATCTACCTTTCCATCATCAGTATGTTCTGATCCTGTTTCTTCGTGTGCATCCATGAGAGTATCCAAAATTTGTTTTGCAGTTATGCAACTAGATATTCGGCGATACTCATCTGGTCCAAGGCTACAAATAAGAATAAACTTACTTTGGCATTCTTTTCAAGAATCTTGAAGTCAAGCTCCTCGTATTCACTATTTTCCTTTTGTACATCACTATTTTCAGTATCCTTCTTAGTTGGGTATTCCGATCCATCAATAACTATATTCCAAAGTTCATAATCCTCAGCCTGAATAAAAGTTTCCATCATTGCTTTCCACCATGAGTAGTTCTGGCCATTGAATAACGGAGGCTTGTTGATATCTTGTCCTTCACAATATTCTAGTGGAGGTGCAGAATTCATCTCGATCTATTCTTACGTGGTTAAACTTTTGACAAGAAAACCTGGCTCTAATACCAATTGTTAGTCTGCACTACCTAGTAATTTACTGATTTTAACTTTTCGCCTAAGTGTGAAACAAGTTGCCTAACGTGTTCCAACAAAGCGGTAAGGACAGTAAGTAAAAACACAATATTTTTACATGGAAAACACCCGGCTCAAAAGGAGTAAAAAACCACAACCTGTACTCCTACAGGATTTAACTTCAACTTCACTAAATTACTAAGCCTCAACAAAAGATAGATTACAAACTTTGCAACCTACCTTAACTTCAAGTTATGGATTTAGATTACAACTCTTGTAATCGTAGGAACTAACTCTAATTTCTAACCTTCAACACAAACCTCCCAAGGTATGTGTTCCCAACTCTTCGAGTTATCACAACATGAAGACAACACTTCTAATTCAGTTTATAACTCACTGAACTAAGATTATATCAAGACTCAATCACAAAGAAAAACTCCTAACACATAAACTCTGTAGAAGGATTAGGTTCTTCGATATGTTCCCTCTATGTGTTCCTTCAGTTCGCTAGTAGCACTTGCGAAGTCAATTTCTCAATTGCTCTTTTTACTCTGTAAGTGCACAAGTATTCTGGACGACTTCGCCTCTATCTAAGCACAATTCTTCATAGAATTATTTTTTACTTCAAACTCCTCATTGACTTGAACTCTCTTGACTTAGAGTTCTACTTCAAGTAAGACTCATTATTCAATTCAAAATCCTTGCTTCTTTTGACTCCTTCTTCAAATTACAATCATTGATTCTTTTGTATTGTAGTCAAACTCCAACACTTCAATTCAGCAATAACTTGAAGAGTTCTACTTTAAGTAAGTCTCCTTCTTCAATTAAAACTCATTGCCTCTTTAGACTCCTTCTTCAAATCAAACTCATTGATTCTTTCTCTTCAATTCATCAGATGTTTATTTCCTTGGGTTTTCTCACGAAATTAAAATTATCCGTTTATTTATTTCTGCACTCTTGTCTTTGTTCATTCTAAAAGCTTTCTCGAATTTAACTGCTCGTGACAGTGAACCTTTGGACCATATTGACTGACGTGTTTCATCTTTCTTTGTCAATCATCAAAACTGCATAAATCCCAACAGTGAGCAAACCTTCCAACCTAGAATCATTCAATATGAAAAAAACCTTTCACATTATTCATTCATACATACATAAGGTAGCTTTTGTGGGTAAAGTCCTTCCACTATAATTTTATCTATTAATCTACCATTATCATACATGCTTCACTCTCAAAGCCTTAACATTCATAATTCATCATATTAGCTTTACTCTCAAAGCCTTAACAATTCAACATTCATAACTACAAGCCTTACTCTCAGAGAAATACTTCTCATGGTCACCACATATGCCTAGATCTTAAGACATTCTAATCACATGTTTCATTCTTAAGCAATTCTAATCATATATCATCATATAGGCTCAATCTCAGACACTACTAGTCATGATTCATCATATATATACATATATACTTTAATCTAATTCAATTAATGTCTACATACTCTAATCTCAAGCAATCTATCATGCATTTCATCAATCCTAGAAGATTACGTCTAAATCCTCAATTTCCTCTTTCATGGCATAAAACCTATCTTTATCAAATTCATCTTAGAATCATAGGTTAGGCATGAGTACATGTACAATCATACTAAAAACATGTAGTTCCATCATAAACAATCATAAACAACCATAATCCACTTAATTGGATCATAACCTATAACATTAAAAGAAACCCTAATTTGACCAGGGGTATTCTTCTTCTGAATTTGGGAAATCATGGGTCTCCATGGATGAATAAACCATTATACCTTGATTACAAAGCCCACAAATCTTGGAAGAAGGGAGACTTGACTTGACCTAACTTGACCCTCTTCTTCTTCTTCAACTTTCTAGAGAGAATTATTTGAGAGAGAAACCCAATTCTTTTGGTGAGTTTGAGAGAATGACTTAAAATGACTTAATTTAGGAGTCTAAAGTTCTTATATAGGTGGTCTAGGCTAGGGTAAAATGACACCACTCAAGTCTAATAAATTTTGGAAAGTCCCATTATGCCCTCAACATAACTGCCCAAAACTTGACCCACGAGACCCTGCTGACAAACCGTGGATGGACCTATGGTCCCTCCTAGTCAAGTGTGTGTGGATTCAAAGATTTTTGGCCATCCACAAGACCCCTAGCCACGGGCCGTGGACCCATCCATGGAGCGTGGGACCTGGCGTGGCTATTGCCTCAAGCAATTTTCAGGGTGCTCTTCCATGGACCCATGGTTGGCCCTTGTGAGGTGGCACCTTGAGGTTATAACTTGCTATTCCCTCTATTTTGAATTCGGGGTGTTACATTATGGATTTAATCTATTTGTTAAAAGAAAAATCTCAAGTAGCAGACACTCTCAAAGTGTACGTTAGTGAGGTTGAAAGACAATTGGATAGATCTCATAGCCCAAGTTTACTTGTGACGTAAGTAATACCATATATAATATTTAATGAAGAATAAATCTCATCCGTACATCGGTTACTTGATGGACGTACCAAATTAAGTCATAACCTCTATAAATTGGTCCTCCCTCCACTTATTAGGGTTACCACATATTCTCTACATTAATTTCATTGATGACGACTGTGGTAACATAAGGCTAGGGAAAGGAGGTAGAAACCAATTTATGACTAACACTTTCTCTTTTCTTTGTGATGATGTCTTTCGCATCAGGTATGTCCCCCTAACAATCTCTATGTTAGATTATCGTTTTCAAGATCTTGATGTGTATTAAAGTATTTAAAGATCATTGAATTCGAGAAGGACAACCTACGTATCTTATTGAAGTGAGAATTAAGTTTGTGTAGTTCATTCAGTTTGGATAGTTAAAGAAAGTTTTGAAAGATCCGAATCTTGTTGAAAAATGCAACTATGTTATACTCGATCACATCTCTTATAAATTTTCAACATTACTACAAGGCATGCCTTCTTACAAAGTGCAATATATCTTTTATTTTTTTCAATTGATAGCATCAATCACGATGATTAAAATCATATATGAACAGAAGTAGCAATAGCAAGCGGCGTCAGTCCAATACCAATGACAAGCTCCATGAATAGCATGTTCCCAATTGATGTATTGATTGTTACATCCTACAGTATCAAAGCAAGCCCCAGTCCATGCCGCACTCATCTTTTCACAACCAATTGATTCCCCTACTTGCATTTCTTCAACCAAATAAAATTAACAACTCAAAAGTTTAAGAATTTCTCCATTTTTTCGGGGTCTCATAGGGGCGTGGAAACGCACCGCAATAGCCAATATGAATTGAAATAGACAAACTATTAAATATTTCTTTTTATAGTTTGTGGGTTATACTCACCATTTGATGCAATGAGGAAGAAATAGAAGAGAGCAAGAAAGGCAGAATACTGAAATTGAGACTTAGCCATATATATCTTTGAACAATTATATGTGTAAGTGAGTATTCAAATTTAACAATTTATAGAGAAATAAATACTCCATTTGTCCCTAATTACTTGTCCACTTTTCCTTTTTTAGTTGTCCCTAATTACTTGTCCATTTTGACAAATCAAGAAAGGACAAAAAAAAATTTCTATTATACCCTCAATTTGTTACTTTGAAAAATGTAGAACTTCTTGAAAATCTTAAGTTTTTAATTCATCTATTTCATAATTAATATGGGTAAAATGGTAGACTCACTATATCAATTATTGTTTTCTTAATAGATGTGTCGTCAATTAAAAAGTGGACAAGTAATTAGGGACAGAGGGAGTAAAATTTCATCACGGACATAAGTAATTTCCAGGTAATAATGGTGGAAACATACAAGGAAATACATTGAATTCTACAACATTGGAACAAGAGGAAGATATAAAAAAGTAGTATGTTTTTTTACCTTAATGACAGTATAATATACTTCCCTTTTGGATTTTGTTGTTGTCTTCTTGGACAATGATCATATCTTAATTAGCTTCTGTGATGCAATCGTGCTTGCATCAATAACATGTAATATTGCAACTAGTTTTTGTTAATATAAATCCTTAACTCATGTGTTTGGCAATGTTAATAGTTCTTGATTTTTCCTATGATGTACACAAAAGTGACAAAATAACCTAGTTGTAGTTGTTTTACATATAATTGTTGGGATTTAAAAATTGAAAGATAATAGTAAAATAAGGTGCAGTGTGAATTATATTGATACTAGATTGGTCATGGCCCGTGCTGAGCACGGGCCCAACATACTTGATTTTATAATACAACTTATACAATACTTGTGTTATCATTGACATGAAATTTTTATATATATACAAGTGTGCAAAGACGACCTTTCACCTTAGTCTTTGAATAATATTGATTGAGTTGTTTTGAGTCTTTCGTAGATCAAGATACTAGATAAACATAGATGAAACTAAAATATTGGTTTGTACTGAAGTTTAAATAGATAATGACAACGAAGATCAAGTAATAGTCTATGCATAATATGTGAATAATTGTTTTTATAATCACAGTAAGTGCACAAGACCACCAATAAATCAAACCTTACAGATATTATATTTTCTATCCACTTTGACTTAGACCAATAGGAGTCAATAGTATTCTTCAATCAAAATATTCATCAAGGGTCTAACCTAAATATATTTAAGGTGATATCTTTTTATCTTATCCACATTCTTGAGTCCTGCAAGATCAACAAATTCAATGCATAGATAATCAGTATTTGTGAATTAGAAAATAGAACCGATCTATTGCTTATCAAGAGAGGATAACATGCAAGTCGCTAGAGTGATCGTAAATGGACTTATTTAACATTAAGAAGCGCAAACTACTAATTAGATACTAATTCTTATAGCACCTTTATTACCAACATCTCAAACATAAACAATCCTTAAGGGATGACATTCAGATGTAATACCTGAGTGTGAGCCAACATACAGTATGACACAAGCATATTCCTTAGTTTTTTCTTGGACTTGATGCTACTTGTAAAGCCTCTTCAATTGATCCCTAATAATGTTGAGACAATGCAAACCACAAAGTGTCTTGACATATTCGACAACAACAACTACCACCATTATGGGTGTTTCAATTATAGTGACCGCTTAACATGTCTCTTTCTGGTGGAGTTCTACACTTCAATAGGCAAGGAAGATCATATTTAATATCAAGAAGGAATGAAATTATACCATTTTCCCTTCTACCAAACTAAAGTCATCCGAGAGTATCCAATTTACAACCATATTCTTAAATATGATTCTCCAATCAGTATACTCGTATATAGGAAAAGTAATTACCAAGAAAAAAAATAAAATAAGAACTCTATGTACATTATATTTTTCTTTTCTCTCTCTCATAGGTACAACTTTCACCAATCAAATATGTCATACCGATGTAGACTTTTTCTAAAAATAAGAAAGAGACAGGCTACCTCCAAATGTTGTCGCACATCATTTGTTTCACATGCAACATTTTAAGTATAACTTTCACCAATCAAATTGTTGGGCTATTGCCCAAGTTCCAGCCAAAGGCCCATGGCCTAATCCTACTTGAAAAAGGATTGGAATTATTCTCTTTATTTGGTTTCCAATTCTATTAGGAAAAGGATTGGAATAGTAATCCTACTTGGAGTTGGTTTTGGCTTTGTAAGGAAAAGCACAACTCTATAAATAGAGGATGGTCTTGAGAGAATAATTAAGATTGCTCATTAATATTGTCTTTGAAAGACATTAGGACATAAGAGAGGTTTTTGAGAGAGCTTTCAACAAGAGATAAGAGAGAAGAAAAAAGGGTTCTTTTGCTGCAGTCCTTTATTCCGACCAGCAACCTTCAGATCGTGTTTTCCGATTAACTAACCGTTGGATCGGGCTGAAATTTGTACTGAGTGTTCCTGACATCTTGGTGGTTGATTTGAACGGTGGAGATCGGATTCGGAAGTCAGCAAGATCCTGTTTTAGGTCCCGCACAGCAGTGGGTTTGGGTGGTGTTTCTTTCTATTTATCTTTTGTTGGTGTAGTTATTGTTTGTTCTCTTTTGGCACTTGTTGTGTAGCCATTAGAAGAATAATTGTAACTCTCTTATTGTTATAGTGAAGCAATTCGGATCTTGTCGATCCCGTGGTGGTTACCTTCGTTTTGAAGGATTTTTCCACGTTAAACTTGGTGTTCTTTATTTTAGATTTTCGTTTTTTCATCTTTTCGTCACAACAAGTGGTATCAGAGCGAGGTTCTCTATATGGAGGGGAATATGAGCAAGATGGTTTGTCTAAACGGAAGAAACTACAACATATGAAAAAGCAAGATGAAAGATCTACTGTTCGTGAAGAAGATGCATCTTCCCCTTTTTGCTGCTCATAAACCTGAGACTGTGACCGATGAAAATTGGGATTTCGAGCACCAATAGGTATGTGGATATATAAGACAATGGGTTGAAGATAATGTTCGCAACCATATTGTGAATGAGACACATGCTAGAACATTGTGGGAAAAGTTGGAGACGCTTTACGCTTCAAAAACTGGCAATAACAAGTTGTTCTTGCTAAAGCAATTGATGACCTTTAAATACAAGGAGGGCAGTCTTATTCTTGATCACATAAATGATTTTCAAGGTGTTCTTGATTAGCTATTAGGAATGGGTGTTAATTTTGATGATGAAATACAAGGACTTTGGCTTCTTAATACTCTACCGGATTCTTGGGAAACTCTTCATGTCTCTTTAATAAATTCTGCTCCTGGTGGTAAGGTGACTATGGAATATGCAAAAAGTGGTGTGTTGAATGAAGAAGTTAAAAGAAAATCTCAAGGCACATCCTTATGTTCAGATGTTTTGTACACAGAAGATCGAGGGAGAGATAAGACAAGAGATTCGAAGAGTAGAGGTAAAAGTAGAAGCAAGTCAAGATTCAGGAATCCAAATATTATATGCCATCATTGTGGAAAGAAAGGACATATTAGAAGATTTTGCAAACAATTGAAGCAAGATCTTAAAGAAGGGAAGAAGGAAGAAAATAATGGAAATAATGTTGTTGCTGTTGTTCGAGATGACCTTCTTTTTGCTTGTGATAAAGACGTCATCAATTTTGTATCTCAAGATACAAGTTGGATAGTAGATTCTGGAGCTATATCACATGTCACACCGAGAAAAGACTTCTTTTCATCTTATACTTCTGTTAACTCTGAGGTGTTAAAGATGGGTAATGTTGGTGAGGTTAAGGTGTTTGGAGTTGGCACTGTTTGTTTGAAAACCAATACTGGTTCAACGTTAGTCCTTCAAAATGTCAAGCATGCTCCAGACATTCCCCTGAATTTGATCTCTATAGGATAACTAGATGATGATGGCTATCATAATGAATTGTTCAATGGCCAATGGAAGCTCACCAAAGGCTCATTGATTGTAGCTCGAGGAAGAAAGCATTCAAATTTATACGTGACACAAGGATCGATCCTTGGAGACTCTATAAATTTGGTGGAAAGTGAGACTTTATCAGAATTGTGGCACAAGAGGCTTAGTCATATGAGCGAAAGGGGGATTACCTGTTTGGCTAAGAAGAATTTGCTTGCTGGTGTGAAACAAGCAAAGGTAAAAAGATGTGTTCATTGCTTAGCTGGGAAACAGAAAAGAGTTTCTTTTCACAGTCATCCTCCTTCAAGAAAGTCTGAGCTACTGGAGCTAGTACACTCTGATTTGTGTGGTCCTTTTAAAGTGAAGTCAAAAAGTGGTGCACTTTACTTTGCAACTTTCATTGATGATCATTCTCGCAAGATTTGGGTATATCCTTTACAATCCAAAGATCAAGTACTTAATGTGTTTAAGGAGTTTCAAGCCTTATCTGAGAGACAAACGGGAAAGAAATTAAAATGTATTCGCACTGATAATGGTGATGAGTATATTGGTCATTTTGATAACTACTGCAAATCGCAAGGAATTCGTCATCAGAAGACTCCTCCAAAGACTCCTCAATTAAATGGCCTGGCAGAAAGGATGAACAGAACTTTAGTTGAGAGAGTTAGATGCGTGCTTTCAGAGGCTAAACTTCCAAATTCATTTTGGGCTGAAGCACTTAACACTGTTGCTTATGTTATCAATTTGTCTCCTGCTGTTGCTTTGGATGGTGATGTTCCAAATAGAGTTTGGTTTGGTAAGGATGTTTCTTATGATCACTTGAAAGTGTTTGGTTGTAAAGCTTGTGTGCATGTTCCAAAAGATGAGAGGTCGAAATTGGATGTTAAAACTAAGCAGTGCATCTTCATTGGTTATGATCAAGATGAGTTTGGATATCGATTTTATGATCCAATTGATAAGAAGCTCATTAGAAGTCGTGATGCTGTGTTCTTTGAAGATCAAACTATTGAAGATATTGACAAGGTTGAGAAACCAGATTCTCAGATTGATGAGAGCTTAGTTGATGTTGATCTAGTTCCTATTATTGATACATCTTTTGCACATGAAGGAACCCAAGATAATGATCTAGATAATGATCAGGGTGTAGAACCTATAGATGTTCCTATTGGTGATGTTGTGGTTGATCATCAACCAACTAATGCTGAGATGACAAATTTGGATGCTCCAGAAACCTCTTGTAGAAGATCCACTAGAGAGAAGCGAAGCTCAACACATTATTCTCCTAATGAGTATATCCTTTTGACTGACATGGGAGAACCTGAAAGTTATGATGAAGTCATGCTAGATACTCATAGAGATAGGTGGATAGAAGCCATGGAAGACGAGATGAAGTCACTTCACGAGAATGGCACATATGAGCTAGTGGAGTTACCGAAAGGTAAGAAAGCTTTAACAAATAAATGGATCTTCAGATTAAAGCAAGAGCAACATACATCTGCACCTAGATACAAGGCTAGGTTAGTTGTCAAAGGTTTTGGTCAAAGAAAGGGAATTGACTTTGATGAAATTTTCTCTCCTGTTGTGAAAATGTCCTCTATTCGTATGGTTCTAGCCTTAGCCGCAAGTCTAGATTTAGAGGTTGAGCAAATGGATGTCAAGACTGCCTTTCTTCATGGTAATTTAGAAGAGGAGATCTACATGGAGCAACCTGAAGGCTTCATCATTAAAGGAAAAGAAAACCATGTTTGCAAATTGAAAAAGAGCTTGTATGGCTTGAAACAAGCTCCAAGGCAGTGGTACTTGAAGTTTGAATCTGTCATTGAAAATCAGGGATACAAGAAAACTTCTTCAGATCATTGTGTATTCTTTCAGAAGTTCTATGATGATGATTTTATTATCTTACTACTTTATGTGGATGATATGTTGATTGTTGGCAAAAATAAATCTAGAATTGTAGTCCTTAAGAAAGAGTTAAGCAAATCGTTTGCGAAGAAGGACTTGGGGCTAACAAAGAAGATCTTAGGCATACAAATTCATCGAGATAGACACAAGAATGAGTTATCACTATCCCAAAAGGAGTATATTCAAAAAGTACTCAAGAGGTTCAACATGACAGAGGCAAAAGTGGTTAGTACACCTCTTGCTAAACACTTTAAGTTGAGTACGACCCAAAGTCCATCTACTAATGAAGAGAAGAATGAGATGTCAAGTATTCCATACTCTTCCGCGGTTGGTAGTTTAATGTATGCTATGATTTGCACTAGACCAGATATTGCACATGCTGTTGGTACCGTTAGCAGATTTCTTTCCAATCCTGGAAAAGAACATTGGGCTGCAGTGAAATGGATACTAAGATATTTGAAGGGCACTTCAGATATGGAGTTGTGCTTTGGTAGTGGCAAGTCTGAACTTGTATGCTACACAGACTCTGATTTAGGAGGAAATCTTGATAATTCAAAATCCACTTCTGGTTATTTGATCACTTTTGGAGGGGGAGCTATTTCTTGGCAATCAAGACTTCAGAAGTGTGTAGCTCTATCTACCACAGAAGCTGAATATATTGCCATCACTGAAGGTGCCAAAGAATTGCTTTGGATGAAAGAGTTTATCAAAGATCTTGATTTTGAACAATCAAGGTTTGTCTTATTTTGTGATAATCAAAGTGCTATTTATCTCACCAAGCACTCTACCTTTCATTCTAAGTCCAAGCATATTAGCAGAAAATATCATTGGATTAGAATGGCCCTGGAGGAGAAATTATTTGAGGTTGAGAAGATACACACTGATGACAATCCTTCAGATATGCTTACAAAAGTGGTGATCGTAGACAAGCATGAGTTTTGTAAAAGTGCGGCAGGCATGAAGCCTGTCAAGAGTTCCTCCACTTGAAGTCCATTTGGCCCCTTGGCTGGAGGGGGAGTTTGTTGGGCTATTGCCCAAGTTCCAGCCAAAGGCCCATGGCCTAATCTTACTTGAAAAAGGATTGGAATTATTCTCTTTATTTGGTTTCCAATTCTATTAGGAAAAGGATTGGAATAGTAATCCTACTTGGAGTTGGTTTTGGCTTTGTAAGGAAAAGTACAACTCTATAAATAGAGGATGGTCTTGAGAGAATAATTAAGATTGCTCATTAATATTGTCTTTGAAAGACATTAGGACATAAGAGAGGTGTTTGAGAGAGCTTTCAACAAGAGATAAGAGAGAAGAAAAAATGGTTCTTTTGCTGCAGTCCTTTATTCCGACTAGCAACCTTCAGATCGTGTTTTCCGATTAACTAACCGTTGGATCGGGCTGAAATTTGTACTGAGTGTTCCTGACATTTTGGTGGTTGATTTGAACGGTGAAGATCGGATTCGGAAGTCAGCAAGATCCTGTTTTAGGTCCCGAGCAGCAGCTGGGTTTGGGTGGTGTTTCTTTCTATTTATCTTTTGTTGGTGTAGTTATTGTTTGTTCTCTTTTGGCACTTGTTGTGTAGCCATTAGAAGAATAATTGTAACTCTCTTATTGTTATAGTGAAGCAATTCGGATCTTGTCGATCCCGCGGTGGTTACCTTCGTTTTGAAGGATTTTTCCACGTTAAACTTGGTGTTCTTTATTTTAGATTTTCGTTTTTTCATCTTTTCGTCACAACACAAATATGTCATACTGATCAGACGTTCTAAAATAAGAAAGGGAGAGGCTACCTCAAAATGTTGTCGCACATCATTTGTTCCACGGTGGCATACTGGTATAAACTAAGTGCTTAGAAAATTGATGCACTACAAATATATAGTAAGATAATTCTGTCAATATATTGCCTTAGGTTAATTGTTTAAGATAGTTAAATGTAACTTGCAACTCAAAGAAAGATGAGAAAAAACAAAGATATTTGCCATCAATTAGTTATAACTTTTTGTCTTCGGTGGACTATTTTGCTCAAGAGTTGAAACAAAATATCATATATTGAAAATTGTCAAGCTTTCTGCATCAATATGAACCACTCATTATCCATTTATAACCCAAGACTTCTTCCTTGGCAGAAGAAAGAGAGTTGGTAATTCCTAGCTTAGGTAATTCACTATTATAATAAAAGTTAGCAAGATAAATCGAAAGCACTTTCCTGCAGTCATAGAAACTTTAGAGGAGTGAATATGTGAAGAGAATTATAATCACAAAGAAATCCAGACCTAACTTTCGTCATTTACATGAACTCCATAGTCTGTGTAATATTATTTTATTGTTAAAGATATTGAATCAAATTTAGAAAAGTGCTTTCCAATCACCTAGAGGAATCAGACAAGTCATTAAGAAAATGCAAGCGACAAGGAAAATATTAGTAAAGCTATTAGTATTAAATAGGAAAGACCATGTGTTGTGTTTGTCAAAGAAGAGTAAAGTGAATAAACAGTGAAGACTCACCTGGGAGGAAATAAAAGAGCTAAGGCAAAAAGCAATTAAGAAAGATGTTATGTCATTAAAGACGAAGTTTTGTTGACAACAGAAACATTGTTGAAGCCATAAGGCCTAGTCCTTTAAAATAACTTGCTATAACTGATTAAATTTTAGTATAGAACTTAAATGCACGATGGATAGGAACTTTTTAATAAACTGTGGAGGATCCAAAGTAACATGAATTGCTCACGACTTTTCCCTACTGATCTAGTGCCAACATATATGTTCTCTACCAAATGACAAACTTGTTATTCTTTACATAAATATTATATTTTGTCAATTATCAAATCAATTTCCTTTATTTATACATTAACTACCTCTGATTCGTTTAAATAAATTAGTTTCCAACGTGACTTTGTAGAAGAAGAACAATAACTACTATCACAAGAAATATGAAAACTTATCACTGCAATACTTGTCAAAATATGGGTTGATTTATCACTTAGGACAGTCCTATATATACATACCATCATAAAAGGGAGCTCTAAAAATGTTAAAATATAGGTAACTTCTTTTACTTTTTTATTTGATAAAAAATTGAGATTTTAACTAAACAGTAAATCCTACTAAATATGTAAAGATGCCTACTACATATATATATGACCAATAAGGCCTTAGACTATCTCACAGGTTGTAGTCCAGTTAACATTTACTTCATAAACAACCCAATTAGGAAATTACCAAGTCCCATTTTGAACTATCGATCCACTTACGATGCTAAATAATTATGGTGTTCATATCAGTTTACATGCACGTTAACTAATATTACAGAATACCTGTCATCTTCCACCTGTAGATACTGAGAAGCAATTTTAACTACTACTTGATAACTTCCCACATCATATTTTGGACAAAATGATCAAGAAAGTATCATGCTCATGAATTAAGATTAATAACGTTAATAATTATAGATAGTAAAAAGGATCCAAGATTGTAAAAAGTTCTTAAAGACGGACGAATCTTCTCTCTTCTCTGGTAACCTATAAAGCCTAATCTTTAGAGTTTCCCCGATTTAAACATTAAGACTTTGAATAATTTACCAAGACTAAAGCCCTAGTTTAATTGAAGCGTAAATCATTTAATTTGTTTCGTCAATTTCTTTTCCATTCATTTTACAGGCAATTTCAAGAGAAAACAGAAAACGTTATTCAGATCTTTCAGGCATAATCATCAAATATCTGAAAAGAATCAGTGTGCATAATAGTTTGTGATCAATCAAAATGTGCATATCTCATAATACAATTATTTTATAGAAAAAGAAAATAAACTTAATGATGAATAAGTGAAATTAAAGATATATAGCATAAGAGGAAATGACAAAGGGTTGCGGACCGTCTCAACTTCAAGGCTTCGAAAACTTCATTTGAAAGTGTCATGCGCCGACATCTTCAAGCACACAAGAAGAGAGATGATACATGCAAAGAGTGAAGAAGAGAGAGAAGCTACCCAAAAGAAGATGAATGAAGAGAAATAAGGATAGAAATGGTTGCTTAAGAACTAAAGAGCAAAGACGTGTTAAATAGTCACAAATGAGTCCAAGTATAAACTATAAAGTACACATTTCTTAGCTTGTTGTACAATTTGTAGCGTTGTATTAGTCCCCTCAACTCCCACTCCTATATAGGAGTAATAAATGATGAGAAATAATATTGTTTCATTCGTTACGGGTAAGTCAATGGTGAAACAATTTTGGTAAGAAACTTTTGAGTAGTGCCTTGAAAATTTTAGGCTAGGCCAGTCTCAGAAAAAACTGAATGAGGTGAAGTCTAGGGCGGTCCGGGAAAGGATTGAGTTAAATGTGCAAGTTTAGGTTGGTTTTTCTATTAGCTAAGACAATGAAGAATCTGTAAAGCTTTTCAGAGAAAATACGGGTAAGTAGAACTTCCGATATCGAACTTGGCGTGAAAGAATTAGTTTAGAACGTGAAGGTTCGAAATTGTGTTATGAGATGAGGACTTTTGGAGAGGATTCTGAGTTTCTGTCATGTGCAAGTCGTTTAAGCGGGTGACACACCTCTATTACGAGGTAATTATTGTGATTTATGGTATATTTTACGTAATTTTTGAATAATATATGTTACTTTCTGTCCCAATTTATGTGGTACTGATAGAATTTCTAAAATCAATAAAAAAATTATAAGTCTTCTTAAATATTTTAAGTTGTCAATTATTATAACGTAATTTTCAAGTACATAACAAATTAAAAGGAAAAACTAAGACAAGTAATAAAACAAATAAATTATATATTTTATCTGAAAATGACTAAAATAGCCCTTGGGCAGCAAGTTGGTAGTGTGAGCTGCTTTAGGGATTGTAACACAATTTTTAAGTATATAAAAAATTAAATTTCTCTCAAGACAAATAAATTTAAAAAATATCTATTTTATCTGAAATGACTGAATTTGCCCTTAAACTTTTCTTTTGATTAATCTTTTTTATATGGACATTTTGAATAAGGAACTAAAACTTGAATTTCGTGAATAAAGGTCACTGAATTTGAGAAGGACCGCTATGGGTAGTTGTCCTGATTGGACAATTAAAAAGTTTTGACAGATTGGAACCTTGTTGAAAAATGCAACTATATTTTTCTGTAAACTTTTTTTTTGTAAAGATTTGTATAAAAGAAAAATCTTTTCAATTTTCTTTTTCTTTTTTACTAACTATACAAAAGAAATTAAAAGATTTTTGTTTTGTGATTTTTGTTTAGAAGTGAAAAATCTTTTTTTTTAAAAAAAAAAAAAATCGTTTTTAAGAAATGCATAAGAACTTCTAATACAAGAAATCTTTTAGTGTTTTCTCCTTTAGTTTTTTGTTAAAATTGAAGGGCCATTTTTACAACCAAACAATAGTGCACTGGTAATTACACTGTAATTACACTATTGCGAATAAATAGGTCAATATAGTTACTAGATTGTATAATTATTAAGCTAGTAATTACTTCACTAGTAATTACAGCAATTTCAATTACTTGATGGCTTTCCAAATAGACCCTTAGTGTTTTCTCGGTTTGTTTTTTTTTTGTAAAAATTGAAGGACAACTCTTTCACTCATTCCGATAACCATCCTAAAATTGATCAACATATAAAGACCTTCCAGATAAGTGTGTTTTTTCAGATAGCAAATAAAATGAGTTAATTAGTTGATAAAATAAGAGAGGGATACATTTCCTAAATGAATTTGACCCCTATGTTGAATTCCACTAAGTCAAATGAAAATAATGCAAATTAATCCAAGGCAATCGGAAAAGTCACAGTGTGATATTATTAGGAGCAAATCATACAAGATAACAATTTATACTTTGGTAGAATTATTATACGCACATGTCTTATATATTTTCAACATTATTACAAAGTGCAATATATCTTTTATTCTTTTCAATTGATAGCATCAATCACAATGATTAAAATCATATATATCAACAGAAGTAGCAATAGCAAGCAGGGCCAGTCCAATCCATGTGACAAGCTCCATGAATAGCATGTTCCCAATTGATGCATTGATTGTTACATCCTTGAGTATTAAAGCAAGGCCAAGACCATGTCACGCTCTTCTTTTCACAACCAGTTGATTCTGCTACTTGCATTTCTACAAAGAAAAGGAAGTAACAACTCAAGAGTTTACAAATAATATTACTATATGTTTCAGTTTACGTGACACTCTTTTCTTACAATAACAACATATTCAGTGAAATTCCACATATTCAGACCTTACCGCTACCTGATTGAGCTAAAGAGTCTATTC
Source organism: Solanum verrucosum (assembly GCF_900185275.1). Classification (NCBI taxonomy): domain Eukaryota; kingdom Viridiplantae; phylum Streptophyta; class Magnoliopsida; order Solanales; family Solanaceae; genus Solanum; species Solanum verrucosum. The sequence continues at coordinate 235,672 of NW_026020285.1, forward strand.
TTGAAAGACTCTCACTTCAAGTGAAGTAAATTGATAGTAGAAATGGAAAGAGAAAATGGCATGAAGAAAAATAGGACAACTAATAGGAAAATAGTGCAGATAATAGATGCAAGGAACTGTAGCGTCACCAAGAAGGTGTGATTACCTAAACCTAGTAAACAACATATGATAACAAATAATAACAAAGGCGAAGATTGCATGATAAGCTAATACTACGGTAGACACGATTCTCTAGACTTCCATCAAGCCAAAGAACTGCATGAATAAGTATTAATACTAAGACAAGGTTCAACTACGTACTAACCTTCTACCCTTATCCGCAACCTCCACATCCTAATAACTAAGATAATGTCCATGGTAAGCTGAAAATGTGTCATATTTTGTCTAATCATCTCTACCCAAAATTACTAAGGCCTACATGTGCCTCTACCCATCTCCACTATATCTGGCCTTTCACACCTCCTGTCTAATCAGCTCTCTCCTTAGTTATACCCATAATGACATCCTTTTATTAAATGTTGCGACATATTTAATACCACAATGTATTTTTTAAAAAAAATCTTTTATTCTTAAAATTTATAATGTTATAACTGATAGTATTAGGTAGTATAATTTATAGTTTGTGGGCTATACTCACCATTTGATGCAATGAGGAAGAAAAGGAAGAGAGCAAGAAAGGCAGCATACTGAAATTGAGACTTAGCCATATATATCTTTGAACAATAATATGTTTAGGTGAATATTCAAATTTAACAATTTATAGAGAAAGGGAGAGAGTTTCATTGTGGGCTTAAGAATTGGTCAGGTAATAATGGTGGCTTTGTGAAACATACAAGGAAATACATTGAATTCTACACATTGGAAATAGACACATTGGAAATAGAGGAAGATATTAAAATGTAGCATGTTTTTTACCTTAATGACAATATACTCCCCTTTTGGATTTTGTTGTCTTGTTTGAACAATCCCGTCTTTAGCTTTTGTGATGCAATGGTGCTTGCATCAATTGCATGTAATATATGTAAGAATAAAATATATGGTATTTACTAGAAAAATTAAGAATTCCTAAAATATATGAAAAGAACTGTCAAATAATAAATATATCAGATAAAATTAGATATCTACTTTTAATATTATGAGAAGTAAGGTAGATAGATTTTATTTATTTATAATTTGTTTGAGCATTTAAAAAAATTACAAAAATCCTCTCTCGGATACATCCCTATCCAAAGATGGTGAAAAACCAACATAGCAGACGCCCTAAACCCAAGGCGATCGCTATGGAGACTTAGCAATAGCCATGTCTGCAGACATCTCAGAGCCAAATCCTAACCCTAATCAACAAACATCCTTTGCTACTCAATTAACCACAAATCAAACTGCCCAGAATTTGACAAAAATCCAGTTGAAACATATATGTACATGGAGAGCCTACGATTCAATTCACAAAGAGAGAACGATAGATTTTCGCACAGGAAGAAGGATTACATCAAGCTGTAATTATTAAGTTCTCTTCCGATACACTGGAAGTGAAGGATTTGACAACAGTTTTACCTAAACACTTGGGCATCAAAGGAAAATGTTTAGTTGGTTTACGTGCTTGTAGACATATTCATCTAAGGATACACCAATATGAAGATTATGTGGTTGATCTATCAAAATTTGTAAGCTTTTGCCTTTCCATGGAGAGCAACATCTTTATAAGGTATTTCCTGGGACAATAGATTTCAATTCAAGAGAAGAAACTTCAATGGCTGTAGTGTGGATTTCATTGCCTCGATTATCACTAGATTTATTTGCCAAGAGATCCTTGTTGTCGATGGCATCAACGGTTGGAAAGCCAATAGCTATCGACAAGGCAACACAAGACAAGACAAGACCTAGCACTGCTAGGGTGAAGGTGATACTCAATCTTATGGATAAGCTGCCTAAGAGGATGTGCCTACAATATTTGGACGAGCAGACCGGTAAGATTCAAGAGGTTTTTCAGGAATTTGTTTATGATAATTTACCTTTATATTATAACCATTGCAAGCATCAAGGTCACGATGAAAATAGTTGATTGATTTTGAAAAAAGAATCAAGATCACAATCACAAAGATGATGGAGTGATTGGAGATTATCAATACAATGGGGAGAAATTCCAAGGTGATTTGCCACAAATTTTAAATGAGAAGACTAGGAAATATAGATCAAAGTACTAATGATAATACTCAAGCTGCAAATGCAAATAATAATGAAATAACAATGGTTGAAACCATTAAAAGTAATGGAGATCGAGTAGTTGATACTTGTGTTAGAGATGATACTCTTAATACTACAGTTACACTAAATTGCACCTTAGCTACGGTCTCTCAGACTTTGGTTTTGGGTGCAAACATTGGTTTTACTAGTGATTTGGTGATTCTTGTGATTAATTTGGAGTCTATACATGTTGGTGGTGTTGTAACTAGAAAAGATCCTAGCTTGGCTACGATTGAAGATCCAGGCCATGCTAATAATGTGGAGCAGCGTGAAGAAAATTTGGATCCAATTTTCGAATCTGGTGGTACATGTGATCATGACTTCACTTTGAATGATAATAATAGGGGAGGCTGGACTGAAGTACCAAGCAAAAAAAATTCTCCAGGTAGCACCAAAGTACAGCAACTAGATTGCACTAACCCAACGCGCAAGGAGCAGATAGTAAATTGTAAAGATAAAGTATTAAGGAATGTTGTGTGCTCTAACACCTTTGCTGCCCTAATGATCAATTCTGATCAAGAGCTCCATGCATTATCCACTCCAATTCTTCAAGTTTCTATTCTAGAAACTACTAGATAATCAAGGAGCGAAAGACCGCAATGTTGAATAAAGAAAACCCAATGGTCAAATCACCTATGGCCACAATCAACACATTAATTCATGATTTTTCCTTCCCCGTCTTTAGAGTCGCTTGGAGAGCAAATATCCGGACAACTAACAATCTCCAAGAAATGACAAGTTTGGTGAAGGAAATGAGTGCTTCTAGATGGACATATCTAGTTGAGGAAGAGGAGCATATTTTTTTCACCTGTAAGGAGTAAGTTAAGTCCTCAAGCACCCATATTTGTGCCTTCAAGTAAGGCAAATTCATCTATGGACCACAAACCGTCACTATAGCTCTATGACAATAGAGTGTTATAACATGTACTGCAATGATTTTTGTGGCTCATTTTTAGTAGTGTGGGTTACTTCAAGTAATTATGAGTTTGTTTGTATTTCTTCCTTTGAATTGTATATCATATTTCAATAATAATCCTCTAAGACAATTGGAGAAGTCACATGAGTATTGATATTATTATAATTAAGGAGCATAATTATTTATACTATGGTAGAATGATTATACATGTCTTACAAATTTCCAACATTATTACAAAGTGCAATATATCTTTTATTTTTTTCAATTGATAGCATCAATCACGATGATTAAAATCTTATATATCAACAGAAGTAGCAATAGCAAGCGGTGCCAATCCAAGACCAATCCCAGTGACAAGCTCCATGAATGGCATGTTCCCATTTGATGCATTGGTTGTTACATCCTACAGTATTAAGGCAAGGCCCAATCCACGTCACACTCTTCTTTTCACAACCAGTTGATTCTGCTACTTGCATTTCTACAAAGAAAAGAAAGTAAAAACTCAAGAGTTTACATATAATATTACAACATGCTTCCATTTACATGACACATTTTTTTTTTATAATAATAACATTTTCAGTGAAATTTCTCATAGTGGGATCTTGAGATAATAGAGTGTATCCACACCTCACCACTACCTGATTGAGGTAACTAGAGTATTCTCGAAAGACTCTTAGCTCAAGTGAAGAAAATTTATAATAGTAATGGAAAGAAAAAATAACAAGGAAGGAAAATAGGACAACTAATAGAATAGCTAAACCTAGTAAACATATACTCCCTTTGTCCCTAATTACTTGTCCACTTTTGAATTCGCACACCTATTAAGAAATAATTGACATAGTGGGTTTATCATTTCACCCCTATTCATTGTGAAGTTGATGAATTAAAAACTTAATATTTTCAAGAAGTTCTACCTTTTTCAAAGTAATTAATTGAGGGTATAATAGGTAAAAAAAATTGTCCTTTCTTGATTTGTCAAAATAGACAAGTAATTAGGAACAACTAAAAAGGGAAATGTGGACAAGTAATTAGGGATAGAGGGAGTAGATGATAACAAATACCAACAAAGTGGAAGACTGTATGATAAGCTAATACTACGATAGACACGGTTCTCTAGACTGTCACCAAGCCAAAGAACTACATGAATAAGTTAATACTCAGACAAGGTTCAATTACATAGTAACCTTCTAACCTTATTTGCGCGCGAGACCTCCACATCCTCAGATCAGATCTTGTCTAATCACCTTTCCCCAAAACTGCTAAGGCCTACATGTGTCTCTCCCCATCTCCACTGTATCTGACCTTTCAGACCTCCTGTCTATTCAGCTCTCCCCTTAATTATACCCATAATGACATCTCTTATTAAATGTCGTGACATGTTTAATACCACAATGTATTTTTAAAACGTTTTTCTTTTATTCTTAAAATTTTACAATGTTAGAAGTGATAGTATTAGGTAGAATAATTTATAGTTTGTGGGCTATACTCACCATTTGATGCAATGAGGAAGAAAAGGAAGAGAGCAACAAAGGCAGCATATTGAAATTGAGACTTAGACATATTATATATCTTTGAACAATTATATGTCTACGTGAGTATTAAATTTAACAATTTATAGAGAAAGGGAAAGAGTTTCATTGTGGGCATAAGTCATTGTCAGGTAATAATGTTGGCTTGTGAAACATACAAGGAAATTGTACACCATTGGAAATAGAGGAAGACATTAAAAAGTAGCATGTTTTTTACCTTAATGACAACATAATTCCCTTTTGGATTTTGTTGTCTTGTTGAAAAATCATGTCTTTAGCTTTTGTGATGCAATGGTGCTTGCATCAATTGCATGTAATATATGGTATTTACTTGAAAAAATAATAATTAAGAATTCCAAAATATATGAAAAAGAATTGTCAAATACTCCCTCCGTTCAAAAAGAATGACTTAGTTTGATTTGAAACAGAGTTTAAGAAAAGAAAGAAGACTTTCTAATCTTGTGGATCTAAATTAAAGTTACATCAAATTACCATAATTCCCTTTTATCTTGTGGCTTTAAACATGTCACGTGGAAAGTTGTAGTTAAAGTGTTGCCAAAAAAGGAAAGGGATCATTCTTTTTGAAACAGACTAGAAAAGAAATTGGTTTATTCTTTTTTTAAACAGAGGGAGTAATACATATATCTCATAAAATTAGATATCTACTTTTAATATTACGAGAAGTAAGGTAGCTAGATTTTATTTCACGCTCACTCACTATTACACAATGCACACAAGTAAACTGTCTCTCTAAGTTTTGCTGTTGATAAAGAAAAGGTGAGCAATGTCGTAAAGATCATTTTTGGTGTAGTGTATCATACCTTATTCGAACCAACTTGATGATGATTTTGTCGATTCATTCATGACACGTTAACTTATTTCTCAAAATATTGTAATTGATTTATATAATCATGACATTGTTAAGTAGCACTATGTATATTATTTCTTCCTTACAAGAAAAAAGAACAATTACATTTGATTCATAAAAACTAGAAGTGCAATCTAATCCTTATATTGTATGTTGTCAAACAACATTTTCTAGTCATGGCGAAGACCTCTTTCTACCACAGCATCTTTGATTAGCTTTAGAGATTGTTCAAGATCGTCCAACAATTGATGTGGATCAGGAATCACACTTTCATCGACTGATAGAACAATAGTCATCTTGTTTATATAGCTTTGACAATTAATCATCAATGCCTGAAATATAAATTTGCATGTAAATTGTTAAGATATGTAAAAATTAGGCCTTGAACCTAACTCGCACCCTGAAAACTAGCTCAAAGGGAGGATAATTTCTCAAGTCTTATAAGGAGTCCACTCATCTCATTAACCACACTTACCTGAGGTTGTCCATAAGAACAGGGGGCAAGGTAAGCCATAGGGTGACCATAGAAGCCAATTTCTTCTTGAGGACCAGGCAAACATGAAAAGCACATTGATGTATTGGTGAAAATTCTGTGTGATATCGAACTTGATGTCTGAGAAATGTTCAAATCTTACAAAGTTACAATTAAGAGATCACATATATATGTAGGATCAAGAATTGAGAATGAACATTAGTTACCTTAATTCCAAAAAACTTGAGTGCTAATTCTGAAATGTAACATGTATAGAAAGCTTCAAGTGAATTTTTCTTTCGATGAATAGTTGCCTTAGCTTCTCTGATATAATCTAAGGGATCATCTCGTAATGCAATTTTAAAGGGTAGAAGAGCAAAACCAACGCAATTTCCCCACTTTGCCTCAGTGTCTTTCTCCATCATGTCAGCTAAAGCCTATTTGTTAATTACAAGAATGTTAATAACTTCACTTGAATTATAAAAGCTAAGAAAATTCAAGTACTAGCTAACTAAAATTTAATGGATGTTGTTAATTAAGAAAGTCACACATAGGCAAAGGGATGGGCAATTAGGTCTCTTTATATTGGCTTGGTCAATCCTTACCTTATAAGTTAACTTTTAAGGTGGACTTAGACCCAAGTGTCATATCTTTACGTGGAATCATAATCAAACTCATTCTCATTTGGATGCCCAATCCACAATCTAGTTGGGCATGGGCGTGAAGGGGGTGATAGAATGGTTGAAGTTCCACATTGGTTCATATAAGAAAACCATATTTGGCCATCCCTTTTCCAATGTGGGTCTTTTTAACACTCACCCGCACGCTCATACCTCGCTAATTGGAACATGGGCAATATAATATGGGCGTCCAACATCGATGATAAAGAATTGGAATACATCTGGCTCTGATACCATGTGAAATTAGGTCTTGGACCTAACTCACACGTCAAAAAAGCTAACTCATGAGTTAAGGATTGTCCAAATCCATATAAATAGACCAACTGTCATTCCTTTTCTGATATGGAACTTCTTAACAAATGTCATTACCTGTATTCCAACTGACGGTCTTAGATTCACAAGAATACTTGATCTAAGTCTGATGTTCTTCGGCAGATTATTGTTTTTCTCTGTTGCTCCCCTGTCTTTCTTGCCCTCACCTGCATTAATATGTTTTTAGTATATATAGTTTTTGTCATGTGATTTATCACCGCTAATGATTTGCAATTATTATCTTCCGCATGATGTCTTAATTACTTTCAAACCCAACAAGAAATAAACATATATATAAAATAATAAAAGCTCGGAAGTGCTAATACATGAGACAGAAACTTACCATATCTCCTATTAAGATATACAGATAAACCAGCTTGTGTTACTCCCAAAGCAACATCAGTTACTGTCTGTACAAGAATTGACAAAAGTCCAATAACAATTTCAAAATTGAACAAGAAAGATGTTGCTATAACATAGAATTAATTTTGTTTAAACTTACCATATTCAACGCATTTTTCACCAATTTCATATCGTCAAGACTTACTATCCTGTAAACTAGTCGTCTAGGATTAAACACAGAATCAGGTCTACCCTTAATCGGCGTAGTTGTATCCTTCAAGAACATAATCGTAGCCATATACATCAACACATCCACTATTGTATACCAAATCAATTTCATAAAAAACCAAATTTTCATAACATATCGATGTAATCCCTTAGTGGAATTATGCTCTGAAGAATGGATAACCCTCTTTTTATTTCCAGGAATAGTTGGAACTTTATCAGGATCAGCAGTTTGGCGAGTACACGCCAACAGAAGGGAAATAAGAGAAGTGCCATCGCCAAGTGAATGGTGGATTCGGAAAATGCCAACAGACTCAGCATCAGATGTTTTGACGTTAAGAAGATGGAGATCCCACATAGGTTTTGATTTGTCAAGAGTCGTTTTGCTAAGATTCCGAATATAGTTTTCCACGAATTTTTCTGGTGATTCATGAAGGTTTTGTTCATCCACTTGTGGTACTATAATGTGTTTATCTAAGTCCACCTTTGTTTGTACCCATTTCATTTCTCCATTTTTTTTCTCATCCACCACCTACAATGAATGAAACATGTAGTTTAAGAAATATATTCTCCCCTCATTTAAAACATAATGACTTAATTTAACTTGGTACAGAGTTTAAGAATTAAAATGAAAAAGATTTTTTAATTTTGTGGTTTTAAATTCAAGTTATATCAAATGTACCAAAATATCCTTTAATCTTGTGGTCTTAAATATGTTATGCGTAAAACTGAAACTAAACTATTGTCAAAATACCAAAGGGGTCATAATTCTTTTTAAACGGAGAGAATAGTATTTAAGGCATATGAAGTTTTTTGGGGCTGGTTAATAATTCTCCTTCTTTTCTTTCGTTAACAAATTAAACTTACTAGAGAAAAGTACACTAGAGTTGCTTGTAAGTTAAATAGTTGTAATTTCAACTTCCTGCTTGACACGTTTAAACGATAAGATTAATAAACATTTTGGTATATTTGATATATTTTTAATTTAATATCACACAGTTCAAAACTCTTCTTTACTTTTTTAAACTTCATGTCAACTTAAACTAAGACAAACAAATTGAAAAAAAAAAAGAGTATTGAATAAAATAAAAAATCAAATTTTACTATAATAACTAAGAAATAAAAAATGCAATCACCCCTATACTATTGGTTGTAGCTATTTTTTACCTGAAGGCTGGAGAAACGAGGATGCTTAAGCAAAGTATGAACCAAATTGTCTTTGATTAATTGAAGGTCATTGATTCTTGATTTGCTTCCCATAATAGCTAAAACATGTACGTTGAAGTTGGGTTCATGAAATAACCTTGACGACGGACTTAATTGTTCTTCTTCTTCAGATGCTTTACTAGCTTTACCCTTACATTCAATCGGTTTCAGACTCGGTTTTCTCCGTCTTATCGACTCCATTAATAATTAACTTGTTACTATTGATCTTATGGAAAATGAGTTCTTGTTGCTTCGTATATATAAAAGTTTGGATACCAAAGTATATAGGTTTTAATTTTTGTTTATAGCTGAAAGTTGATAGTTGTGCAATTAATGGCAATTGCGTCAGGTCAACAAAAAACACTAATTATATATTGCTTTATTTGCCCAAAATCAATTTGTTTTTTTGTTCCAAGTGATCGATGAGAGAGAAATTTAACTGAAATCCTTTACAAATAGTAATAGTGTACAAGCCAAATCGAATAAATAAATCAAGTCAAATCGAGAAAAATATTGACTTGCATGTGCTTTGGTATAGTGTTGACAAAAAAACCAATCACCCTTTGATTGATTTGGTATTAAAAGAGGGAAAAAAAGGTAAATCAAGCTCAAACCAAATTGACATAGTCATCAATATAATAAATGCGAGGAAGTTGCAATAGTTTTACAAATTGTGGGTTTTCATGGTTGAGGAAAGTATAATTTGATTTTAAACTATTGTTTGCAAAACTTACTTTCGAATAAATTTCAACTTTATCTCTAATTTACTGGTGAAATCAATAAGTTTATATCATGATTTGCTAGTTCATATATATATATATATATGATCTTGAGCTTGTACGTGTTGAAATCAGCTAGTCATCATTTGAAGTTTTTTTTAATCATGATTGAGTGCATGTAATATGTTGTTGAGAGTAGTCTTGTAATGACACTTGCATGTATATATATTTGAAGATTACGTAAAAATTATTGATCACAAAGATTGTCAATACAAAATATTTTAAAGCAATATAAAATAAATGGTGATAAAAAAATACTTTTGATGCTTGAAATTCGAAAGATACCACATAAATAAATAAAAAACAATATATTTTATCTCCATTAGTATTGTATAAAGAACTCATAAACTACGTACAATATTGTAAAATATTTCAACGTGTTATGTCATATATCTTGTGTGTGATTGACCATGCATGCAACGCCAAACTCAATCTGCCAACTGTTTCAGTCTTCAATTTTTTTTGTTGTGTCTCATGTGAGTTATCTCTAATTTTCAATTAAGTGATAGACTCAGTGTTACAAAAATAATACAATTTTCTTGTAAGATACTTGTATTGTATTTTCCTTATTTACCTGTTGTTCATGTCAAGTATTTATCAGTTGTTAATTGTTTGTTACAAATGTTAGTAGGGGTGTCAATGGTACAGTTCGGTCGGTTATTTTTTTAAAATTATACCATTTCAAATTTTTGGGTATTTTATAATATATAACCAAAATTAGACTTTTTAAAATCATTCCAGTCATATCGCGTTTCTCTTCGGCATTGGTACGGTTCGGTTAATTTTGTGATTTTTTTTACTTTTAAAATATCACCTCAAAATATACTACTATTAATATATTTCACAAATATGTACTTGAAGAAACACTTTAATTCTTCACCAAAAAGATAAGAATGTAAAACCTTGTTGCCGTATTGTTTGATCCTAAATGTTTAATAGAAGTGTTTGGATAGGTTTTGTTGTATTGTTTGATAGAGTATCTATTATAGTATCTTTTAATTTTAAACTTAACTAAACTTAACTAGGTAAATTTCCCGCGCTTCGCGCGGTTGTGAACTACGTCAATAATCTACTTTTGAACATTTGATAATATAAATGTTTTCGAGTGGGTACAGCCCTACGATAAATTGTCAAGAATATTTTATCCAAAGATGAAATGAAATGTTTTTTTAATCTTAAAACCAAAAAGATTCTAAGTGTTTATGCATTTTGTTATTAATTTTTCATTTTACTGTAGTTATTCATCACCAAAGTCTTTAGAAAAGATATGTAATTGTTTCATTGTCTATATTTGTATTTTCAAAAAGTGGTACAAATATTTTATTCATCAATTGCGATAGCTTTTCTCCTAATCAAGGCCTCTACATACAAAATCTAAATATTATACATCTTGTGTACTTGATAAGTTAATTAAAATTTAAAAACATATCTCTTGGAGTTCAATGAAATAACGTATGTCGTTCAAATAATTTGGATTAAATGATGTCTTGGCAAGTCCCTTATTCAAAATCATTCGCAGTCGATGACACTATTTTGATAGCCAAAAGGCATATTTTGTTGTTTATGTTTCGATTAATATGGTTAAAACTTTATTTATTTTTGCGACTTTTAATCTAATATTTATAAGGAGATAATTGTTTCTTTAATATTTGATTAATTTGGATTCATCCTACTTTGAGGGGTAATTCATTGACTCCAATCCAACATTTGAACCCCAAACTTTTGATTTAGGTTGAGTACAATACTTACCATATACTTACCATACCACTATATTCCTTTATTTTTTGGATGTCACTAATTGATTGAATGTCTCGATAAGATAGAAAGTTGAATAACTAAAACTCCAAGGTAGTGTGGAACCACCATAACTTCAAAACACTCAAAGTCCCTTCTTGGACATTCCATGGATCTTTTAGCCACTGAAATTCTATAAAGATCAAAGTCATTTATTTTACAAGTTTTAGAATTCTAATCTACATGACACCAATAGTCTAATGATTACATCAAACTCTTGATTAACATATCTTTACTTCAACATAATAATCAAAAGCATAAACATAAACAACAAATTTTAAAGCATGTACTAGAAAACAACAATTAATAACATAAGTATAAATTAATGACTGTAAAAAACATACCAGGATTTGTAACAATAGAATGAAACGGAAAGAAAATTTTTTTGCCCCCTGAATGCACATTGTCCTCTTAAGGAAATTATTCCCCTCTAGTACATTAGGTTTGAAGGAATAGATCATCTCATGATAGAATGATTCTATTCACCAGTGTATTGATACAAAAACAATGGTGTCAGTGAGCCATTCCACAAAACTAAAGTACACGAATATTTAATTGTGCAGAAGAAGAAGAAGAAGTTCAGAATTTTCGTTGTTTTAAAATGAGAGGAAATCCCTCTATTTATAGACAACAAAGAGTAGTGTGAATAAATGTTTATTATGCCTTATCGGAAAGACCACAACTCTTTGGAAAAATCACAACCTTTCTAAAAGTCATAACTTTTCATAAAAGTCGCAACTTTTCATAAAAGTCACAAGTTTTCATGAAAGGAAAGACGAAATTTGGAAATAAATAAATTAAAAGGGAATCCTGATTTGTGATAGCGCCACATAGGCGGGCCTAGGGTTCTCTTTTATATATATATATATATATATATATATATATGATTAGGTAAAAGCTAATTAAAGAGAAAAGACCCAAAGTCGTCTAGTCACCAGAGTCTAGGACCTAAGTTATATATATATGAAAAGTGTTATAAAATATATTTATATATTAAATTTAACATATTGTTAATATTTAAAATATATTGTAAGGTTGTTCGGTTCGGGAATTTTTTGGTTTTTTTCATAAATTAAAAAGACCATCCCAATTGTTCTGGACGGTTATAGACTTAAATAAAAGTCCACGGTATTATTAAAAAATAGCATAAATTATTCGGCTCGGTTAGGTTTGGTTGGTTGGTTAGATTTTTTATATTCTTTTGACACCCCTAGCTGTTAGTGGACTAAGCAATTACTTTCTAGTTGTTGTTTCTCATAGAAACGTGTTTTAGTAGTTCCTAATTTTTTAGGTATCAATTATTGTTTGTGGTTAAGTTATTTCCTTTTCTTTAGGAGTGGGAGAAGGTGGTTTGTTGCTTGGTTTATCTATTTAAGAGTCCTGTAATTAGGTTTCATCTGCAATAAAAATAGAAATTTTTGTTTGCCTTCAATATTCTCTCTATTTTTTGTTACTTTTCTTAACATTTGGTATCCGAGCCAGGCTGAGAGTTCCTCAAATCGTGTGTGAGTGTTGGGCATTGCTTATTGAAAGTTCTTTTTTCTTTAAGTACTATTGTAGCAATAAAACATGGCATTTGAAAGTTTTGTTCAACCAAGTATTCCACGCTTTGATGGTCATTACGACCATTGGAACATGTTGATGGAGAATTTCCTAAGGTTCAAGGAGTTTTGGTTAGTTGTTAGTACTGGCGGGCAAGAGCCAACAACTAGTACTGCTTTGTTGGAAGCACAAAAAACAGAGTTGGATGGTCTAATACTTGAAAGATCTCAAAGCAAAGAGTTATCTTTTCCAAGCTATTGATCGCTCAATATTGGAAACTATTCTTTCCAAGGATACTTCTAAGCAAATATGAGATTCCATGAAGAAGAAGTATTAGGGAACGACAAAGGCAAAAGGGCACTATTGCTATCTCTTCGTGCTGATTTTGAGACTCTCACTACAACAAAAATAACTTTCAGCGACAATAAATATAGACATTAATAAAGAGTGCTAAAGTCTTTACCGGCATTAGTTAAGTGCCATTAGAACCAATGTCGCTAAAGGCTTTAGGGACATATACAAAGAGTGTTAATTGTCGCTAAAATACATATTTAGCGGCAATTAAGCTATTGCCGTTAATTAATTGCCGCTAAGGATAATTTTTGATGTAGTATCTACAAATGAAGATGAAATAATCAATTTCAGAATACTTCTCGAGGACGATGGCAATAGCAAATAAGATGCGGATACATGGTGAAAATCTGGAATATCTCACTATTATTGAAAATATCCTTCGCTCCATGCCGTCGAAATTCAGCTATGTTGTTTGTTCAATTGAGGAATCAAAGCAACCAATGAACTTTCCATTGATGAATTGCAAAGTTCATTGTTGATTCATGAGCAGAAAATGAATCGACAAACTATCGAGGAACAAGCTCGTCAACTCTCATCCAACTACCACTCTTCAAAAGGTTGTGGCCGTGGAAGAAGAAAAGGGAGAGGAAACAATGGTGCATGGGAGGCACTCGCATCAGCAATTTGAAGAAAACTCTTCAAATTATGAAGGAAGGAAAATAAGTTGTGATAACAACAATAAGCTGAAGTCAGTAGACAAGTCAAAGGTTGAATGCTACAGATGTCACATGTATGACCATTATAAAGCAGACTGTAGAACTAACTTGAATAAAAATGGTGGAAGGCAGTCCACTTTTGCAGAAAAGGAAGAAGAAATCTCTTTAATAATGGTTTATCAAGAGAAAGAACAAGTGACAGAGGAAATTCAGCAGAATATATGGCACATAGACAATGGTTGTAGCAATCATATATGCGGAAACAAGTCAACTTTCTCCATATTAGATGAGTCATATTGGGATTTTGTGAAGTTCGGGAATGAGTCAAAAGTTAAGTCATGGGAAAATGAGAGGTAAGCATTCGAACTAAAAGGGATATTGCTCAAATATTTTCTAATGTCCTTTATGTTCGTGAGTTGAAGTCAAATATGTTGAGTCTTGGCCTGTTGCAAGAGAAGGGGTATGAAATTGTCATTAAAAATGGAATTTATCGAATTCAAGATGACAACTTAGGCTTAATTGCGAAAGTTAAAATGACTGCAAACAGAATGTTTCCTCTCTATCTCAATAATATACAGAAATCACGCTTCTTAGCAAAACAAGGAGATGATGCTTTGGCAGTGGCTTTTTCATTTTGGGCATCTTAATTTCGCTGGATTAAAGACCTTGCAACAGAAGAATATGGTGATTGGTCTACCTCAAATTTCAGCTCCATCTGAGATTTGTGAAGAGTGTGTTGTTAGCAAGCAGTCTCGCAACTCTTTTTTACAAAGGGGGTTCATGGAGAGCAAAGAAGGCACTGGAACTTGTCCATTCCGATATTTCTGGACCGATAACACCATCTTCTAATAGAAGTAAAAGATATATAATTACCTTCATTGACGATTTTACTCAGAAAAGCTGGATATACTTTTGCAGGTGAAATATGAAGCTTTCGAAGCTTTTAAAAGCTTCAAAGTGCTTGTTGAAAAAGAGATCGGTAGCCCAATAAAAGCTCCGGGTTCATATCATGGGAGAGAATATAACTAACATGAATTTGCAATTTTTTGTGAGCTTCATGGAATCAAAAGGAAACTTACAACAGCCTACTCGCCCCTAGCAAATAAGGAGTATGTGAGAGGAAAAATCGCACTATCATGTACATGGTGCGAAGTATTTTGACAAGAAGCGGTGTTTCAAGAAGCTTTTTGCTTGAAGCAGTCAATTGGACTATTTGTATCCTAAATAGATGCCCCACATTTGCATTTAAAAATATGACTTCGGAGGAAGCATTGAGCGGACAACGACTAGGCGTATATCACTTTAGAATCTTTGGGTGCATTGCATATGACCATATTCCATATCAAAAGAGAAAGAAGCTTGTTGACAAGGGAGAGATATGTATTTTTCTCGGTGTTAGTGATCAATCAAAAGCTTACAAGCTTTATAATCCTAACACTAAGAAAATATTAGTTAGCCGAGATTTCATCTTTGATGAAAATCAGTTTTGATCGTGAAACAAAAATGCCATGGGAGAAAAAATTCCCGTATGCCTTAATGGAGAAAATGGTGAAGAAGCAATTCAGCCTCAATAGCAAGTTCTAACAATAGTAGTCCCTGAAAATGCTCAAGCTAGCAATCATGGAAGTTCTAAAACTTCACATGTTATGGATGAGCAGAGAGAAATTGTAGCTGATTCACGTGCCCCTTGTGCTCCAAGAAGGCCAGCATGGATGGCAGATTATGAGGTAAAATGAATTGATCCATTAGAAGATCCTCTCACTCATTTTTCTCTATTTTCATATTGTGACCCAACAAATTTTGAAAGTATCGTCAAAGATGAAAAATGGCAAAAGGCAATGGATGATGAAAGGCTACAAACAAGAATTAGGAATGGATTGCAGAGAAGTTTTTTCTCCTGTTGTTAGAATTGACACGATCAGATTGATGATTGCATTGGCCGCTCAAAATTCATGGCTCGTCTGCCAATTGGATGTGAAATCAGCCTTCCTTCATAGAGACTTGCAAGAACATGTATTTGTTGAACAACTTCCTGGTTATGTTAAGATTTGTGAAGAGCATACAGTTTGCAGATTAAAGAAAGCTCTATATGGACTAAAATAAGCTCCTAGAGCTTGGTATAGTTGTATTGATGCCTATTTTCAAAAGGAAGGTTTTCAAAAATGGCCATATGAGCATACTCTTTATACAAAGTGTGAAGATAGAGGGAAAATGGTGATTGTATGCTTAAAGGTAGATGATCTGATTTATACAGGAAATGATAGTTTCATGCTAAAAAAGTTTAAAAAATCTATGATGCTTGAGTTTGATATGTCAGATCTTGGAAGATTGCATTACTTTCTTGGCATATAAAAGTGCAATCAGTTGATGGAATATTTATTTCTCAAAAAAAGTTTGTGCGAGAAATTTTAGACAGGTTTCGAATGAGCAATTGCAATCCTGTCAGATGTTGGCTTGAAGCTTACAAAGGATATTGGAGGGAAAAAGGTCGATAGCACTTTTTTCGAACAAATTATGGAAAATTTGATGTACGTATCAACAACGAGGCCAGACATTACATATGTCGTAAGTCTCATTAGCAGATTTATGGAGAATCCCAAAAAATTACATCTTCAAGAGGATCCTTCAGTACTTAAAAGGTGCCATAGATTTTGGATTGGTCTATAAAAAAGGTGAAATGGCAAATTTGATTGCGTTCTCTGATAGTGATTATGTTGGAGATGTAGCTGATCGGAAGAGTACTGCAAGTTATGTGTTTATACTGAGTTCAGGTGAAGTCTCATGGTCATCAAAGAAACATCCAATCGTCAGTTTATCAACAACTGAAGCTGAATTTGTTGCCGTAACGGTATGTGCGTCACAAGCTATTTCTTACTCAGTTGAACTTCAAGCAACAAGAAGCAACAATAAGTTATTGGACAACAGTTCTGCCATAAAGTTGTCTAGAAATCCAGTTTTCCATTTGAGAAGAAAGCATATCAATGAAGATGGAGTAATTGATCTTATGCTTTGCAGAAGTGAAGATCAGGTGGTTGACATATTCACTAAACCCCTCAAATATGCATCATTTGTGAAGCTTAGGGAATTACTCGGAGTTCGTACTTTTGTGGATCTAGCTTCAGAAAAATAAACCCAAAGTCTTCAGTTTAAGGGAGGGAATGTCAAGTAATTAGTAGCTCTTAATTGTTTGTTACAACTGTTAGTGAACTAAGCAATTACTTTCTAATTGTTGTTTCTCAGTGAAATGTGTTTTAGCAGTTCCTAGTTTTTAGGTATCAGTTATTGTTTGTGGTTAAAGTATTTCCTTTTCTTTAGAAGTGGGAGAAAGTGGTGTCTTGCTTGGTTTATCTATTTAAGAGTCCTATAATTTGGTTTCATCTACAACAAAAATAGAAAGTTCTCTTTGCCTTCAATACTTCTCTCTGTTTTCTCATTATTTTTCTTAACAGTTCATACTTGCTTATCTTTGGAGTTCTGTCGCCCTATGCCTACTGAGTACCACTTGTTGATAGTCATACTACACTTATCGATCATAGTATGAGTTCTCTTCTTGATTTGGATCTCGTGCAAAGCAACTTTTAGGATTCAAAGACTGTGGTAAGCTCCTGACATTCAAAGTTGTTAATCTCCCTCTATGTTGGCTAGGATTAGTCTTTATTTTGCTTTCAGAGGCAGTTCTATATTTATTGAATTTGAAAAACCTTGTACTATTGTGTTTGACTAGATGCTTGATTACTAACTAATGTAAGGTCTTGAGATGGTTTTGTTGTATTTTTATCTGTTTACTTCCCTTTCTCCTCCTTATTATTGTCCCCGACCCCTTTTGTGTTCTTCCGCATGATAGCCGTTGCTTTTGTTTACAGGGTATGAGTTATACTTACCTACTAATGGGATGTGGTTGGTGCCATTATGTAACGCCCCAAGCCTACACCCTGGGCGGGACCGGAACTCGGAGACCATTGCTGGCCCTAAGCGAACCCTTGGTCTGGCTTTCTTAACTCAGCGGAAACCTAACTCAACAAAATAACTCAATGCAATGAAAGGTCATAAAACAACCCAACTGATAAAATCTGGCTAAAAAGGCAGCTCGAGTCTCAAAATAGAATATTTACATACCTATACATAGATGAGAGACTCAATACTAACTGACTGACTGACTGTCTACAAAGCCTCTATAATACTGAGATGGATGTTGGGACAGACCCACAACATCCTAATAAAGCAAAACTAAGAGAACAAAATAACCGATTCCTTCGGAATGCAATGAGGCTCACCACTGACTCTGGAGTGCTCAGTTGGATCAACGGTGTACTGGATGCTGATCCTGGGTACCTGCATCTGTATCATAATAAGATGCAGGCCAACTGGCATCAGTACATGAAATGTACGAGTATGCGAGCTGGACCGCTAAACAACAACTTAAGCTCGAAAGAGATACAAAAGAGAACTTACCTTGGCTTTATTCAACTCATGAATAACTGAACTCAATATAAAGCAATAAGACACATGTAATATTTATAAAGCTTGTAAAACTATTTAAAACATGACGTCAAAATCATATTTATAATATCACGAAAATACCATGCTTCCTCTTAAAGTCTACTTGTGCAATACATGAATGAAGTGCCATACCCCATCCATACTAAGCAGAACCCCTCGAGGAACCTTGCATTTTCTACTGTGGGAGTTTCTCTAACCGATAGCCACCACTACATGCTTAAGTAGTGATACAACATTTTACCTCACATTGCCCAAGGACCATCCTATACCTTGCCGTGATATAGGACCTTACTTTAACTTTAACTTAGTGGATCCACTAGCTTAACTTTACGTGATCATCTAAAAAGTATAACCCGTCAAATCCCATGTTTGGCTACATGGTTCTATGGGGGCTGTGAGTTCTTTGAACGCTCCCCTAATTCGGTGCTCAAGACTACTCCCAAAAATACTTTAGCTCATAAGTGTTTTAAACACATCTTTCTTTAGTTGAGATAATTACTCAAAACTTAGCCCAAAGGCTCTTGAAAACTCTTTCTAAAAAGAACATATCAAAACCATATTTTAATATGATCATTGATGACTCGGGAAAGTCATACTGCTTAAACATTGATGGTATATCTATAGACCATACTGTTTAAACATTGATGACATACTCGATTTGTCATACTAATCATGTTTTAGAAACTCTTTCGCAAAACTCATCTTTTCTCAAAAAGAGATAGTACTCAAACTGCTCAAAACTCTTTTGGAAATCTCAGTTTCCTCTCATCTTAAATGTGAAAACATTTATAAACTTCTTTGGGAATACTTAGTTCCCTAATAACTTTTGAGAAATGAACTTGACTCTTTACTCTTGGCTTAACTTGAAACTCTATGCTCTTTACTTAACTTGAAAGTCTATACTCTTTACTCAACTTGAAACTTGGGCCTTAAAATGAAGTTAAAACGTTCACTAAAGACTCTTGAAAAACTTTAAAGAGTTGCTTTGACTTACTTCTTAACTTTTAAGCTTGGCTCTAACTTCACTTGACTTTGATCCTAACTCGCCTTGAATTGGATTATGGATTCAAGGTATATGATCACTTGTTTATGTATTAGTTCTTGACGTTTAAACGTACTTTGGAGTGTTGAAAACAACTATAAAACATAGGTACATTACCAAGGAACATGTATGAAAAAGTGGGGAATGAATAGGAAGAGTTGGCGTCCTTGGCGCTCTGAGAGGCTCGGGGCGCCAACCTTCACACTTCAAAGGGGCCTGCTGGGCGCTCTGAGAGACGTGCCACCCCAAGGGCTG
The DNA here is from genome assembly GCF_900185275.1 of Solanum verrucosum. Taxonomy (NCBI): domain Eukaryota; kingdom Viridiplantae; phylum Streptophyta; class Magnoliopsida; order Solanales; family Solanaceae; genus Solanum; species Solanum verrucosum. Next base: position 255,388 of record NW_026020285.1, read on the forward strand.
CACTTCAGAGTCCCTTTTGGGGCGCGCTGGCTGGCGCGACGCCCCAGCCCTTTTCCCCGAAAACTCGACTTTTCTTCCTCCTTTGTCCAACTCTAAACCACCCTAACTTCAAGGGTTTCAACTCCAAACACTAAGAATCATAAAATCCCTCAACATAGAAGAGACTCATCTCAAAAACACAACCAAATCATGTACTAAACCAACAAGAACTTCAACAACACAACCAACAACTTCAACAACACAACCACCAATTTCAACAACACTACCAATCTTTTCTCGGAAATAAAACGAGTTTGGCGTGTGGGTAAAAGAGCCAACCCAACACTATGAACTGACATACCTTAATAGGGATCACCTCCGACGAAATCCACGACGATCTTGACGAATCCTTGCTTCTTCTTCTCTTTCTCCTCTTTACTCACAAACCCTCACTCTCACTCTTTTTAAAAAAAGGGAAAAACTGATCTAAAAATCAGTCTAAATCCCTAATATAACCAAAATAAATGGTTAGGGAAAAGACCAAAATACCCTTACAAATTTTGGGCTGACTTCCCTGTGCCAATAACCCAACTTCCAAAGTCATAACTTACTCATACGAACTCGGAATCAAGCAAACTCGGCGGCATTGGAAATATCACTCCATGAGTTTTACAAACATAACTGGAAATACACCTAACTCATCCTGAGCTGGGAATTATGGCTGTTCAAAGTTGACCAAAAACTCACTTTTTTTCCATATTTAGCTAAATTTTCCAGATTTTTAATTCTTTCCAAAAATGACTATTTCCAATTCTAATCTTCTTCATAGCTATTTCAAATTGCCGGATGTTACAATATCTCCCCCTTGGGAACATTCGTCCTCGAATGAGATTACTCTTACTAAGCTATAATGCTAAACCTCTTGACTATGCAGTAGGTAATCATCTCAATTATCCTTGAAACCAATCCCACAATCCACCTTGATTCCTCAAAACACCATCTCCCCCTTGTTCAAAAGCCATTATTGCTTATGAATATTTTACCCGTAATTACAGCAAGATAGGGTCTGGGTCTTTCTCACCTTCTACTTCTGACACTAATGATGATTCGGCCCCGTTCGTCACTTTTATTCCTCCTTCTGCGGAATCTATAAGTCTGACTCCCAAGCGTGCCAGTCTGTGACATCTTTTGCTAACTCTCTCTTTCCTTCTTCAATATGGGCGGTGCTACCCATAGTCAACTTGCTTAAAGAATCAGTAACAACATTAACCTTACCAGGGTGATAAAGAAAACTCATGTCATCATCCTTGAGTACCTTAACCACTCTCTCTCTGTCTGAGATTAAGCTCATTCTAAGTGAACACGCCCACATGAACATCATACAACAATGACACCATATCTTTAAAGAAAAAACTACCACAGCCAACTCTAGCTCATCACATTACACCCCGATTCTCCTAAACTCGACTATTGATCTCAAATCCATTTTAGATTCAAATACCCAGTATGTACTCAAGAACCAAATATCACAACTGGGCGGTAGTCAACTTCTCTTTCCATTCCTGAAAACTTTCCTCACAAGCTTCGGACTGTTGAAACTTCACTGTTTTTTCGAGTCAACTTGGTCAAATAAAACCCTTATCCACTAGATCCCTTTAACTGCTCTTTCAACTCTTTCAATTCTACTAGTGCCATTCTATATGGCGAAAAAGAGATAGGACAAGTATCTGGAATGATGTCTTACCAAAGTCTATTTCTCTATCAGGAGGAATTCCGAGTAGATCATTAGGAAAAACTTCTAGAAACTCTCTCACTATAGGAACTGACTGAAAATGAGGTATCTCAACACTAAAGTCATTAATTCGGACTAAGTGATAGATACAACCCTTCGAAACTAACTTTCTCGCCTTGAGGTACGAAATGAAACGACCCTTAGGCACTGCTGAACTACTACTCCACTCCATGACTGTATCACTAGGTTGCTCATGTATAACATCAAAGTTCATAGCAACATAAAGAATTACAAAAGATAAACTCGCTCCTGGGTCTAGCAAAGCATAAACAACAAAGTCAAAGACTCGAATCATACCAGTGACAACATCTGGTGAATCCTCTTGCTTTTGGTGACTGTTGATTGCGTAAGGGCAGTTTGCTCCTCCGCCAGTACTAGAAGTAGCTCCTTTAGGTACCATCCTGTCTGGGGGAGCAACTGATGAAGCTTGGGCCCTATTGCTCAGATTTCCACTACTTTGCTTGTTCTTAGGGCACCCCTTCATGAAGTGACTCTCTTGTCCACACTTAAAACAGCCTGTTTGGCCATCACGACACTTTCCTGGGTGGGTTCTACCATACCTAGCACATGCAGGAGTCTTACTACCCCTTGGTACCATACTGCCTTGAGGATACGCAAGTCTAACCCTGAAACTATAGGAATTTCTATTGTACCCATCTTTGTTCTCAGATGCAAGTGCACTAGCAGATGGTGGAGCAGGTCCCTTCTATTTCTGTGGGAGGGATGACTGATTAGCATCATTCTTTTGCTGCCTGAACTCGTCCCCTACTATCTTAGCCCTCTTATTCTTAAACTCTTCTCCATCCTTCAGCTTATCCTCCTCAACTTGTTGTAAATGGATCATAAATCTTGCTAGGTCAATATCCCCTATTAGCATAGCTACCTTGCCTTCCTTCCTTGACTGACGAGATAACCTAGTAACATATAAACTCATTCTACTCCTCATGTCCGCGACCATCTCCGGAGCATAGCGGGAAAGTTGTGTGAACTTCAGACTGTACTCATGAACACTCATAGACTCCTGATTAAGGGTGAGAAACTCTTTTATCTTTGCCTCACGCAACTCACGAAGAAAGAAACGCCCCATGAGAGCACTCTTAAACACAACCCAACTTACTACTGGTGTATCCTCAGCCCTATTTTTTTTCCATTGGTCGAACCAGATTCTAGCAATACCCTTCAATTGGTATGCAGCTAGTTCCACCCTCTCCGACTCAGCAACATGCATCACATCAAATACCTTTTTAAGCTCCTCAATGAAGTTCTCCGGATTCTCACTAATACTTGAACCTGTGAAGCTTGGTGGGTTCATCCTTAAGAGTTCACGGATCCTTGAAGTATCAACCACTTCGTGTCGATTATCTCTCTGCCCAACATGATAGGTCGCAACTTGACTTAACATCCGGATAGCTTCACGAAAATTAGCATATTTGATCTCTTCTTGGGTTTGCACTTCTAGGGCATTTGGTAACTCTTGTTCCTCAACACTCTTCATAGCTGGACGAACTCTGACTGCTCTTCGTGGAGGCATGATCCTCTGAAAACACGCGTAAGCACGAATTAGAAGGAAACTTTTTAGAGATAAACTCTAATGCACGAAATGAATGTGAAAGAAGTGAGATAGTTCCTAATTGTTGCAGCCTCCTAATTATAGATGTGGCGCGCTTCACACCGATAACTAGGACTCTACAGACACGGCTTCATAGACTCCCTAGGACTTTGGAACTCTGTGCTCTGATACCAAGTTTGTTATGGCCCGAGCCTACACCCTGGGCGGGACCGGCACTCGGAGACTATTATTGGCCCCAAGCAAACCCTTGGCCTGGCTTTCTTAACTCAGCGGAAACCTAACTCAACAGAATAACTTAATGCAATGAAAGGTCATAAAACAACCCAACTAATAAAATCTGGCCAAAAAGGCAAGTCGAGTCTCAAAATAGAATATTTACATACCTATACAAAGATGAGAGACTCAATACTAACTAACTGACTGACTGTCTATGAACCCTCTATAATACTGAGATGGATGTTGGGACAAACCCCACAACATCCTAATAAAGCAAAACTAAGAGAACAAAAAAACAGAGTCCTCTGGAATGCAAGGAGGCTCACCACTGATTCTGGAGTGCTCAGCTGGATCAGCGGCGTGCTGGATGTTGATCCTGGGTACTTGCGTCTGCATCATAATAAGATGCAGGCCAACTGACATCAGTACATGGAATGTACGAGTATGCGAGCTGGACCGCTAAACAACAACTTAAGCTTGAAAGGGATACAAAAGAGAACTTACCTTGGCTCTGTTCAACTCATGAATAACTGAACTCAATATAAAGCAATAAGACACATGCAATATATATAAATCTTGTAAAACTATTTAAAACATGTCGTCAAAATCATATTTATAATATCATGAAAATATCATGCTTCCTCTTAAAGTCTACTTGTGCAATACATGAATGAAGTCTCATACCCCCATTCACACTAAGCAGAACCCCTCAAGGAACCATGCAATTTCTACTATGGGAGTTTCTCTAACCGATAGCCACCACTACATGCTTAAGTAGTGATACAACGTTTTACCTCACGTTTCCCAAGGACCATCCTATACCTTGCCGTGATATAGGACCTTACTTTAACTTTAACTTAGTGGATCCACTAGCTTAACTTTACGTGATCATCTAAAAAGTATGACCCGTCAAATCCCATGTTTAGCTACATGGTTCTATGGGGGCTGTGAGTTCTTTGAACGCCCCCCAATTCGGTGCTCAAGACTACTCCCAAAAATACTTTAGCTCATAAGTGTTTTAAACACATCGTTCTTTAGTTGAGATAATTACTCAAAACTTAGCCCAAAGGCTCTTGAAAACTCTTTCTAAAAAGAACATATCAAAACCATATTTTAATATGATCATTGATGACTCGGGAAAGTCATACTGCTTAAACATTGATGGTATATCTATAGACCATACTGTTTAAACATTGATGACATACTCAATTTGTCATACTAATCATGTTTTAGAAACTCTTTCGCAAAACTCATCTTTTCTCAAAAAGAGATAGTACTCAAACTGCTCAAAACTCTTTTGGAAATCTCAGTTTCCTCTCATCTTAAATGTGAAAACATTTATAAACTTCTTTGGGAATACTTAGTTCCCTAATAACTTTTGAGAAATGAACTTGACTCTTTACTCTTATCTTAACTTGAAACTCTATGCTCTTTACTTAACTTGAAAGTCTATACTTTTTACTCAACTTGAAACTTGAGCCTTAAAATGAAGTTAAAACATTCAATAAAGACTCTTGAAAAACTTTAATGACTTGCTTTGACTTACTTCTTAACTTTTAAGCTTGGCTCTAACTTCACTTGACTTTGATCCTAACTCGCCTTGAATTGGATTATGGATTCAAGGTATATGATCACTTGTTTATGGATGAGTTCTTGACGTTTAGACGTACCTTGCAGTGTTGAAAATAACTATAAAACATAGGTACATTACCAAGGAACATGTATGAAAAAGTGGGGAATGAATGGGAAAACTTGGCGTCCTTGGCGCTTTGAGAGGCGCGGGGCGCCAGCCTTCAGACTTCAGAGGGGCCTTCTGGGCGCTCTGGGAGACGTGCCACCCCAAGGGCTGGACTTCAGAGTCCCTTTTGGGGCGCGCTAGCTGGCGCGTCGCCCCAACCCTTTTCCCCGAAAACTCGACTTTTCTTCCTCCTTTGTCCAACTCTAAACCACCCTAACTTCAAGGGTTTCAACTCCAAACACTAAGAATCATAAAATCCCTCAACATACAAGAGATTCATCTAAAAAACACAACCAAATCATGTACTAAACCAACAAGAACTTCAACAACACAACCAACAACTTCAACAACACAACCAATCTTTTCTCGGAAATAAAACGAGTTTGGCATGTGGGGAAAAGAGCCAACCCAACACTATGAACTCACATACCTTAATAGGGATCACTCCCGACGAAATCCACGACGAGCTTAACGAATCCTTGTTTCTTCTTCTCTTTCTTCTCTTCTTCTCCTCTTCACTCACAAACCCTCACTCTCACTCTTTTTTTAAAAAGGGAAAAACTGATCTAAAAATCAGTCTAAATCCCTAATACAACCAAAAGAAATGGTTAGGGAAAAGACCAAAATACCCTTACAAATTTCGGGCTGACTTCCCTGTGCCAATAGCCCAACTTCCAAAGGCATAACTCACTCAGACGAACTCGGAATCGAGCAAACTCGGCGGCATTGGAAAGATCACTCCATGAGTTTTCCTAAAATAACTGGAAATACACCTAACTCATCCTGAGCTGAGAGTTATGACTGTTCAAAGTTGGCCAAAAACTCACTTTTTTTCCATACTTAGCTAAATTTTCCAGATTTTTAATTCTTTCCAAAAATGACTATTTCCAATTCTAAGCTTCTTCATAGCTATTTCAAATTGCCGGATGTTACACATTATGACCCGAGAAATCAGATCGTGACATAAATTGATCAAAAACTAACAAAGAGCCATTTTCTCATACTTTAAAAAGCGTAAATGGACATGTGACAAAATTAATATAATATCTTCCATTTATAATCCTCTCTCACACGAAATAGGCATGCTCCCATAGGTATTAGGCAAAGGAAATTAAACAAAAATATATAACATTGTAAATTGGTCAAAAAAGTCAAATCTTAAAATTTAGTTTTTAAGTCAAATACCTAAACTCCTTGATTTCTTCAAATAGTAATCGATTGTGGTTCTCTTACCCGTATGAGAAAAGTAGAGAACTCTCCGAGCCGAAAATCCTTGTTACATTATTCACTTATTTGATTAAAATGATTTTTACGCTCCCCCAACTTCATATGGAGAATTCTATAAAGATTTCGCGAAAAATTCATCCAGAAGTCATATCACAAAAATATTCATGGGCTTACACAAATGAAAAATTGAGAAAATCGCTTAACTCTTGTAAATTGACCCCGAAATGCCCAAATTACTCTAAAATGGTGAGACTGTCTGTATTTCTCCCCCCAACTCACTACGGACGGTTCCATGAAGGTTTGCCAAAAAAATCATCCGAAAGCCATATGACAAAAATATTCATGGGCAAACACATGAAAAACTGAGAAAATTGTCTGATTCAAGTAAATTGGCCCCTAAATGTCCAAAAATTACTCTAAATATGGTGAGACTGTACGTACTGCTCCCCAACCCTCTATGAAGGATTTCACAGGGTTTCGCAAAATATTCATCCAGAAGACATATCACCAAAATATTCATAGGCTAATACACACAAAAACTTAGAAAATCGTCTAATTCTTGTAAATTGGCTCCTAAAGGACCAAAAATCACTCTAGAAATGTTGAGACTCTATGTACTGGTCCCTCAATTCCCTACGGAGAGTTCCATAAAGGCTTTGCTAAAAATTCGTCTGAAAGCCAAAAAACCAAAATATTTATGGGCAAACACCTATGAAAAACTGAGAAAATCACCTAATTCCTGTAAATTGACCCCTAAATGCTGAAAATCACTCTAAAAATGGTGAGATTTTTCATTTATGTATTCACTAAATATCTCAACAAAATTAAGAATCTGTATTTGTAAACCTCAATATATCTATAAAATGAATATACCTTATTAATTGCAAGCAGATCTTCACCATCGTATAATTACAATGGGTACATAAAGTTTCATTGTGAAAATGGTCAAATATGTCATCGAACGTTGAGAAAAGGATCATTTATGTCTTCCATTAAAAATTTAGCTCATTTATGTCATTTCCGTTTTTAAAAAAGGTTGATCCATGCCATTATTTGTTAATGGAAAACAGTTTGGTTTTGCAAAACCAATTCTTTACACATGGTTAATTACGATTCGGTCACGTCATTAGTTAAATAAGTTTTTAAAAGAGAAAATGCTCAAATATGCCATCGAACTTTGAGAAACTTTCATCTATGTCATCCATTAAAAACTTGGCTCATCTATGTCATTTTCAGTTAACAAATTATAGCATGGATGACCCTTTCTCAAACGGAAATGGCATAGATGAGCCAAACTTTTAACAGATGACATAAATAAGTCTTTTCTCAAAGTTCGATGACATATCTAAGCCTTTTCCAATTAATTTTTTAACTAAACTAACCCCTAATATTACAAAAAATGAAATAACACTAATCTTAGATCCCCAACTAAAAACACGTGACATATATATTTGCTAGCTTTCACCGCTAATTAAACTCTATATAAAGATTACATGTTCATAACATTTTCTCACCAATTCCTTTTCACACCTTATAACTATTTCGAGGAGAAGAAAATATGGGTATCAAAGGCAAGTTGATTGCTTCAATGGAGGTGAAGTGTGAAGGACACTTGATTCATGATCTTATGCACACCAATACTCATCAAGCAGCCAACATAAGCCCTACTATCCACCATTTTGAGGTTCATGAGGGTGAAATAGGAAAAGTTGGTACGATTTTTAACATGAAATATAATGAAGGTAACATACAATATTTATCCTCTCTCTCAATTTGATTTACTTGCATCAATTTTCTGTACTTGGTGTATTTTGTGGTATGAAAACTATGTTTTTGAGAAAATAGTCTTCATGAAAAAGTTAGCTGATGTTTGGACAAGAGGGAGTTCCTCGGATGATAGACATCTATCACTTCTAACCTGAAGGTTGTGAATTCGAGTCAGCAAGGGAGGAGGCATAAAAATAAATTGTTTGATGGAAAATTACTTTTGTGATACCAAACATAATATAATCTAATTATAGTTTTCCTTACTAATTCTCATATTCCCTAAAACGTCAGCTCTTCTTTTGAGATTTTAAAGACTACTCCATTCAGTAAAGGTAGACAAACCAATATACAAGTGCATTAACAGATAATTTTTGGAGAAAAATGAAAAACAGTAAAAGAAATATAATATTTTGTAAATGCTTTTAAGTCTTTCATGAGGAATTGTGCAGTTGAACTAGGAGTAACATCTATTTACTAAATTTAATGAATACAGATGTACAAGAAAAGACTGTGAAGTATGAAATTGAAGCCATCGACAGTTACAAGAAATCAATAAGCCGGAAAGTGATTGGTGGAGATTTGTTAGATTTCTATAGTTCCTTTACGTTCGTATCATCCTGTGAACAACAATGGATTACATGGACATTTGAGTATGAAAAGAAAATTGAAAACAACCCAGAGCCCCTTAATTTCTTGGGTTTTATTCTTAATGCGACCAAGAATATTGAGGGCCACTTTCTCAAAAAATAGAAAAAAATGTATTGTTTTATATATGTTTGTGTGTCTATACACATAAACATATGTGTGTACGATGAATAAATGGAAATATTCGCTAGTTCTAGCTAGCGTATGGAATAAATAATTAATATTGTGTTTGAATTAGAATATACTAAATAAATAATTAATATTGTGTTTGAAGAATATACATACTATATATTTCAATCTTCGTCTATGGATATATTCCCTATAATGAGTAACTGTTAGATAATATCTTGTCATTATCCAAAATTTGATCATGATGATGCCTACCATAAAACCCTCATATGGCAAGTCAAAACCCAAACAACAAGCAATAAATGAAAGACATAATACATAAACATGACATTTAACTTGGCTTCATTTGACAACTATGGCCTTAACTTAGGGTTGGCACAAGTAATCGCTGAAACTTATACAAAATTGAACAAATAGACACTTTCGTCCTACATCGCATCCTACATGACAATTTTGTGTCCTACGTGGCATTCTACATGTATTATGCCACGTGGGATACATGTGTCTACTTGCTCAATTTTATACAGGCTTAAGTGTCTGTTGACACCCAATTTTGACCGACCTTTAACCCCATTTGGGAATGCTATTCGATTAAATACGTATTCTTAAAATATATTTCGAGTATAAAATTTTAGTCGATTTTGTCTAAAAATTATATATTTTAATACTCATGCTTTATAAAATTTTCGTAAATATTAATAAAATATTTTTAAAATTAATAGTAAAACTCGAAATAATTATTTTACTCAAATGTTTTAAAGTTAAGTGGTTTTAATTATATGAAAAATATTATGATATTTGTAGTATTTTAATTGAATAGCATTTCTTAAAAATTTCCTCAAAATCATTTAACTTGTAGCCTATTTTATTCTAATTCCTTTCAATTCTAGCCTAATCAATTCCAATTGTATTTCAATAATAGCCATCCTTTCATTGCAATTCTAGCCTAATGTTGTTACCATTTTAGCCATTCTAAATCCATTACAACTCTCATCTCATCCGTTCATCTTTTAAGTTAAATCCTAGCCACTCATCTAAGTTAATCCTACGGTCCGGATTCATCCAACCTATTCTTTCCTTTTAATCTACCAAAACCCTAAAACAATTTTCATCCTCCTCCTCTTTTCCTTTGAAGATCAGATCCGCCGCCCCCTCCCTTTCCTTGCCATTTTCTGGCGAAAGCCAGCAGAGGAGACGATGCCTTCTACCTCTCTTCTCCTTTCCCGGCGAGACCACCACGAGGCGTTGAGCACCGACGAAACCCCTTCGCCTTCTCCTCTCCGTTCCTCTCTTCTCCTCTCTCGCTGGCAAAGACGAGCAGGCAGCAACTCCGACCAGCAGCTCCGGCAGCAGCCAGGCGAGCCACCGGTCGACCCCAATCGCCGGTGAGCCCCCGTCTTCCTCTCATTCTTCTTCTCTCCCCGTTCTTCTTCTCCCTCTTCTCTTCTCTTCTCCGCCTGGCGAAACAGCGAGCAACACCAGCATCTCAGGCCGACAACAACAACATCAACCATCAGCCGGCGAGAGCAAGCAGCAGCGATGGCGAAACAGAGAGCAACAACATCGCCACCAGTCTCCTGCTCCTCCGGCGAAAACAACAAACAACAACACCCACTCGATAACCAAGAGACTCTGTCCAGCAACTCCGACCAGGAACAACAGCAGCAGCTTCGCGCAGTGAGCAAGGCAGAAATCTGGCGAAGTTAAAAGTTGTTAAAGACGGATCTATACAGATCCGTTCAGGTCCATTTTGCTTTCGATTCAAACCTCATTCTAATAAATTGTCTTAGTTCACTGACTTGCATGCTTGTACTATGTAAGAGTCATTTCATTTAATGCTACTGTTTTGTTGTATGATTTTGTGAACCAGATCCTTTGATTTTTCTGGGTTTCTTGAAATTAGGTATCGTAGTCTTGTTAAAATGTCACCTAATTATCTCCTCTTAGTACGTGTTATCTGCTATATTTGTCCGCTCTTGTACTTTAGAATCTTTAGGTTGCTGACTCCTGTGTTAAGGGGATATGATATTTGATGATTCCCTGAATGTGTTTCTTATATCCTTGAAGTATGCTATGGTGTTATAAGATTCAAGCCTTTAAATGAATGATAATATGACCGCTGAAATCGATAATACATAATTAACCAATTAAATGTTGCTTCAATTTCTCCTAATTATGCTAATCTCCTAACTACGCTAATATGTTAATGTTTCTCGCATATATTTGATCACATTTATTTTTAATAATTGCTAGTACATTTACTTGTGGTTATCCTTGATTGATTTCTCATACAGATTTATACATGGTAAAATATGATGTCTCACTGTATAGACGTGGTGTGTGTTTGGTTACGATCGCCAATTTACGGAATCCTTGCGTATAAGATTGTTCTTTCTTGATTTTACGTTATTTTCCTCTTAATCTGTATAGATTCACTGATGTTTATATTTGGTAAAAATTTCAAATGATTGGGTCCTTTTGTTAAGGAAGTGAATTCCCTATATCTTTGTTCCTAATAATACATTCATTTACCTCACTGCCATCTGTTATATAGGTCTAGATGTTCTATTTAGGTGCATATGCATGTGATTTATACATTATTCTTCGTAACTTTGGTAATAATGTTTATTGACCCCTTTCCCAATATATTCCTGATCTTCTATATATTGTTAATGTAGTGACTCCTTAATTGATTTTTTTTTTGCCTTAATTAAAATCAGCAAACATGTGTATTTTAGGATTTCTTTTGTCTTATTTTTGGGATTTTTGGTCGATTTAGTTCTCCCTTTGATTAAGGAAATCACTTTTTAAACTGATTATTAATTTATTCCTTTCCTTTATTGTATGCCCTCTTACTCACTATATTAAGAGACCCCTCTTTTCATTATTGAGGGGAGAACTTATGCTTACCCACTTTAATAATAGTAAAAAAATAATAATACTCTCTGCTCTAAAAAATAAAAATCTGGTGAGCATTCTAAGAAGTGCTTCTCTATTCGGTTTTGCTGTGTTCGGGTCAAGCATCGAATTAGGTTGACTTCATTGCTGATAATAATTTTCTGCATACTAGGTTAGTTCTTCTTCATTAGTTTAAATTTTGTACTACATTATTAATTGTGAATATTGTTGTGTGTTCGAAAATAAATAAAAGGAAACATCCGGGTTAATCTCCTTATCCCTTCCTTGTTAATGTGTGTTCTTATGTGTGCTATGATTCGTTTGAAACTCGTGTGTTTGTTACGAATATTTATTACCTTTCTATATAGTTATTATTATGATGTGATCTTGTGTTTGGTATTATTCTGTTTAACAGGTTTTGAACTCAAGTTCAAGAATGAAAGAGTCGCTTAAGGCGGGATACCGGATAGAGCTTATTTCTCTTTAGTAGTTTATTTTGGATTATATTATGTCGTTACTATTTGCTTTTGTTCGGTTTGTAATATTTTGTATAATTCTCTAAACTCTCCTATATATGAATAATTTGGGAGATCGTCTAAGGGGGGAGGGAAATTACGTGCTAACTTTTTTTTTATTTCCGTTTCATATTAACAATACGTGTGGTTGATAAAATATGTATGTCAATTAAAATGGTAATTTAGGCAAGCACATTAGAATATAGCTTAAATAAGTGGGTTAAAACCAACCTTTATTTTTAACTTTATCCGGTCAATCAACTTGATATAAAATTGTCATAATTTTGACTTTTAGAATCTTGCATTGCTTGCTAATATTGTTAAAGTGTGGAAAATTGACTAATAATTATTAGACTCCGTGCCTATAGGTTTTTTTTTTTTTTTCTGAATCTTAATATAAATTTCAGCATGTTCTATCCAGAAATCATGATCATAAGGTTTATTTTTTACTTTTCATATTATTTGGGGTTTAGAAAATCATGCATATAGGGTTGATAATTTGTTTAAATAAATTAGATATCATGCCTATAGGTTTGATGATATTTTCAGCATATCCACACTTAGAAATCATGCCTATGGGACATAATTAGCAAGTTAAGATGTCAATCAGCATATTAATAAATAAAATGAGTAAAATTCTGTTTTAAAATTATAATCTGCTTCCTAGATTGAACCTGGCTAAAATCAATTAGGTTCTGCTCTGTTTTGCTACTAAAAATGCTAATAGTTCATTCTAATCTGCTACATGCTTTGTAAAAATAAATAAATATATATATTTCTTGTATTTTGTGATCTATCTGATAATCACCTAAAATTAACTAATAATCATTTTCTGCATGCTTACATAAGATCTGCAACTTCAATTAGTTGCTACCCTAGTTAATTTCAGTTTGAATTGCTTATTTTTGCATACTGTTTTGACAATTAAAATCGGCTACTAAGTCAATTTTCTGTAACTTCTACTTGCTGCCCCGAATTTCATTTTGCAAAAAAATAAAATTTCTGGAATTAGTAATTAAGCCTGTCATTGCTTCAACATGTTTCTGCCCGTATATTTCTAGCTAATTTAAGTATTTCTAATAATTAAATAAGATTTGCCTTGTAATAATTTATTGCCCTTAAATTAAATAATTTTACTGTTATATTAATTGTTTTGTATGCACACACTTAGCATGAGACCTTTCACTAATTATGTGTGTTTGCTAGCATGCTAAATAACCTAATCTAGAGGCCAATTTGAGACTTTATGTGTTAAATGTTAGTCCAAATTGTTTGATTTGGTGTGTAGGTGGGCCTATTAGGATTTTATATTTTGTCTAAATCCACCATAATAGTAGTTCAATGCTTCTTGAACCTTAAGCAGGGACGCTAAACACTTTTTAGAGGCGAAAAGCATGCGGTGGTGGGGTAGGGGTAGTTTAGGCCCTACGGAGATGATGATATCGACTCGGTCTAAATGACAAACTTTGGTTTTGTCTGTCCCTATGAGAAACAGACCGAAATAATTAAAGTCAAATGCTGATCCTAAAGTCCTTCAGAGTCTCTCTTTCCTTTGTTCCTTTATTTGTTTATTATTATATTTGTTTGGGATAGCTTAAATAAAAAAAATATAAAAAAAATTGTTTATTCTATTTGATTGTGCAATTTCTGTCTCCTCGCTCCTTTTTTATTAATTGTTTAAACATTTATTTTTTGTTTATTACATCAACTAGTCTTGCATGTTTAATTAATAAAGTAGATAATTTAATTAATCCTAATTGTCTAATCATAGTTATCACCTAGTCATCATGCTAATTAAATAAAATAATAAATGAAGTGACTTTAATTGCTACTTGTAAGTCCCACATAAATTGCTTGAGATACGGTCGAGACCCACATTTGTGGACCTCGAGGGATGCCTAACACCTTCCCCTCGAGGTAATTTGAACCCGTACCTTGATCTCTGGTTCGTTGACCTTAGCTAGACTTAGTTAGGTTAGATAGGTGCCCTAACGCACCTTAATTCGTTAGGTGGCGACTCTTCAATTATCCAAGAGCCCAAAAGAGTTGTTAGGTCATGCATTTCGTTTTGAGAAAAACGGGGCGCGACAGTGTCTATTTGTGTACACCCGAAGTTGGAGGGTGTAGTTGGTAGTTGAAGCCAAGGGTCACGTTTATATATTATGACTAAAATGAAAACTAGAATATAACTACACAGAATCAATATAGACAGAGAACAGGATCATGGCATAAATATGCATAATAGTAAAAAAAATATACAATAAAAGCCCAAAAATGATCAAGAAAGATGAATATACATAAGAACCAAATCTTGAACCTAGTGTAACTTGTGCAAGAGCATCTAAGTACAGAAAGAGACTATCTACAACAGATCTGTATAGTCAAAATACAAAATACATAGGTAGAATACAAAAGGCAAAGAGGCAAGTCTCTAGAGATAAGTAGGGTTTAAAGTTGATAAGACATTTTTTTTTTTGGTTAATCATCTCTTCTTGTTGAAGTAATGATGGGCAGTAAGTTGGTTTTGATGCTATTACCCTTGTTTTTTTATGGATAGTTTCTATCCATGTTTTGCAATTAAATCGTTGGATGATATATGCAACACCTCCACTACTACTGAAAAAATTATTAAAAAAAAGTTGAATTTTTGAGTTACAAGGAAGCAAAGTTTGAGTATGGACAATTTTTTATGAAGGCAAACTAGTATCAGTGATTTGATAATTTCAACAGGCTCAAAACATGCCTTTTTGTGACATCTTTCAATTTGAAATAACTATGAAGAAGTTTGAAATTGGAAATAGTCATTTTTGGGAAGAATTCAAAAATCTGGAAATTTAGTCAAGTATGGGAAAAAAAGTGAGTTTTTGGTCAACTTCAAACAGTCATAACTCCTAGCTCCAGATGAGTTAGGTGTATTTTCCAGTTATGTTTGCAAAGCCCTTGGAATGATCTTTCCAACGCCGCCGAGTTTGCTCCAGAGTTCGTATGAGTGAGTTATGCCCTTTGGAAGTTGGGTTGTTGGCATAGGAAAGTTCACCCGAATTTGTAAGGGTATTTTGGTCTTTTCCCTAACCATTTCTTTTGGTTATATTAAGGGTCCCAGCAGATTTTAAATTAGTATTTCCTTTTTAAAAGTGAGTGTTAGGGTTGTGAGTGAAGAGAGAAAGAAGAAGAGAAGCTAAGTTCGTCGAGATCGTCGTGGATTTCGTCAGGGGTGATCCCTATTAAGGTATGTGAGATCATACTGTTGGGTTGGTCCATTCCCCCACACGCCAAACTCGTTTTACTTTCCGAGAAAAAGATTGGTTGTGTTTGTTGAATTCTTGTGGTTGTGTTGAAGTTTCTTGTTAATTGGGTACATGTTTCCGGATGGAATTCTGAGTTAAATCTATTGTATATTAAGGGTTTTTATGATCCCAAGTGTTTGAGGAAAGAACCTTTGAAGTTAAGAGGGTTTAGAGTTGGAAAAATGAAGGAGAAAAATCGGGTAGCTTCCATGAAACAAGTCCGCGTCGCGGAGTTGTTCCTTCTGTGAACAAAAATCTGCTCTGCGTCGCGGACAGGACGCGGACTCCACTGTTTCAAAATGAATTTCGCGAACTTTTATTTAGGAGCATCTTCGCATCGCGGACTTGTTCCAAAATGGTGTTTTCGTAAATTTTCTCAAGTTTAGCTAATCGAAACTATGCATAAACATCAAGAGATCTTTTCTATCACAAATCATGAACCTTGAATCCATAATCCAATTCAAGGAAAAGTTAGGATCAAAGTCAAGTGAAGTTAGGAAGCAAGTCAAAGCAAGTTTTTTAAAGTTTTTTTAAGAGTCTTTACTAAACGTCTAAACTTCGTTTTAAGGCTTAAGTTTCAAGCAAAGTAAAGAGTATAGAGTTGAGTTCTTTTTCTCAAGAGTTACTAGGGAACTATGTATTCCCCAAAGAAGTTTATAAATGTTTTTTTCTTTACATTTGAGTAAGAAAGGAACTTTGTTTTCCAAGACAGCCTTTGGGCTAAGCTTTGAGCAATTATCTCAAACTAAAGAAAGATGTGTTTAAAACACTTATGAGCTAAAGTATTTTGGGAGTAGTATTGAGCACCGAATTGGGGACGCAAGTTCATATTAACTCAACTCTCCATAAGAACCATGTAGCCAAACATGGGACTTAACGGGTCATTCTTTTTAAATGATCACGTAAGATTAAGCTAGTGGATTCACTAAGTTAAGTAAGGTCCTATATCACGACAAGGTATAGGATGGTCCTTGGGCAACATGAGGTAAAACGTTGTATCATCACTAGGGCTCATAGTGGTGGTTGTCGGTTACAGAATCTCCCACTAAAGTTATATTACTTTTGTATGAGTAAAGTTGAGTTTGTTATTGCTTTATCCTTAACGAACTAAGTTGTTTACACTGTTTTACAAGATTTATATATATTGCATGTGTCTTATTGCTTTATATTGAGTTCGGTTATTCATGAATTGAACAGAGCCAAGGTAAGAGTTCCTTTGTACTCCTTTCTAGCTTAAATTGTTGTTTAGCTTTCCAGCTCGCATACTCGCACATTCAATGTACTGATGCCAGTTGACCTGCATCTTATGATGATGCAGACGTAGGTACCCAGGATCAGCATCCAGTACGCCGTTGATCCAGCTGAGCACTCCAGAGTCAGTGGTGAGCCTTCTTGCCTTTCGGAGGACTCTGTTATTTGGTGTTCATAGTTTTGTTTTATCAGGATGTTGCGGGGTTTACCCCAACATCCATCTTAGTGTTGTAGAGGCTTCATAGATAGTCAGTCAGTCAGTTAGTATTGAATCTCTCATCTATGTATATATGTAAATATTCTATTTTGAGGCACGAGTTGCCTTTTGGCATGTTATGCATCAGTTAGGTTGTTTTATAACCTTTTATTGCATTAAGTTATTCTGTTGAGTTAGGTTTCTGCTGAGTTGAGAAAGTCAGGCCAAGGGTTCGCTTGGGGCCAGCAATGGTCTTCGAGTGCCGGTCCCGCCCAGGGTGTAGGCTCGGGGCATGACAAACTTGGTATCAGAGCTCAGAGTTCAAGAGTCCTAGGGAGTCTATGAAGCCGTGTCTATAGAGTCATATTTATCGGTGTGAAGCGCGCCACATCTATAATTGGGAGGCTACGACACTTAGGAGGATTTCTCATTTCTTTCACCCTTATCTCGTGCGTTAGAGTTTATCTCTAAAAAGTTTCTTGCTAATTCATGCTTGCACGTGTTTCAGATAGTCATGCCTCCACGAAGAGTTGGCAGAGGGCATCTTCTTAGGCGTTATGTTAAGGAGCAAGAGTTACCTTATGCACCTGGAGTGCAACATCAAGGGGAAATTTATAATGTTGAGTTCAGAGAAGCAATTAGGATTTTGAGTCAAGCTGTAACTAATCAGATTGGTAAGCAAAGGGGAGCTCGGCATGAAGAAGCTGGCACTTCAAGGATTCGTGAGTTCTTGGGGATGAATCCTCCGAGCTTCATGGGTTTGAGCACTACTGAGGATCCAGAGAACTTCATTGAGGAGTTGAAGAAGGTTTTTAATGTTATGCATGTGGTAGATAATGAAAGAGTTGAACTAGCTACGTATCAATTGAAGGATGTTGCTAGAACTTGGTTTGACCAGTGGAAATGGGGCAGAGCTGAGGATGCACCACCTGCGAGTTGGGCTTGTTTTGAGGAAGCCTTCTTGGGGCCTTTCTTTCCTCGAGAATTGAAAGAGGCCAAGGTATGTGAGTTCCTCACACTTAAGCAGGATTCTTTGAGTGTTCATGAGTATGAGTTGAAGTTCACCCAACTATCTCGTTATGCTCCGGAAATGGTTGCGGACATGAGGAGTAGAATGAGCTTGTTTGTTGCTGGGCTGTCTCGTCTGTCGAGTAAGGAAGGTAGGGCTACAATGCTTATCAGGGACATGGACATATCAAGGTTGATGATTTATGTGCAGCAGGTTGAGAAAGAGAATCTGAGAGACATGGAAGAGTTCAGAAATAAGAGTGCTAAGACCGGTAATGAGTCCGGGCAGTAGAAAGGTAATGCGAACCGTCCATCCTTTCAACAAAGGCAAAAGAGACCTGCTCCATCATCTGCTAGGGCACCTGTACCCAGATATAAAGGTGAATATAATGGCCAGAATTCAAAGGACTTCAAGGCTAGACCAGCACAGTCTTCGGGTAGTGTGGCACAAAGAGGTAGTTCGATTCCTGCATGTGCTAGGTGTGGTAGAACCCACCCGGGTAAATGTCATGATGGACAGATAGGTTGTTTTAAGTGTGGGGAAAAAGGGTCACTTCATGAAGGAGTGCCCTAAGAATAGGAAAGCTAGTGAAAATCTGGGCAATAGGGCCTAATCTTCATCAGTTGCTCCCCTAGACAGGATGGCACCTAGAGGAGCTACTTCTAGTACTAGCGGAGGAACAAACCGCCTTTATGCAATCACTAGTCACCGTGAGCAAGAGAATTCTCCAAATGTTGTCACTGGTATGATCAAAGTCTTTGCTTTTGATGTGTATGCTTTGCTAGACCCAGGAGCAAGTTTATCTTTTGTAACTTTTTATGTTGCAAATAAGTTTGATGTTCTTCCTGAAAGACTTTGTGAACCCTTTTGTGTTTCTACACCTTTTGGGGAGTCTATTCTAGCAGGACGAGTCTATTGTGATTGTCCTGCTTCTATCAATCACAAGAGCACCATGGCTGATTTGGTTAAGTTAGACATGGTAGATTTCGATGTCATTTTAAGTATGGATTGGCTTCATGCCTGTTATGCATCATTAGATTGTAGAACTCTAGTGGTCAAGTTTCGGTTTCCAAATGAGCCAGTCATAGAGTGGAGTAGTAGTACAACAGTGCCTAAGGGTCTTTTCATTTCGTACCTTAAGGCAAGAAAGTTAGTTTTGAAGGGTTGTGTCTATCACTTAGTCCGAGTTCATGACTCTAGTGTTGAGATACCTCATTTTCAGTCAGTTCCTATAGTAAGAGAGTTTCCAGATGTTTTTCCTGATGATCTACCCGGAATTCCTCCTGAGAGAGAAATAGATTTCGGCATAGACCTCATTCCTGATACTCGTCCCATCTCTATTCTTCCATATAGAATGGCACCAGCAGAGTTGAAAGAGTTGAAAGAGCAGTTGAAAGATCTCCTAGATATGGGTTTCATTCGACCAAGTGTCTCACCTTGGGGCGCTCCGGTCTTCTTTGTGAGAAAGAAAGATGGTTCCCTTAGGATGTGTATAGACTACCGCCAGTTGAACAAGGTTACCATCAAGAATAAGTACCCTCTTTCGAGGATTGATGATCTTTTCGATCAGCTTCAGGGTTCCACCTGTTTTTTGAAAATTGACCTCAGATCAGGCTATCATCAATTAAAAGTTAGGGAATGTGATATTCCAAAGACAACTTTCAGAACCAGATATAGTTATTATGAGTTTTTGGTCATGTCTTTTGGTTTGACTAATGTACCAGCAACTTTCATAGACCTTATGAATAAAGTCTTCAAACCTTATTTAGATATGTTTTTGTTATCGTTTTCATTGATGACATACTAATCTATTCAAGGAATGAAGAAGATCATGCTAGTCATCTCAGAATAATTCTTCAGACTTTGAAAGATAAGGAGTTGTATGCCAATTTCTCTAAGTGTGAGTTTTGGCTTGAGTCTGTGGCATTCCTAGGCCACATTGTGTCTGGTAATGAAATTAAATTTGATACTCGGAAAATTGAGGCAGTGCAGAATTGGCCTAGACCCACATCTCCAACTGATATTAGGATTTTCTTGGGTTTAGCTGGCTATTATAGAAGGTTTGTAGAGGGGTTCTCGTCTATTGCATCTCCTTTGACCAAGTTGACTCAGAAGGCAGTGAAATTTCAATGGTCTGAAGCTTGTGAGGAAAGCTTTCAGGAATTGAAAAAGAGGTTGATTACTGCTCCAGTTTTGACTTTACGAGAAGGTACTCAAGGTTTTGTAGTGTATTGTGATGCATCTAGAGTTGGTTTGGGTTGTGTCTTAATGCAGAATGACAAAGTTATAGCTTATGCCTCCAGACAGTTGAAGGTTCATGAGAAGAACTACCCAACCCATGACTTAGAGTTGGCTGTTGTAGTGTTCACTTTGAAGATATGGCGTCATTACTTGTATGGTGTGCATGTTGACATATTCACTGATCACAAGAGGCTTCAATATGTGCTTACTCAGAAAGAGCGTAATCTCAGACAGAGGAGGTGGTTATAATTACTCAAGGACTATGACCTGAGTATTCTTTACCATCCAGTTAAGGCTAATGTTGTTGTTGATTCCTTAAGAAGGTTGTCTATGGGTAGCACCGCCCATATTGAAGAAGGAAAGAGAGAGTTAGCAAAAGATGTGCACAGACTGGCACGCCTGGGAGTCAAACTTATAGATTCCGCATAAGGAGGAATAGCGGTGACGAGCGGGGCTGAGTCATCTTTAGTGTCAGAAGTGAAAGAGAAACAAGACCAAGATCCTATTTTGCTTGAGTTGAAGGCAAATGTTCAAAAGCAAAGAGTATTAGCTTTTGAACAAGGGGGAGATGGTGTATTGAGGTAGCAAGGTAGATTGTGTGTACCTATGGTAGATGGACTCCAAGAGAGGATTATAGAGGAAGCTCATAGCTCCAGATATTCCATTCATCCGAGTTCCACAAAGATGTATCATGACTTGAGAGAAGTTTATTGGTGGAATGGCATGAAGAAAGACATTAATGAATTTGTTGCTAAATGTCCAAATTGCCAGCAAGTGAAAGTTGAACACCAAAGGCCCGGTGCTTTGGCTCAAAATATAATGTAAGAAATGCCTGTTCTAGCAAAAAAAAAAAGAATAACTAGTATATAAATATCACACACACATATTTCTCTTGCTTAGTAAGCTATATGGAAAAGGTACGGACCTTATAGATACAATACATCTATTTGTGACTCTCGCCTCCCCTACTTTAAAAGTTACATATATCAGGTCTAGTTCTTTTTTCGCTTCCAAAATATCACCATCGAAGATAGAAAACTAGTATATGTTGTTAGCGAAATAATTAGACTTTTCAAATAAAATATGCACTCTATACAAAAGATGAATCTTCAGTCACATACAACAGTTAACAAAATCAAGTCACAATTAGAAACTCAACCTAATAACCTTTCACTGATTGTACATAAGAAAACAGATCAGATTAAGAAACTTTTAAACTATCTAATGTTAGAAAATCAGAAGAACAAGAAGAAGAGTAACTTAAATAAAACAATAAAAAATCCATCTATATAGTTTATGGAATTCGAAACAATAGAAACTTGATTAGAAGAAAAAGCAAACCTATATCTGTTTTACCGAGCAGGTGAGCAGCAACTAAACGAATAAGAAGACAGAGCTGCGATTGAAAGTACTTTGATGTTTAGATTGGGTCGGACGATGTAGTTGAGAAACAACGATCGATTGAGCAGCTATAGGAAGCTGCGACCAGGAGCTGAAGAGTTTTTTTCCTTTTTACGTTTTACGTAAGGGTTTTTCCTTTTTGGCTAAAAAAGAACTGGCGCCTAAATTTTGGTGAAAAAACAAAAGTTTTTTTTAATTCTTTAATATTAAATTTTGGCTAGAATGGCTGAAAGTCGGGCGCTAAATTTTTTTATTACAATTTGGGACCAGTTAATATGTTATTTAGGGACCGGATTAAGTATCTTCGCAATAGAATATACAAATAAAGACCAGAATATAATCTCATTTCAATACATATATCTTTAGAGACGGAATTAGTAGCTCGTCCCTAAATCCTGATCTTAAATAAGCATTTTTCTTGTAGTGGCTCCTAATTCATTTGTAACACACCTCTAACTTGCCTTCCCATCTTCAAACGCATTTGTTCTTCTTTCTCTCTTGTAGAATTTCACTTGTACTCTTTTGGAGTGAAATAAATATTGGTTGGTTGTGTCCGAGGAGTAGGCAAAAGAAAACAAAATTTTGCCGAACCTCATAAATTTCTGGTGTTCCTTTTATTGTTGTCTCATTTACTATCTATTAGCTACCTTTAGATATAGCAGTTGTGATTTCATCACTCTCTATATATTCGGCTTCCGAAATAGTAACATCTTTGTATTTGATAAATTTAATGAATACAGATGGACAAGAAAAGATTGTGAAGTATGAAATTGAAGCCATCGATCGTTATAAGAAATCAATAAGCAGGAAGTGATGGGTGGAGATTTGTTAGATTTCTATAGTTCCTTTACGTTCGTATCATCCTGTGAACAACAATGAATTACATGGACATTTGAGTATGAAAAGAAAATTGAAGACAACCCAGTGCCCCTTAAATTCTTGGGTTTTATTCTTAATGCGACCAAGGATATTGAGGGTCACTTTCTCAAAAAATAGAAAAAATATATTGTTTTATATATGTTTGTGTGTCTACACAAATAAACATGTGTGTTTTCAATGAATAAATGGAATATTTGCTAGTTCTAGCTAGCGTGTGAAATAAATAATTAATATTGTGTTTGAAGAATACAGTAAATAAATGTTTTCTTTATCCTAATTTATGTGACATTTTTTTTATTTTGAGAGTCAAACAGTTTAAGTTTGACTGAACCTTTACGCGTGGAATCTTCGATTTTCTTGAAATAAATTTATATATTTGTAAATTACGTAAAAAGTACTATAAGTCACAATAATTAGCAATACAAAATAATTAAAGGATATATGAAAAATTTACGGTCAAAGATAGACTTGTTTGAGTATCGAAATCTGAAAGTTACCACATAAATTGGGACGGAAGGAGTAATTAATATTGTGTTTGAAGAATATACTATATATGTCAATCTTCGTTTGTGGATATATTTCCTATAATGAGTAACTGTTAGTTAGTATCTTGTCATCAGTGGCGTAGCCAGGAATCTTATGAAGGGGGTCCAAACTTTGAATAGTATTTTAAAAAAAAAAACGATGATTTATAGAGATTCTATTTTTAATAATATTATGATATAATTTGGGTAAATGAGTCTCCTATTTATAGAGAAAGAAAACATTATTCCAAAAGGAAAATGTATTAAAATTTAAAAAAAATCTTATTCCACAAAGAAAAATGTATTAAACTATAAGGAAATCTTATTCCACAAGGAAAAGGTATTAAAATTTAAGGATTTTTTTTCAATTAAAACCTTATTCCAAAAGGAAAATGTATTAAAGTTTAAGAGAAAGGTATTAAAATATAAGGAAATCTTATTCCACAAGGAAAATGTATTAAAATTTAAGGAAATAATTCAATTTTAATTAAAAAAAAATCCTTATTGGAGGTGAGATTTGAACTTGGGTCACTTAAGACAAGCATGACACTATTTACCATCAAGCTACTGAACATTTATGTTACGCATGTTGATTTACTTACAAACTTCAAGAAAGCAAAATAATTATAGAAAAATGAAAACGCTTATGTGGGGAATTGAACTGGGGCAATGAGTGGGCTTGTGATAGCTCTTGCCATCTCCACTATGGGTCACTTTGTTATTTCAGAGTGTCCAAAATACCATATATGCCAATATAAGTCAAAACTTTACGTGTATATATTGTATAATTTTTCGACGAAGGGTGTCTAATTGGACACCCTGGGGACAAGGTGGCTCCGCCCCTGCTTGGCATGAACCGAAAGTGGATCATGATGACGCCTACCATAAACCCCCCAGATGGCAAGCCAAAACTCAAAACAAGCGATAAACGAAAACTAGAATATAACTACGCGGAATCAATATAGACAGAGAATAGGGTCATGCATAGATATGTACATAATGGTACAAAATATACAACAAGAGCCCAAAAATGATCAACAAAGACAAATATACATACGAACTAAATCTCGAACCTACTGTCACTGATACAAGAGTGTCCAAGTACAGAAAGGGACTATCTACAACAGAATGACAGATCTGTCTAGTCAAAGTACAAAGTACATAGGCAGAATAAAAAAAGGAAAGATGCAAGTCTCCAGACGCCAAGCGATCACCACAATCCAATCAGCAACGGCCATGGGAGATCAGAAAGTAGTGAGAGTGACTCGTACCAAAACACAAGTAATTAGAAGGTATCATAGGCAGACGAGCACAGATAAAAAACATATAAATATAAGAGTCACGATAGTGCTAACTCTGCGAATTCATCAACTAACTATAGTCATACACAAGTACCGATAATGGAGATGAGTGAAATGAACATGGCTAGCTTCCCAAGGCAGCAAAAGAACCTTTCATTCTTGATAAAAGATAAGTCTCGCGTATAAGGTTTAAAGTTGATTAGTCATTTTGTTGTTGGTTAATCTTCTATTCTTGTTGTAGTAATGATGGGCAGTAAGTTGGTTTTTATGCTATTAGCCCATTTTTTATGGATAGTTTCTATCCATGTGTTGTAATTAAATCTTTGGATGATATATGCAACACCTCCACTGCTACTGAAAAATTTATCAAAAAAAAGTTGAATTTTTGAGTTATAAGGAAGCTAAGTTTGACTATGGACAATTTTTTATGAAGGAAAACTAGTACTATCAGTGATTTGATAATTCCAACAGGCTCAAAACGTGCTTTATGATTAGTTTGTGTTTAGAGGGTCTTGGATGAGTTTCATATGTTCAATTGAAGATAGGTGATTTGATGTTGTTAAACTTAAATGATAACACATGAAATGGAATCAATAGTATGTTTCATTTTTTAGAACGATCAGAAAAAAAAATCATTCCATTTTTAGTTCATATGAGGGAAATATGACTATTTTAGGGTGTGTTTGTTACGAAGGAAAATGTTTTCTTGGAAAACAAGAGGATTTGTAACTTATTTTCTCATGTTTGGCTGGTGAATAAAAAATATTTTTTGAAAAAGATTTTTTAATGTTTGGTTGGTGAATGTATTTTTTTTCCATAAAATATCTTTTATTTTTGACTTGAGACTAAAAAATATACCTTAGAAAAATAATTTATGATCTGAAAATCAACCCCGATAATTGATCTAGGACCTGACCTTGACACTCAAACTGGGACAAAACCTCGATGACCGTTTCAAAATCCGACTGAGTGGCAGAGGAGGGGTGGCTTAAAAAGAGGAAACTTATAAAAATTTGAAATATTTTTCAAAAATAATTTTTGAATTTTTTTTTAATTGGGGGGGGGGGGGGGGTGTTGTAAAAGCTTGGGATGGGGGGAGAGGGTAGCCTTGTTTGGGATGGGGGAGTGACGTAAAAAATAAAATAAAAAATAAATTTGAAATATTTTTCAAAAACAATTTTTTTGGGGGTAGGGGTGGTAGGGGTTGGCGAAGTAAAAAGAATCTTAAAATTTGAAATATTTAGCGGTGAGATAAAAATTGCCACAGTTGTATTTAGCTTTTGTGGCGACTATATTGACATCCTATGTGATGTCTTGCAATTTGAAATCACTATGAAGAAGCTTGGAATTGGAATTAGTCATTTTTGGAAAAATTCAAAATCTGGAAATTTGCTGGGTATGGAAAAAAAATGTGTTTTTGGTCAACTTTGAACGGTAATAACTCCTAGCTCAGGATGAATTGGGTGTGGTTCCAATTATGTTTGGAAATACCTTGGAATGATCTTTCCAACGCCGCCGAGTTTGCTCAATTTCGAGTTCGTATGAGTGAGTTATGCCCTTTTGGAAGTTGGTTGTTGGCACAGCCGCACAGGACAGTTTAGTCCGAATTTGTAAGGGTAAATTGGTCTTTTTCCTAACCATTTCTTTTGGTTATATTAAGGTTTTAGACTGATTTTAAATCAGTTTTCCCTTTTTAAAAGTGAGAGTTAGGGTTTTGGAGGGAAGAGAGAAAGAAGAGGAGAAAGAGAAGAAGAAGCAAGGATTTCGACAAGATCGTCGTGGATATCGTCGGGGGTGATCCCTACTAGGTATGTGAGATCATAGTGTTGGGCTGGTTCTTTCCCCCACACGCCAAACTCGTTTTTAATTCCGAGAAAGATTTGTTGTGGTTGTTGAATTCTTGTGGTTGTGTTGTTGAAGTTTCTTGTTGGTTTAGTACATGTTTCCGGTTGTGATTTTGAGTTGAATCTATTGTATATTAAGGGTCTTTATGATTCTAAGTGTTTGCTGCTGGAACCTTTGAGGTTGAGAGGGTTTAGAGTTGGAAAGAAACAAGGGGAAAAGTCAGATTTTTGGGAGAAAAGGGCTGGGCTGTCGCGCCAGCCAGCGCACCCAAAAAAGGGACGCTGAACTTTCCCCTTGGGGCAGAGCGCCTGGCAGAACGCCCAGCAGGCCCCTCTGAAGTTTGAGGGGGCGCCTCTTAGAGCGCCAAGGACGCCAATCCTTCCCCTTACCTTTCATTTTTCATATCCTTTCATTTCCCACTTTTTCATACATGTTCCTTGGTAAAGTACCTATGTTTTATAATTGTTTCTAATACTTTAAGGTACATCCCAAACTCATCCATAAACGTGTGATCATACACCTTGAATTCATAATCCAATTCGAGGAAAGTTAGGATCCAAGTCAAGTGAAGTTAGAGTCAAGTTTAAAAGTTAAGAAGCAAGTCTTTAAAAAAAAATTTCAAGAGTCTTTATTGAACATTTTACCTTCATTTTAAGGCTCAAGTTTCAAGTTGAGTAAAGGGTATAGAGTTTCAAGTTGAGTAAAGAGTATAGAGTTGAGTTCATTTCTCAAAAGTTATTAGGGAATTAAGTATTCCCAAAGAAGTTTATAAATGTTTTTACATTTGAAGTAAGAAAGGAACTATGATTTCCAAAAGAGCCTTTGGGCTAAGTTTTGAGCAATTATCTCAAACTAAAAGAAAGAAGTTTGTGTTTAAAACACTTATGAGCCAAAGTATGTTTGGGAGTAGTATTGAGCACCGAATTGGGGAAGCGAGTTCATATTAACTCAACTCTCCATAAGAACCATGTAGCCAAACATGGGATTTAATGGGTCATACTTTTTAGATGATCACGTAAGTTAAGCTAGTGGATCCACTAAGTAAAGTAAGGTCCTATATCACGGCAAGGTATAGGATGGTCCTTGGGCAACGTGAGGTAAAACGTTGTATCATCACTAGGGGCTCATAGTGGTGGTTGTCGGTTAAAGAATCTCCCACAAAAGTTATATTACTTTTATATAAGTAAAGTTGAGTTTGTTATCGTTTTATCCTTAACGAACTAAGTTGTTTACACTGTTTACAAGCTTTATATATTGCATGTGTCTTATTGCTTTATATTGAGTTCGGTTATTCATGAGTTGAACAGAGCCAAGGTAAGAGTTCCTTTGTACTCCTTTCAAGCTTAAGTTGTTGTTTACCTTTCCAGCTCTCATACTCGTACATTCAATGTACTGATGCCAGTTGGCCTGCATCGTCTTATGATGCAGACGCAGCTACCCAGGATCAGCATTCAGCACGCCGTTGATCCAACTGAGCACTCCAGAGTCAGTGGTGAGCCTCTTTGCATTTCGAAGGACTCGGTTATTTTGTTTTCTTCAGTTTTGCTTTATTAGGATGTTGCGGGGTCTGTCCCAACATCCATCTCAGTGTTATAGAGGCTTCATAGACAGTCAGTTAGTATTGAGTCTCTCATCTATGTATATATGTAAATATGCTATTTTGAGACTCGAGTTGCCTTTTTGGGCCAGATTTTATCAGTTAAGTTGTTTTATGTCCTTGCATGGCATGGAGTTATTCTGTTGAGTTAGGTTTTCGCTAAGTTAAGAAAGCCAGGCCAAGGGTTCGCTTGGGGCCAGCAATGGTCTTCGAGTGCCGGCCACGTCCAGGATGTAGGCTCGGGGAGTGACATCCTACCTTTAATTTAGCAGCGACTTGGGTCAAAATGTGTGTTGTAAAAGTTTTTTTTCTAGCGTACTCACTTATCTTTGGCGGTAAAAAATAATAGCGGTACAGATGTGTGTTTATTGTGGTGAGTTTCTTGATGTTGTCACAAATAACCTTTAGTTAAGGAAGTACTAGCGGTATGTACTTGAACATATAAATAAATTGAGTTTTGTAAAGTGATCCTCAAGATAGGAAAATATATTATATGTTAGTTATTACCCAATAAATTTTTTTTCACTACCCGTCCAAAATTATATTGCATATAATAATATTACTTATCCTATTAAAAAAAATATACCACATAAGTTGAGACATTAAAAAAATATCATGCAATGGTGCACTCATGGTCTAAAATTCCTAGTGGACCCAAACCTAATAGTTTGTTTGGTAAAAATTGAATTATGTTTTGACTTTTGACACACTAATGAAATTGTGTACTTGAATAAATAAATAAATTGTGTTTTGCAAAGTGATCCTCAAGAAAGGAAAATATATCTAAGCCAATTTTTACCCAATAATTCCTTTTGTGCACTACCTGTCCAAAATTCTAGCTCAAAAACCACACTTGCTCAAATTGCTATATATACCATGGCAATTATTCCCAGCCCTTTTGTGATTTCATTGAGAAGAAATAAGCTAGAACTGAATGATAGTTCCACAAAATAAAACACCTCATGAAATGTTACATCTTTCAGATATAGATGATCAAGAAAGTCTTCGTATTCAAATGCCGCTATTGATGTTTTACAAATACAATTCTTCAATGGAAGGGAAAGATCCTGCAAAAATCATCAAAGATGGATTATCTAATACGCTTGTGCTTTACTATCCATTAGCTGGTAGGATAGTTGAAGGACCTAATAGGAAGCTCATGGTAAATTGTAATAGTGAAGGAATCATGTTTATTGAAGCCGATGCTAATGTGGAGCTTGAGAAATTAGGAGACTCTATAATACCACCATGTCCATACATTGAAGAGCTACTATACAATGAGCCAGGATCTGATGGGATTATTGGTTGTACATTGATGTTAGTTCAAGTAATCAATCAATATTTAATTAAATATATATATATATATAGTAACAATAATAAATATGATTATTTATAATCAGAACTCTATAAATGTTGCTAAAGACCTTAGCGACTATAGATGTAATGACATTATACTCAATTGCCGCTAAATATTTTTATGACAATGTTAGGAAGATCTATTGCAACAAAATATCTCTTTTGTTGTAGTGATACCTCTTTCAATTCGGGTTGCTTGATATTACATCTAACCATCATTATAAACTAAATACACATTTATCAACCCACGACTTTGGTCCTTTGGTAATGGTGTGGTGTGTGATGTATCTGTTAGATATGTTGTAGATAGTAAAATTCACATAGAGAAAATAATAATCAAGGCCGAAAAATATGCAACAATCGTATTTATTGATTTTAGAATATGAGTGTTACAATATCTATTATTCCTCTGATTTGTCTTTTCAGATATAAATTTAAGGGATCCTGAGCTTGATCTTGAATCTTGAATTTGTTCTTGATCATGGATTCAAGGGCTTCTAGGCTTGTTCTTGAATCTTTGTTGAACTTGAACTTGATCTTGAATTCAAGGGCTTATGAGCTTGATCTTGAATTTTGAATTTGTTCTTGAACTTGATCTTGGATTCAAGGGGTTTGGAGCTTATTCTTGAATATTTGATGAACTTTAAATATATCTTGATCTTGATCTTGATCTTGACTTATACTTGAATTCAAGGGCCATAAAGCTTTTTCTTGAATCTTTGATGAACTTGAAATAATCTTTATTTTGACTTAGAATTGAATTCAAGGGATTCGGGCTTGTTCTTGAAACTTGTAGTCATGATCTTTATTTATTGATTTAATGAACTTGATAGGGACTTGAACTTGATGATCTTGATCTTGACTTTTACTTGCAGGATTCCAGGGATTTGGAGCTTGTTCTTGAATCTGGTGGTCTTGATCTTGATCGTTTTGAACTCGAATGCATGAATTCTTGAACTTGTAGCTTGTAGAGAAATCTACGATTTTTCATCCACAAGGTCTCTTTAGCTTCTTGTTAGAATTCTTGTTTTTCTTTTTTTGAATAATGAGGACCTTTATTTATAGTTGTGGAATAGAGGAGTTATGATGAGAACAGGTTTCCCTTTGTCCAAATAGATTTAAGTGACATGTCACATGAGTTTTACGAAGTGGGCTTGTCATTTTGACAATTGACCTGATCCTATTGATTTTTTTGTTTGACTTGGCGTGCCATGTCATTTGACATGTGGCACCAAACTGGGCCTCTAGAATGAGATGACATTGGGCTTAACAAACTGGACTCATCTATTGTAGCCCAAATTAATTAATTTGAACTTTAATTAAATCCATATTTATTGGACTTTAAATAATTGACCAAATTATATTAATCATAACATTTATATGGACTAATATATTAATGAATTTAATATAATCTGAATCATTTTATCAATTTATATTTAATAAATTTTAAATGCCCCCTTCTTCAAATCTTGTCAAAATATTTTATTTTTTCAAGACTAGACTTGAAGTATTTTACTTACCCAATCGAAACACTTTAGATTTGAATTACATATTATCATCATTTCTTCAATTTGGATGGGGTTGACTTTCTTGAGCATTTAATGCTTAAGCCCCAACCCTTACATTATATAAAGTGTGATAACGCCACCACCTCTTCTTATTAGAAGAATATAACTGATCTTCTCAATTTGAGTTTGTTTTGGAGAAGGGGAAAGCCACCCATGCAACTCTATTAAAGGACATCTCTTTTAGTTTGTGAACATTAACTCTGCTCTGTTGGCAAGTAAGTTATTTCTTTCTTATTTGCGTCTGCTTTTGTTTGTCTTGTCCTTTTCTTCATGTGTGTAAGATATTTCTCCACCCTTTACTTTTGCTTTTTTTTTAGTCAATGGAATTGATATTTGTTTTATGGATGGCGTGAAATGGAGAGTTTTATCATAACACCAAAATTTGATTTTAGGTGTGAAGTGATGTGTTTAACATTTTCGCCTTGAGATCACTAATTTGATTTTTTTATTGAGATCCTGAATACTTGATTATAAGATTTGAAGGACTGTGTTTAACGTTCCCATCTTGAGATCACTAATTTTAGGATTTATAAGATCTCAAATACTTAAGTATAAGGTGTGAAAGGATGTGTTTAATGTCACCGGCTTGAGATTATTAATTTGAGTCTTTATGAGATCTCAAATACTTAAGCATAAGGTGTGAAGGGATGTGTTTAATATCCCCGACTTGAGATTATTAATTCCAGGTTTTATGAGATATCAAATACTTAGGCATAAGGTGTGAAGGGATGTGTTTAATGTCCCCGACTTGAGATTATTAATTTGAGGTTTTATGAGATCTCAAATACTTAAGCATAAGGTGTGAAGGGATGTGTTTAATATCCCCGCCTTGAGATTAGTAATTTGAGGCTTTATGAGATCCCAAATACTTAAGCATAAGGTGTGAAGGGATGTGTTTAATATCTCTGCCTTGAGATTATTAATTTGAGGCTTTATGAGATCCCAAATATTTAAGCATAGGGTGTGAAATGATGTTTATAACGTCGCCTTAGGACATGAAAATCTAAAGATTCTTGTAAGGATAAATTCATGAAAAGATTGAGTTAAGGTGCAAAGGGACAAATATTGTCCATCTTAAGGCATGAAAATTTAGAGAACATTTTAAAGATAAATCCGTAAAAAGGTTAGCTTAAGGTGCGAAGGGACAATTTTATCCACCTTAAGAAATGAAAATTTAATAACTTGCATATATACTTGGAGGATTTGAAGACTTCTACTTGCATTGACCGAAGAATTTTGAAGACTTCAACTTTCATTTGGAGGATTTAAAGACTTCAACTTTCATTTGGAGGATTTAAAGACTTCAACTTGCCGACTTAGAGGATTTTAAGACTTCAACTCACATACTTGAAGCATTTGAAGAGTTCAACTTGCATATTTGGAGGATTTAAAGACTTTAACTTGCAGACTTGGAGGTTTTGAAGACTTCAACTTGCAGACTTGGAGTATTTGAAGACTTCAACTTGTCGACTTGAAGGATTTGAAGACTTCAACTTGTAGACTTGATGAATTTGAAGACTTCAACTTACAGACTAGAAGTATTTAAAGACTTCATCTTGCATACTTGAAGAATTTAAATACTTCTACTTGCATATTTGGAGGATTTATTGACTTGAACTTGAAGGCTTGGGAGTTTTGATGACTTCAACTTATAGACTTGGAGGATTTGAAGACTTCAACTTGCAGACTTGAAGGATTTGGAGACTTCAACTTGCATAATTGGAGGATTTGAAGACTTCAACTTGCATACTTAAAGGATTAGAAGACTCAACTTTCATACTTGGTTGAATTTGGAAACATCAACTGTTATTGGAAAAGTTCATGTTTTTTGGGGTCTGCCCCCATCGAGTCATCATCATTTTGTGCAAGTCTGAAGTTTGATGTGATATTACTTATAGCTTTAACTTTCATGTGGCAGATCAAGTGGAAACATGCAATTTTTTTATACTCATGCAACTGAGCCTAGAAGATGGTTCCAAGCATCTACGTACCTCAATAAAGATGATCAAGTCACAATGTAGTTCTGCGGATGTGACTCAAATTTGAGAACTTTGTAATTTGAAGATTAAATTGCAGTTTAGACTCATGCGATGATGAGCATTGGAATTTGCAGTTTATGCTCATGCAACTAGAAGCATTATAAATTGCAGTTTAGACTCATGCGATGATGAGCATTGGAATTTGTAGTTTATGCTCATGCGTTCAGGAGCACCGAGATATTAAAGATTCTTCAAAGTCATCTTTAGATGTAGACTTGCCCCCACTTTGGATTCCTCTAGATCTTCATCTTCGTAAGGTCCATAGATACGAGATCATTGATATCCTCTTATAGTCATGCTTAATTCCATTTCATGTCCATGAGTTGCTAACTTTGAATGTATTGGGTTTTAATCCTTGCAATATATAGTAAACACTCCAATGCATGCCTTGTATGCACATTTAAATGCTAGAAATTTCACTGAGGTGATCTTTGCAGTTGAGGCTCTAGCTTCTCCAACAATTGATAAAGTCAACAACTAGCTCGTCTTCACATTGGTGATCTTTGTTAGTTCAATCATACTAACGACACGTCTTGTGCTATAGAAAGATTGAGAAGTTCTTGCTCTAAGTGCTTCCAACAATCTATTGAACCAGGTTCGAGATTATTCGACACATGGCACTAAACTGCGCCTCTAGGATGAAATGACACTGAGCTTAACAAACTGGGATCATCTATTGTAGCCCAAATCAATTAATTTGGACTTCAATTAAATCCATATTTATTGGATTTTAAATAATTGACCTAATTATATTAATCCCATAACATTTATATGGATTAATATATTCATGAATTTAATATAATCCAAATCATTTTATATTATATTTAATGAATTTTAAATGATTACACATTCATCACAAATTTAAATTGTTTCCAAGTCACAAATTTTATATTTACTTCTTGTATTTCATTTTCTCTTCGTAATCATCAAAATTCCTAATTTTATATTCATTCATTTTATACACAGGTGACCCGTATTTGATGTGGTGGATTTGTTGTTGGATTCAGATTTAATCACACTATAATGGATGCTTATGGCTTCAAAATGTTTCTAAATGCATTAAGTGAATTAATTCAAGGAGCTTCTGCACCTTCTATTTTGCCAGTATGGCAGAGGGACCTTCTAAGTGCTAGGTCATTGCCATGCATTATATGCACACATAATGAGTTTGATGAGAATGTTGAGTCCAAAAATGCATGGATAGCTGTGGAAGACAAATTAATCCAACACTCGTTTTTCTTTGGAAATAAGGAGATTGAAGCCATTCAGGATCAATTAGAATCTGGTTATGGTTAAATTGGAAGATTTGAGTTACTAGTTGTGCTTCTATGGAAATATCGTACGATTGCACTTGATATAAATCCTGAAGAGAATGTTCGTTTGTCATACGCAGTTAGTGTACGCAAAGGACTGAGAAAAATGGAACTACCACTTGGATATTATGGCAATGCATTTGCAACTCCAGCAGCCATATCAAAAGCTGGATTGTTATGCTCAAATTCATTCACATATGCAGTTGAGTTGATTAAACAAGCTAAGAAATAGGTCAATGAAGAGTACATCAAATCCTTGGCAGATTACATGGTGATTAACGGGCGACGACCGTGGACCAAATCTTGGAATTTTCTCATATCAAATACTGCAATAATTGGTTTTGATGAAGTTGATTTTGGATGGGAAAAACCTATTTTGGGTGGTTTTGATAGAAGTCCTCTCTCTTTTGGCAGCTTTTTTTGGTCATTTAACAAGAACACAGGAGAGAAGAGTATTGTGATACCTATGGAATTGCCTCAACAAGCCATGGAAAGCTTTCAAGGTGTTATCAAGAATTTGACTAGTAAAAATGGAGAAAAGATCCAACTAAAATCAAACATTTAGGCTCTGAATTTGTATATGCCACAACCACACAAATATCTCAGGATTGTTTTAGACCAGAATTTTCAAAAGTCTTCCATTTTTTCTTAAATATTATGCCAAATCAAACCGTGTCCCATAAAATGGGACGAAGAGAGTATGTTACAAAAGAGATGAGCGTATCTGTTCCAAATAAGGTTTCTGTAAAATGTTATGATCAAGCGAATGTGGTATGTAGCTTGATGCATAATGTTGCCAGAAAAAGTTTTGGTGCCTTCATATTTATAAGTGCATCTATGTTTCCATAATTCCCAGCAAATCACAAAAGGAAGGCAATGAGAGTGGTCAATTCAGGCACTTTGCTGGTGGATTTAATACGCCACCATCTCATAAGTTTAGTACGAATGCTATCAGAATTAGGCCAGAGCAGTCCCAAAGTATATTGAAAAAAATTCAAACTTTCTCCGCTATTTGACCATAGCTAAACAGGTGGTTGATGTCCTCATTCATTCCATTGTGACAACAAATACATTTGGAAGGTCCTTGCACACCAAACCGAGATAATGAATCATCCGTAGCGAACTTATTGTTAAGGAGTCTCTAAGCATATGAAAGGAAATTTTCTATGCCAAATATTTTTAGAAGTCGGGGAGGAGCCATTAGATTGTGTAAGAGGATTCCAGGCAGATTTTGAGGAGAAAGAACATGTGTGTTCAGGTGTCCAGACAGCATGGTCTTGATTACCTGCAAAAATCTTGATAGTTAAAATGGGAGCAACTAAATCAGAAGATAAAATTTCATGAAGCTTACTAGTGTTCCAGTGATTAGAATTGATAAAGTCAGAGACTTCAGTATTCTTTGGATGAGTACTTTGGTCCACCAACATAAGTTGATTTTTTAAGGACTTAAATTTTGAATTTCCAGAAGAGCATGGCTTTATTCAAGAATCATTTTTTCATTAGCTAATAATAAATCTTTTAAAAGACAAGTGCCTTAGTTGTTATGCATTTAGTCATATAATTATCTTAAAGCAAGAGAGGTAGTGGACTAGTAGTTGAGAATTTAAAATTTAGGAGTTTGGTAACCAACAAACTAGTTCTTAAATTGTCTGAAAGTTTTCTCATTGGAAATGGAAAATTCCAAAAAGCAACAATTACTTTTCCCTTTTTACACTTTCAAAGAAGAATAGTTTATGGAATTATCAGAGCTTCACTACTTTTAAGTCTTTAAAATAAAATGCTATCATTTTGACCCCACTCTTCTTATTCTTAAGCCAAAATGCAGGGCTTATAAATCTCAGTGAATATACTACTTGGAACAAAACAACCAAATTCTCCATTGCATCTTTCATTTACACATCAAAACCTACATTATATTGCCGCTCTTTCAAGTTTCATTTTCACACCAAATTCACCAACGCATATCCTTTTTAAAATTTCACTTCATACTAATAAAACAAATAGCAGAGTTTAGACTTGAGAGATCATAGCTATGGATTTCCAATCTAAAGTTGGGTTTCTCATTTACTACAAGAGAAACATCAAATCTCTGGATAAAGAATCTGATAAGCTGGAGAATATCAAAAGTGGGGTGCAGCAAAGAGTGGAGGCTGCCCAGAGAAACTTACAAGTCATTGCTCCCAGTGTTGAGGCTTGGTTAACTAGTGTTGATACCACTATTGCAGATGTGGCTACTACATTGCGACGTAGAGCTGAGGTTGAAAGAGGTTGGTGTCCAAACTTGATGTCTTGTTACTTGCTGAGCAAGAGATCTAAGGAAATTGAACTGGATGTGATTGGTCTTCAAACTGAAAGCAACAATTATGTGGATTTTTCCTATCCTGCACCACCGCCTGCTGTTGAAAATGAAATTGTACATGGTGAGGAGTTTGACTCCAGAAAACAGAAGGAGGAAGAGGTCATG
The DNA here is from genome assembly GCF_900185275.1 of Solanum verrucosum. Taxonomy (NCBI): domain Eukaryota; kingdom Viridiplantae; phylum Streptophyta; class Magnoliopsida; order Solanales; family Solanaceae; genus Solanum; species Solanum verrucosum. The sequence goes on from NW_026020285.1 coordinate 292,135, forward strand.
GAAGCTTTGAGAGATGAGGGGGTCACTATTATTGGGATATGTGGTATGCCTGGTGTTGGTAAGACAACACTGGCTGAGAAAATCAGAAAAAGGGAAAAACAAGAAAGGTTGTTTGATGATATTGTCATGCTAACTGTCAGTCAACAACCAGACTTGAAAAATATTCAGGGTGAGATTGCGAGAAGCATCGGTCTGACGTTAGAAGGGGACGATTTGTGGCAGCGTGGAGATGTGCTGTGTTCAAGGTTAATGGGTCAGGAAAGTGTCCTTATAATCCTGGATGATATTTGGGAGGCTCTTCATGATCTAGAGAAACTTGGAATTCCCAGCGGTAGCAACCACAACCATCGATGCAAAGTGACATTCACAACGCGTCGCCGAGATGTTTGTCAAGCTATGGAAGCTCATAAGATCATGGAAGTTGGGACCTTATCTAAAGAGGAAGCATGGATCCTTTTCAGGCAGAAATCTGGTAATTCAATTGATGATCCGTCTCTTCATGACATAGCAAAAGAGGTTGCCAAAGAATGCAAGGGGCTGCCGATTGCTATTGTTACAGTTGCAAGAGCACTAAAGTTTAACAGCAGGCCTTCATGGGAGGATGCCCTTTTAGAATTACAAAGATCTGCACCAATTAATATCCCGGGAATGATTGAAAATGTGTATCAACCTCTGAAGGTATGCTATAATCACTTAGAAAGTGATGAAGCCAAGTACCTCTTTTTGCTTTGTTCCTTCTTCAAGGAAGATAGTGATATCGTGCCTGAAAAATTACTTAGAAAAGGAATGGGGCTTGGCATCTTTTCAGAAATTGAAAGTATTGAACATGCAAGAAATAGGATGTGTCTTCTGTTAGAAACTTTGAAAGATCGTTTCTTGTTATCCCAAGGTTCAAACAGAAATTATGTCAAAATGCCTGATGTGGTCCGTGACGTGGCTATATATATTGCTTCTGAGTGCAAGCATATTTTTATGGTAAGTCACTTCTGAGATACTTCTCATTTTCTTTCAAGTAAATATTGTACTTACTAAGCTAGACATGTCTGTTCTTTTGCATTCTCTGTTTCCTGCAGGAACCAAAAACTAGTGATGGCAATGAAGCCGAATCTAGTGAGTGCAGAAGCTAGTATCTATGACTCTGAAGCTAGGAAGGTAATTAATAAGAAGTCGATGAAATAGTTCAAATGTGTAAGTTTGCTTGAACATCACCTGATACCTATTCCGATGGAGGTAACAGGCAGAGGCGGATCTATGATATTGTAACCTATGAGTTTATGTGAGCCCAGTAGTTTTTACCTAGAGACTATGTATACTAACTTGAGTTTATTGTAATATGTTGATGTATTTTCTCATGTCATCTTGTATTCTATTTTGTTTTGAAAGACTTTAAAGAATATCTTTTGGAGAAGCCTTTGAACTTAGATGATTCCTTTCAGAATCGAAAAATAAGTTGTGTTCGGATGGAATGTTTAGATGAATCCACTGTTTCCAGAAAACAAATAAATAAGACACTTCCTCATAATTGTTGTCTTCTTATATGCCAGGTATTAGTGAGAAAAGAAATTACTTCAAGGGATAATAACTATTGGGAGGGTGGGGGGGATTATTATTCAATTTTTCAGTGTATCATATCAAGTCGTAATGAAAAGTTACATATTATTGTAATATCTCGATGATGTAAGAAATGTGTACATTATCAGTGTGCATAATTTAGACTCTTTCAAAAACGTAATCCATTAAAGACTTATAATGTTTGAATATTTGTGTTGAGAATTCGAGTGTGTTTCAGGTATACAACTGACATTGGTGTTATGATGAGTGATGTTACGAAGGTGGAAGCGGAGGAACTAACTTCCTTCCGTAATTAGAAAAGCTCGAAGAATCCTCTATCAATAAGAAACATTCTGATTCCGGCAAGGTTACACTCAATCAAACAAATCATAAACCAGCTATATAGCATCTAGGATGCATGTGTTTTATGGTGCTTAACTTTTTGTTGATCTTTGATTCCCATGAAGATGAAAACCTTTTTTGGCAGAAGAACAACGTTAACGTGGATTTGGGAATCTGATGAAGTTTGGATTAGTATTCTTAGTTATCCCCTCCAGCAATAATAGAGGTGTTCAACCATTTGACCAGACTTGATAATTAAGTTATCAAATTTTATATAGAATATCAAAATACAAATAATTCCTTTTTCTGCTATTATTATAATTATGAAAATGTATATAGTTAGACTCACCAATATAATAAGAATTAAAATCAGAATTTGTTAAAATTTGAGGGATTAAAAGTACCAATTTCCCATCAAATATAGATGGGAAAATTGTATGATATAGTAAATTATTAATTCAAATTAAATGTTATAGCCATAATTTCTTTTATTTGTAATTCGCAACAAACATTCCATATTTTTTGCCATCCCATTTGTATACCGAAATATACAAATGCATGATCCATTTGTATATACAAATGCAGGACCCATTTGTATACCAAAATATACAAATTGACCCAAATACATATATTTTATGTATATGTATACCGAAATATACAGATTAATAGTCATAACAAACATAAAGTTTGTTATGGAGCGCAATTATACAAACTATAGCTATAACATACAAATATGATTTTTATGTTTGCTAAACCTAAAATTTACTCAATAAAGAAAGAACAAGAATGTATTTCCTATCATGACTCAATTTGGAAAAACGTGTAAATTAAAGTCCTTCAAAAACTATTTTATTTCCATAAATAATTCTTTTCCAAAACCAAAACTAATTCGGAAACCAAACCAAATAAAAAGAGATAAAATAATTTGTATATATTCCAAATTCGAATGAATTTAGGAAAACGAAAACAAAAACAATTATAAATAGAGAGGTCTCTTTACATCGGTAAAAGGCACAGCCAAACAAATACAATTGTATAGAAATTGTACAATTATTGTATAGAATATATAGGTATTTGTACCGGTAGTGTATAGAAATTGTATCATTGTTGTATAGAATATGTAGGTATTTGTATAGGTAGTCTATAGAAATTGTATCATTGTTGTATAGAATATGTATTTGTATTAGATGTGTATAGAATATATATTTGTATAGGATGTGTATAGAATATTTATTTGTATAGGATGTGTAAGAAATTATATAATTATTGTATATAATATGTATCTATTTGTATAGGTAGTGTATAGAAATTATATAATAGGCATATATAATATGTATTTGTATAGGAATATAGGATGTTTATAGATTATGTATTTGTATAGGATATGTATAGAATATGTATTTGTATAGGATGTTTATATAATATATTTATGGTTGTATAAGACTCTATTTAAGCAATCTTCAATTATCCACCATTTTGCTGTCACGAAGGTGTAGAATCTCCTATTGATATCAAGAATTTTATCAGAGAGGCCATCTGCTATATGAGCAGGAATTTGTATTGGTGGGAGCAAAGTTGTCCATTTCACATAGCAAAATATTGGAGAGGTTTTCTTGATGAATGACATTGGTATCACGATGAGTGATATTACTAGGGTGAAAGTGGAGGAACTGACTTCTTTTCGTAATCAGAAACTGTGTCATTGTTGTATAAAATATGTATTTGTAGAGGATGTGTATAGAATATGTATTTGTATAGGATAGGTTAGAAACTGTACAATTATTGTACATAATGTGTATAAAATCTGTATCATTGTTGTATACAATTATATTTGACAAGAGTGTATATGTATAAAGGATGTATTATTGATGTATAAAAATTGTAGATATACTGTATACATATTGTTTAAAAAGTGATTATAAAATATATGAAAAGTATACTCATAAAAGTATATTTAATGTATATTGTTTGTGTATATATATATATATATATATATATATATATATATATATATATATATATATATATATTGTATAAAGAATGTTTATATAATTGTTAATGTAGATATTTTATAATATTCCAAAGTTTTTTCTTTACTAAAAAATGAATAGCAAGAGGAAGTCAAGAATTTGATTTGAGAGGCCATCGGTTACTATTGATATATTGAGAATGAATTGATGAATGTGAACATGTCAATAAGAGACGATATGTTCTCAAATAAATTTATTAGTAGTTTTATTTTTCGAGTACTCATAGTTATAAGACAATGATTTCCGTTGTTACTAGTTTTGCTGCAACTTTGTTGGTTTAGTATGCAACACACATTTTATTGTAGATGTTTATTTCGTCTAAGGTGGGTATGAAGTCGTCGGAGTGCATTATCTTTAATGTCGGACTTTTCGACGCGAATTCAAATTTAATCTGACTTCAAAGTGGATACCGAACACCAGATGAAAAACCAAAAGAAAAATTGGTGAAACATATATATAAGCTCATTGTTCGTATTTCCATATTCATAAGTATGGTTTTTGTTTGGCCTCAAATATTTGTCTATTTTTAAAAATATGATTTATATCCATAAGTTTTAAAAATTATTAAAAATATCCATAAATTTATATTATCGTTTTATCGTTAAAAATAACCTTATAACATAATTGATGATAATCAACAAGAACAAAATAACAATATATGCAAGACAATGCACTAATCACACACTCAAACTTGTCACTAATTCAATTATAATTATAATTTATTGAACACAAATTGCTCTTTTTTCTCAATTTTATCACTCAAATTAGAACTCAAACTTTTTTGGAGGAGTTAGTAACAAATATTAGTTGGAATTAATAAATGGTGAGATTTTTATAAAATGTAAAAGTATCGGGTAACTTTTAAATTTTTTTAAAGGGAAAAGGGTCTGAAAAGTACTCCAACTTTGGCCGAAATTGTTGTTACGATACCAAACTTTATGGAGGACCTTTTAAGCCCCTACACTATTTATTAGTGTATTTTAAAGGTATATATGTACCCACGTGGACACATTACTATTTAAAATGATGCAATATTTATAATGTCCACATAGGCACATATATACTTTAAAATACACTATTAAATAGTACGGGGGGGGGGGGGGGGGAGGGGGGGGTTAAAGGTCCTTTCCAAAGTTTGGTATCGTAACAACAATTCGACCAATGTTGGAGTATTTTTCAAACCATTTTCCCTTTTTAAAAAATTTCCAAATATTAGAACTTGGCCCAAATACTAATTTTTTCTAGTATTTGAAAACTAGGGATACTTGCAAAATATATTTGTCAAGTTATATGACCAAACACCTCTTTCTAAGTTTTTCCCAAATTTTTCTCAAGTTTTTTTGGGGCCAAACGGGTCCTTACTTTAACTTATCTTCAATCGTGACTTGAACCCTCAATTAATGATAATTATGTTAACAAATTTTATATAGAATATCAAAATAAAAATAGTTCCATTTTCTACTATTGCTATAATTACGAAAATATATACAGTAAGACCCACAAATACAATAAGAATTAAAATTAGAATTTGTTAAAATTTGAGGGGCTAAAAGTACTAATTTCCCACCAAATAAGGATAGAACAAGAATCTATTTCCTAATTTGACTCAATTTGGGAAAACGTGTAAAGTCCTTCAGAAACTATTTTATTTCCATAAATAACTCTTTTTTTAAACCAAAACTAATTGGGAAACCAAACCAAATAAAAAAGAGATAAAAAGAATTTGTATATATTCCAAATTCGAATGAATTTAGGAAAACAAAAACAATTATAAATAGGGGGATCATTATATCGGAAACAGATACAGTTGTACAGTTACTGTATAGAAATATATATATATATATATATATATATATATATATCTGTTGTATAAAATACGTATTTGTATAGGAATATAGGATGTGTATAGATTATGTATTTGTATAGGAATATAGGATGTGTACAAATTATGTATTTGTATAGGATGTGCATAGATTATGTATTTGTATAGGATATGTATAGGTTATGTATTTGTATAGGATCTGTATATATTATGTATTTGTATAGGATGTGTATAGATTATGTATTTGTATAGGATGTGTATAGATTATGTATTTGTATAGGATGTGTATAGAATATGTATTTGTATAAGGTGTGTATATAATACATTCATGGTTGTATAAGATTGTATTTAAACAATCTTAAATTATTCATTTTGTTGTCACAAAGGAGGTGTTGGATGTCCTATTGATATCAAAAAAGTTGATCGAAGAGGCCATCTACTACATGAGCAGAAATTTATGTTGGTGGGAGCAAAGTTATCCATTTCACACAACAAAATTGGAGAGGTCCTCTTGATAAATGACATTGGAATCACGATGGCTAAGAGTGATGTTACTAAGGTGAAAGTGAAGGAACGCGGAATCAGAAACTAAATTATTATTGAATAGAATATGCATTTGTATAGAATGTGTAAATAATATGTATTTGTATAGGATATGTATAGAAACTATACAATTATTGTATAGAACGTGCATGAAATTTGTACCATTATTGTATAGAATTATATTTATCACGAGTGTATATGTATAAATAATGTATTATTGTTGTACTTATGGTACCATTTTGTTATGACATGATGTTGGTTCTTTTTTCATTATAGTACGTATGTAGTTACTTTATGATGTATGTTAGTTGAATATTTTGTCTTATAATGCTTTAGACATAATACATACCGTTTCTTTTAACTTTGTCGCAATTAACTTCTTTGTCCTTTAATTTTTGGTGTGCACAAGTAGAGATTTAAATATGTATAAAGTTGAACTAGTAGATACGTTTTTCCGACATGACATACTAAAGCTGAGATATAAATTTGCAACCTAAAATAATTTTCAAACCATTTTTGAGATAAGGAAATCACACCTCGAAATTAATGAGTCGAGCTGTCACGCGGATGAAATTTTATGAACAAATTAAGTTTTGTACACGCCTTTTTGACAATTATATTCAAATACTTGATCTAATCAACTTTGAGATGGAGAAACTAACTTTCTTCCGTGATAAAAAAAAGCGTGAAAAAAATCCATCAGTAAGAACCATTCTGATTCTGAAAAGGTCACCCTCAATCAAACAGATACACCAGCTAATTAAAAACAACAATGTTGCATGTGATTCAAACGAAATCAGTTGAATCTCAACTTCTTACCTGACTTCCGATGTTACCGTTCTACATCTTCCACGAGTTTCATTGTTATCATTACTGCTGCAAGTATCGTTGGAGTCATAATTTTATTAAGGGGTTCGCAACATAAAAAGTAAACATAAGAAGAGGTCAAAGATGATTTAACATCTAAAAAATAATTTTAAATATGTATAAATGGTATATTTTCCACTGAAGGGGATTTGAATCCCCTCGGTTCTTGTCATCTCCGCCTGTGGGTGCAATTTTATTGGTTAAGTATGCCTCAATCCGAGACAAGACTCAAACCCTCAACTAGTAATATAGATGTTCAATCACTCGACTAAACTTAATAAAGTTATCAAATTTATATAGAATATCAAAATAAAAGTAATTTCATTTTGTACTAGTATTATAATTGTGAAATAGAGAAAATGCCATAAATAGTCCCTAAAATATAGGAGTAGGTCTAACATGATCCCTTAACTATATTTTTATTGGATTACAGGCTCCATTGGTATTATATAAACAAACATAGATTCCATTATCTCAATTGGTAATTTGTCTGTTTTCATTTATTTCCTATATTTATTGAACTAAATAATTTGTGAAATCTACTAGAAGAAGAAAACAAAAACTATATTCTATTGAAGCATTTTGTGTTCATTACATTGTGATCTAAAAATGGAACGAATCTCACATTCTTTTATTACTTAACATTTACATAGCTACCTCTATATATAGAGGATTATAGTTATTATAACTAACTTTTGTGCTAACCACGTGACGCCATGAGCTAATCTATAACTACCTAACAAACTCCAACCAACTTTTAAATTGGCCAATAACAAAGCAACAACTCTGCCATCTGTAATTCAACACACCCCCTCAAACTGAAGGGTCTAACACACCAAGTTTGGTCATAAGCAGATGATGTTGATTAGCTCCTAACCCTTTTGTGAGAATATCAGTTGGTTTCATAATAGTTCACAAATGTTTAAGATCATTGAAGCCTGATTTTACTTTCTTTTGAATGAAGTGACAATAAAATTCTATGTATTTTGTATGCTCATGAAACACTGGATTTTCAGCTATTTGTGTAGCTGATTTGGTGTCTGTAAACACTGAGATTGGGATGGCAATTGGAAAGTGCAATTCATCTAGTAATCATGCTAACCAAATTAGTTTTGCAACATGAGTTGCCAGACTCCTATACTCTGCTTCAGCTGAGCTCCTACTCACTGTTTGCTGCTTCTTTGATTTCCATGAAATTAGAGAATCTCCAAATTTTACCATGTAATATGTGACTTATCTTCGTGTTTTAGGACATGAAGTCCAGTCTGAGTCACAATATCCAATGATTTCTATAATACCAATCCCTATTTTGATCAGCAGCCAAAGTCCTGTAGATTTTTTGACATATCTCACAACCCTTAGTGCAGCTCCCAGTGGAAAACCTTAAGGTGTTGCATGGATTGGCTAAGAACTTGCACACTAAAGAAAATGCGAGGTCTGGTGATTGTTAAGTACAATAGTTTACCAATCAATCTTTGGTATGCTTTAATATCTTCTAAATCTGAATCATTAGAGTCATCAATGTGTTGATCAAATTCTACACTGGTCAATTATGGTTAAGCTCCAAAGGAGTGCTTACAGTCTTTGCTCCACTCAATCTAGTTTCTGAAATAAGTTGTAAAGCATACTTCCTTTGATTCAACAATATCCCCTCTTTTGACTTCAAAACTTCAATCCCCGAAAAATACCCGAGACTTCCCAAGTCTTTCATTTTGAAATTTTGGTGTAGTGTGTCTTTTGCTTCTTCAATCATCCTGGAACTATTCCTAGTTATTAAGAGGTCACCAACATACACTAAAATCACAGCCAGGTCAGTTTCCTCCTTTCTAATGAATAAAGAGCGATCATGATCACTTTAAGAGTAACCTGCCACCAATAATGCCTAGTGAACTTGATATTTTACTGTCTACTTGCTTGTTTAAGACCATAGAGTGACTTCCTCACCTTGCAAGAGGAAGTTCCATATAGATGTCTTCAACTAAATCACCTTGCAAGAAGGCATTGTTAACATCGATTTGAGATAGATTCCAACCATGGGAAAAGGCTAGGCTAAGAACAATTCTAATGGTAACCATTTCAGCAACTGGAGAGAGTCTCATGATAATCAAGTCCTTCTCTTTGAGTATACCTTTTTGCAACTAGTCTGGCCTTGTATCTATTCACATCGCCATTGTACTTGTACTTGATCTTGTATACTAATTTGGAACTAATTCTTTTCTCACCTGATGGCACATCAACAATTGTGTAAGTATTGTTATCCTTCAAAGCCTGGATTTCTTGTTGCATAGCATCAATCCACAACTTGTCTTTAGATGCTTCATTAAAGGATTGGGGATCCACAGTTGCTAAAAAGCATGTAAGTAAGATTGATAACTTGTGGAGACAATATCATAACAAACATGATTAGTGATTGAGTGGGGGCTTGACTTTTTGGGAACAATATAGTATTTGATCCACATAAGAGGCTTGCAAGTCCTGGTATTCTTTCTTGAACCAGTGGTGTGAATAACATTATAAGTAGGCACTGGTATTGTGTGTATTGATTCTACTGGATCATGTGTAGAAGGATCATCTTGTAAGGCTTCCAAGTCATCAGTGTCATGCATAAGAGACTCAAACCATCGGTTGCTTGGCTCTGCAGTTCTTGTGCTTACAAGTTGAGATGAGGAATCTGTTGGGAGATCTTGGTCTAGAGCATCAGTGGCATTATATGTATTATTTAGAAAAGGGAAAAAAGGATACCTTCATCATGAGACTGCATAACCTTAAAAAGGGAATACTTCCTCTCTAAAAACACCATCCCAATTGATAAACACAGCCTTGGCATCAAGATCATACAACTTATAGCCTTTTTGTGTGGAAGAAAAACCAATAAGACAACTCTCTTTGCTCTGGCTTCAAAAATTCCACCCCTAGGCAAGGTAGTCGCAACACACAAACACCCAAAATCTACCAGGAACATTAGACTGTATCTTTAAGGCTCTACCTATGTCCAGAATGTGTCTATGTTTTCTCTTAACAATGCCATTTTATTATGGAGTATAAGGACAACTAATTTGTTGTATGATGCCTAAGGAAGATAGCAAATCAATTACTTGACTTTTAAAGAATTCAGTGCCATTGTCAAATCTCAAAACCTTTATTGCACAATCAAACTGATTACAAATCATGGATATAAGACTTCGCAATTCAACTATTACATCCTTCTTACTGTGTAGTAAAGAGATCCATGTAAATATACTAAAATCATCAACTATAGTAAGAAAATAGTATTTGTTATCATAATTGTGATCCCTATGAGGTCCCCAAACATCTAAATGTACTAGCTGAAACATTTTAGAAGTCTGAGTAATAGTATAAGGGCATTTGAGTCTATATTGCATTGCCAAAGGACAAATCATACACTCTTCTTGCACTGCCTCATCAACATTATTCTGCAACATAGGAAGATGCTACATTAGTTTCAAGGAAGGATGCCCCAACCTAAGGTGCCAAAGTTTATGTTCTCCTAAGCAGTTGGTTTTTAGCACTGCTCTAACAATAGGTATGGCTTCATGCCTTAGGATAAATAGGGCTTCCTACTCTTTACCAATCCCAATTACCTCTCTGGTATAGAGAGACTGCATTACACATAAATCAAGATAATATGACACCATGCATTTCAGATCCTTAAACAGCTTGGAGACTGAAAATTAGTTGAACCATAAGTCTAATACATGTAAAACATTATTGTTTAACCTGCAATTCCCCAAAGTTATAGCATTGTCAATATGTTCTACATGAATTTTATTTCAGTTGGTACCTACACCTTATTACAACTGGACTATGATAATTTTCTACAATCACTTACCAGATTTTCATAGTATGTAATATGATGTGTGGCTCTTGAATCAACAATCTACTTTATTGCATTACCACTAACACTATCAGGTAAATGATTCATACCTGTTGCAACATTAGCCCTACAGGCTATTGATGGTGAAGGAAACTCTATCATCTTGATGAACTTGCTCATACTGTTACTTTATGAAGTAACCTCCTGGGAAATAGATCTAGGATAATGATCTAGATCTAGATGCTTCAGCTTCATCCTTATCTGATTCTAGAGAAGTAGAGTTATTTGCATAAACCGCATTCATATACATCTTCCTCTTACTCTTAAAGTCAATAGGAAATCCTACAATTATATAGCAATTGTTTTTGGTGTGACCTTTATACCCACATTGATCACATAATAATCCCAATCTCCTACCTTGTGAAGTCTGACCACATACCTTGAAAATTGTATTTGGTTTGAGTTTGGGTGTTGAAATCATATTGTTGAGTGCCTCTTCCTGCCATCATTGTCAAAGGTTCCTTTCCTCCTTCTGTCTGTCCTAGCTTCCTTTGGCTCTCTTCCTTAGTGGTCATTGCATAGGCTTGATTCACAGAGGGAATAGAGAAGCTGAGTAAGATAGAACTCCTCATTGTGCTAACCATGTGACTCCAAGAGGTAATTTGTAACTACCTAACAAACTCCAACCAACTTTTAAACTCCAAGAATATCAATTGGTTTCATAATAGTGCACAAATGTTTAATATCAATGAAGCCTGATTTCACTTTCTCTTGAATGAAGTGACAATCAATATCTATGTATTTTGTATGCTCATGAAACACTGGATTTTCAGCTATTTGTATAGCTGATTTGGTGTCTGTAAACACTGAGATTGGGAAAGTGTAATTCATCTAGTAATCATGATAACCAAATTAGTTTTGTAACTTGAGTTGCCATACTCCTACACTCTGCTTCAGCTGAGCTCCTACTCATTGTTTGCTGCTTCTTTGATTTTCATGAAATAAGAGAATCTCCAAGTTTTACCATGTAATCTGTGACTGATCTTTGTGTGTTAGGACTTGCAGTCTAGGTTGAGTCACAACATCCAGTGATTTCTATAATACTAATCCCTCTTTTGATCAAAATCCAAAGTCCTGTAGATTTTTTGACATATCTCACAACCCTTAGTGCAACCTCCCAGTGTGAAACCTTAGGGTGTTGCATGGATTGACTCAAAACTTGTACACTAAAGCAAATGTCAGGTCTGGTGATTTTTAAGTACAATAGTCCACCAATCAATCTTTGGTATGCTTTAATATCTTCTAACTCTGAATCATCAGAGCCACCAATGTGTTGATCAAGTTCTACACTGGTCAATTTGTGGTTAAATTCCAAAGAAGTGCTTACAGTCTTTGCTCTATACTAAATCTAGTTTCTGAAATAAGTTGTAGGGTGTGTTTGGTATGAAGGAAAACATTTTTCGGAAAATGTTTTCCAATTTTCTCATGTTTGGTTGGGCTAAATGTTTTGGAAAATGTTTTCCAAATCAACTCATTTTCCTCAAATTTAAGGAAAATGACTTCCCTTCTAAACTTAAGGAAAACATTTTCCAAAACTCTCTTCCAACTTCAAATTACAATTATTTTTTTTGTTGAAAAATCAATTTATTCCTCAAACCACCCCCCAACCAACCCCCCCAAAAAAAAATAAAAAATTTAAAGCTTGTTTTTAAATTCAATTTTTTTACCCCACCCTCACCCCTACCCCCACCCCCTCCCAAAAAAATATTAAAAATTGTTTTCAAAAGATATTTCTAATTTCAATTTTTTATTTTTTTACCCCCTCCCCCCCCCCCCCCCCAAACAACCCCCTATCAACCCCCAACCCCCTTCAAAAAGAAAAAAAATTTAAGTTTGTTTTTAAAAAATATTTTCAACTTCAAATTTTTATTTTTTCATCCCGATCCTCGATCACCCACCCCCCTCTCCGGTCACCCCCCACCCCCAAAATAAAATTGAGTTTGTTTTAAAAAAATATTTACAAATTCAAAATTTCATTTTTTCACCCTACCCTCGACCCCCCACCCACCCACCCCTAACCCCCCACCCTCCAAAAAAAAATAAAATTTAAGTTTGTTTTTAAAAAATATTCTCAACTTTAAAATTTCATTTTTTCATCCTACCCTTGACCCCCACCCAGCCACCTCCTACCCAGCCCCCCCCCCCCTCCCACAAAAAATTCAAGTTTGTTTTTAAAAAATATTTTTAATTTCAAAATTTCAATTTTTCACCCCTAGAACCCCCACCCACCCACACCCTACCAGCCCCCACCCCCCCCCCCAAAAAAAATAAAAAATTTAAAGTTTATTTTTAAAAAATATTTTCAATTTCAAAATTTCATTTTTTCACCCCAACCCTCGACCCCACCCACCCACCCCCTATCACCCCCCCACCCCCCCCGCAAAAAAAAAATAAAAAATTTCAAGTTTATTTTTAAAAAATATTTTCAATTTCAAAATTTCATATTTTCACCCCTACCCTCGACCCCACCCACCCACCCCCTACCACCCCCCCACCCCGACCCCCAAAAAATAATTTAAGTTTGTTTTTCAAAAATATTTTCAACTTCAAAATTTCAATTTTTCACCCCTACCCTCGACCCCCCCCCCCTTTCACCCACCCCCTACTACCCCCACCCCCAAAAAAAAATTAAGTTTGTTTTTAAAAACTATTTTCAATTTCAAAAATTATTTTCTACTCTAGTAAAAATAAAAGATATTTCTCAAAAATATTTTTCATTCATAAATAAAAATCTTTTCCGGAAAATATTTTCTACTCACCAACCAAACATGAGAGAAAATAAGTCAAAAATCAACTTGTTTTCCTGGAAAACATTTTCTAGGAAAACATTTTCCATGGAAAACATTTTCCTTCATACCAAACACACCCGTAAGCATACTTCCTTTGATTCAACAATATCCCATCTTTTGACTTCATAACTTCAATCCCTGAAAGATACATGAGACTTTCTAAGTCTTTCATTTTGGAATTTTGGTGTAGTGTGTATTTTGCTTCTTGAATCATCCTGGAACTATTCCTAGTTATTAAGAGGTCATCAACATACACTAAAATCACAGCCAAGTCAGTTTCCTCCTTTCTAATGAACAAAGAGTGACCATGAGCACTTTGAGAGAAACCTGCCACCAATAATGCCTAGTGAACTTCATATTCTACTGTCTAGATGCTTGTTTGAGACAATGGAGTGACTTCCTCAGCTTGCAAGAGGAAGTTTCATATAGATGTTTTCAACTAAATCACCTTGCAAGAAGGCATTGTTAACATCGATTTGAGATAGATTCCAACCATGGGAAAAGGCTAGGCTAAGAACAATTCTAATGGTAACCATTTCAGCAACTAGAGAGAGTCTCATGATAATCAAGTCCTTCTCTTTGACTGTACCTTTTTGAAACTAGTCTGGCCTTGTATCTATCCACATCACCATTGTACTTGTACTTGATCTATCCTTCAAAGCCTGGATTTCTTGTTGCATAGCATCAATCCACAACTTGTCTTTAGATGCTTCATTAAAGGATTGGGGCTCCACAGTTTCTAAAAAACATGTAAGTAAGATTGATAACATGTGAAGACAATATCATAACAAACATGATTAGTGATTGAGTGGGGGATGGGCTTTTTGGGAACAATGTAGTATTTCATCCACATAAGAGGCTTGCAAGTCCTGGTAGTCTTTCTTGAACCAGTGGTGTGAATAACATTATAAGCAGGCACTGGTATTGTTTGTATTGATTCTACTAGATCATGTGTAGAAGGGTCATCTTGTAAGGCTTCTAAGTCATCAGTGTCATGCATAAGAGACTCAAACCATCGGTTGCTTGGCTCTGTAGTTCTTGTGTCTATAGATTGAGATGAGGAATCTATTGGGAGATCTTGGTCTAAAGCATCAGCGGCATCATCTGTATTATTTAGAAAAGGGGAAAAAAGATATGAACCTTTATCATGAGATTGCATAACCTTAAAAAGGAATAATTCCTCTCTGAAAACATCCCTGCTGATAAACACAACCTTGGCATCAATATCATACAACTTTTATCCTTTTTGTGTGGAAGAAAAACCAATAAGACAACTCTCTTTGCTCTGGCATCAAAGATTCCACCCATTGGCAAGGTAGTAGCAAAACACAAACACCCAAATACTCTTATGTGATCCAGTCTAGGAGGTTTACAAATAACCTTTCATAAGGAGAATTTCCATCTAGTACAGTTGTAGGAAATTTGTTAAGTATACTACAGTTTGCACACACTCACCCCAAAATCTACTAGGAACATGAGATTGTATCTTTAAGGCTCTACCTATGTCCATAATGTGTCTATGTTTTCTCTCAACAATGCCACTTTATTATGGAGTATAAGGACAACTAATTTGATGTATGATGCTCAAGGAAGATAGCAAATCATTTAATTGACTTTAAATTATTCAGTGGCATTGTGAAATTGCACATTAAACTAATTACAAATCATGGATATAAAACTTCTCATTACAACTATTACATCCTTCTTAGTGTGTAGTAAAGAGATCCATGTTAATCTACTAAAATCATCAACTATAATCAGAAAATATTATTTTCTATCATAAGTGGGATCCCTATGAGGTCCCCAAACATCTAAATGTACTAGCTGAAACATTTTAGAAGTCTGAGTAACAGTAGAAGGGAATTTGAGTCTACATTGCTTTGCCAAAGGACAAATCACACACTCTTCTTGCACTGCCTCATCAACTTTATTCTGCAACATATGAAGATGCTACATTACTTTCAAAGAAGGATGCCCCAACCTGAGGTGCCAAAGTCTATGTTCTCCTAAGTAGTTGGTTTGGTTTTTAGCACTGCTCCAACAATAGGTATGGCTTCATGCCTTAAGATAAATAGGCCTTCCTACTCTTTACCAATCCCAATCACCTCTCCAGTAGAGAGACTGAATTACACATAAATCAGGATAAAATGACACCAGGCATTTCAGATCCTTAAACAGCTTGGAAACTGAAAAATAGTTGAACCTGAAGTCTGGTACATATAAAACAGTTTTAACCTACAATTCCCCAAAATTACATTATTGCCAATATATTCTACATGAATTTTATTTCAGTTGGTACCTGCACCTTACTACAACTGGACTATGATAATTTTCTACAATCACTTAGCAGATTTTCATAGTATGTAATATGATGGGTGGCTCTTGAATCAACAATTTGCTTTATTGCATTACCATTAGCACTATCAGGTAAAAGATGCATACATGCTGCAACATTAGCCCTACAGGTTACTGATGGTGAAGAAAACTCTATCATCTTGATCAACTTATTCATACTGTTACTTTGTGAAGTAACCTCCTGGGAAATAGATCTGGGATAATAATCTAGATCTAGATGCTTTAGCTTCATCCTTATCTGATTCTAGAGAAGTAGAGTTATTTGCATAAGCCTCATTCATATACGTCCTCCTCTTACTCTTAAAGTCAGTAGGAAATCCTACAATTATATAGCAATTGTCCTTGGTGTGACCTTTATACCCACATTGATCACATACTAATACCAATCTCATACCTTATGAAGTCTGACCCTGTGCCTTCCTAGCTTGAAAATTGTTTAACCTGCAATTCCCCAAAGTTACAGCATTGCCAATATGTTCTACATGAATTTTATTTCAGTTGGTACCTGCACCTTATTACAACTGGACTATGATAATTTTCTACAATCACTTAGCATATTTTCATAGTATGTAATATGATGTGTGGCCCTTGAACCAACAATCTACTTTATTGCATTACCACTAACACTATCAGGTAAAGGATTCATACCTGTTGCAACATTAGCCCTACAGGTTATTGATGGTGAAGGAAACTCTATCATCTTGATCAACTTGCTCATACTGTTACTTTATGAAGTAACCTCCTGGGAAATAGATCTAGGATAATGATCTAGATCTAGATGCTTCACATTCATCCTTATCTGATTCTAGAGAAGTAGAGTTATTTGCATAAACCTCATTCATATACATCTTCCTCTTACTCTTAAAGTCAATAGGAAATCCTACAATTACATAGCAATTGTTTTTGGTGTGACCTTTATACCCACATTGATCACATAATAATCCCAATCTCCTACCTTGTGAAGTCTGACCACATACCTTGAAAATTGTATTTGGTTTGAGTCTGGGTGTTGAAATCATATTGTTGATTGCCTCTTCCTGCCATCATTGTCAAAGGTTCATTTCCTCCTTCTGTCTGTCCTAGCTTCCTTTGGCTCTCTTCTGGAATTGTCATTGTCACGCCCCGAGCCTACACCCGGACGTGGCTGGCACTCGAGAACCATTGTTGGCCCCAAGCGAACCCTTGGCCTGACTTACTTAACTCAGTGGAAGACTCTAAGCATGATTACAATAATCAAATGAACTTACTCAAATAACTTCATAATATAACTTAGAATGTTAAAAGAATTAAACATTCAACTTGTCCAAAAATGGCAACCCAAGTCTAAACATAAGATAAAATGAGAAGACTAAAGAACTAATGACTAATTGTCTATGAAGCCTCTAAAACAACTTAGATGGATGTTGGGACAAACACTACAACATCCTAATGAACTAAACTGGAAAGCAAATAAAGGAGTCCTCCGAATGCAAGGAGGCTCACCACAGACTCTGAGTGCTCAAGTTGGATCAACGAGGCGCTAGATGCTGATCCTGGTTACATGCGTCTGCATCATAAGACGATACAGGCCAACTGACATCAGTACATTGAATGTACGAGTTGGAATGCTAAACAATTCATAGGCTTGAAAAGATTCTGAAAGAAACACTTACCTTGGCTTTTCTCAATTCATGAATAACTTAACTCAAAATAAAGCAATGAACACATGCAATATATGAAAAGCTTTGCAAAACCATAAAAGCAACTTAGTTCGTTAGAGAAATGCAATAACAAACTCAACTTTACTCATTTAATAAAGTAATATAGTTTCTGTGGGAGATTCTCTAACTGACAACCACCACATGAGCCTAAGTGGTGATATAGCGTCTTGCCCACGCTGCCAGAACTGTCCTATACTTTGCCGTCATATAGAACGCTTACCTTAGTGGATCCACTAGTCTATGCTAAAAGCATCTTAAGGAGTCATCTAAAAAGTATGATCCTTTACTACCCATGATGGCTACATGGTTTATGGAGACTTGAGTTAGTATGAACTCGCATTCCCATATCGGTGTTCAATACTACTCCCAAAATATACTTAGCTCATATGATTAAAAATCAAAACTTCTTTCTTTCGTTTGAGATAATTACTCAAAAACTTAGCTTAAAAGCTCTCTTCGAATCGATGTTCCCTAATAGCTTTTTATGAGAGATGAACTCAACTCTTTACTCTTTGCTTAACTTGAAACTTAAGTCTTAAAACAAAGTTAAAACGTTTGTTAAAGACTTTTGAAAACTTTAAAAATTTTGCTTGACTTGCTTCTTAGCTTCTAGACTTAACTCTTAACTTCTCTTGGCTTTGATCCTAACTCTTACTTGAATTGACTCTTAACTGATCCCTGAATTGAATTATGGATTCGAGGATTTTGATTTGTGTTTGGGAAGACCTCATGATGTGTAGGAATGATTTCGGATAGCTAAACGTGAGAAAAGTTACGAAATCATCGTCTTGGAACAAGTCAACGACGCAGAGATGTTTCTAAAAATAAATACTCACGAAATTTAATTTTGAGACAGAAGAATCCGTATCCTCTTCGCGATGCAGAGCAGATTTTTGTTCACAGGGGGAACAAGTCCGCGACGCGGACTTGTTTCATGAACCTTACTCGATCTTTTCCTTCTTTGTGTTTCAGCCTCAAACCACCTAAATTCGATTATCTTCCTCAAATTCGTTTTAGATCCCGATACCCAGTGTATGTACTCAAGAACCTAACTCAAAGTAACTTTAAAACACAACGTAAAGATCTCGGAAACTCCACAATTCAACCCAATTCAAGAACAACATTCAAATTCAATAATTCATGTCAAGAACATCAACTTTCAAACTCTTTTAGGACGAATTGCGCTGAAACTAAACATGTTTGGCGCATGGGTGAATGAACCCAACACTATGAGAGACTCACATACCTTGTAGGATTAATTTCTTGGCGAATCCACAACCAAAAATCGATCGCTCTTGGCGAATCTTGCTTTTCTTCTTTCCTTTCTCTTGCGTTCCTTCTCCAAAAACCCTAACTCTAATTTTCAAAAGCGTAAACTGAACTAACTCAGTCTTGACCCCAATTATTTTACTAAGAAACGGATTTAATTAATTGGGTAAGGAAAAGACCCAACTACCCTTTTAAATTCCGGATTGGGCATTTCTTCATTCAAACAGCCCAACTTACAAAGGACGTAACTCATTCATACGAACTCAGAATCGTGAAAACTTGGCGGTGTTGGAAAGATCGTTCTAAGATATTTCCAACCATATCTGGAATTACATCTAACTCATCCTGAGCTAGGAGTTATGGTCGTTTGAAGTTGACCAAAAACTCACTATTTCCTAACTTCGCCAAATTTTCAGATTTTTAATTCTTTCCAAAAATGACTATTTCCAATTTTAAGCTTCTTCTTAGATATTTCAAATTGCGAGATATTACAGTCATTGCATATGCTTGATTCACACAATGAATAGAGGAGCTGAGTAAAATAAAACTCCTCACATGTGCACCACTTCCATTCAGCCCTACCAAAAACTGCAATAGTCATTGTTGTTTAGCATGTTCAACATGTGAGCTTGACTCATCACAATCACATGATGGAGAAGGTACCATTACATCCATCTCATCCCATAAATCTCTCATCCTTGAGTAATAAAAGGTCACAATATATGTTCCTTGAGTCACTATACTGATTTCCTTCCATAAATAAAAAATCCTAGTCAAATTTGATTTGTCAAATCTCTCCTTGAAACCACTTCACATCTTCTTTGAGCTAGAAGCATACACAATGCTTGTCATTAGTTCTGGTGCTACATCTGCACTAATCCATGATAAAACAATTGAATCACACCACTACCACGAACTGTCGGATCTCCTTTGTATGAGCTTTTAGCACACGTGTCATCAACAAATACCAGTTTGTTTTTACTAAAAGTGCCAATTGCATGGATCTGCTCCAAACACCATAGTTCTCGGGCCCTGTCAGATCCATAGGAATCAAGGCAACACCAGGAGTATCTGATGTTTGAAGACGAAGAGGATGATTATGATTTGTTTGTGGATTATCTTTTGGATTTGAACCTTGTGGTTCCACCATTGTTGTAGCTACAATGATCGATGATTTACAGCTTCATGTAATCTTCGATCTAGGCTCTGATACCATAAAGAATTTGAGAAATCTACTAGAAGAACAAAACAAAAACTAAATTCTATTGAAGCATCTTGTGTTCATTACATTGTGATCTAAAAATGAAATGAATGTCACATTATTTTCTTACTTAAAATTTACATAGCTACTTCTATATATAGAGGATTATAGCTATTGTAACTAACTATTGTACAAACCACGTGACTCCTAAGCTAATATGTAACTACCTAACAAACTCCAACTAACTTTTAAACTGGCCAGTAACAATGCAACAACTCTGTCATCTGTAATTCAACACGAACAAGTTTATTTTTTAGTGTATTAATTCATCTTTTTCTAAACTTTGACATCTAAGCAAAATATAAGTGATAAAGGGACATGTGAAATTTGCAAATTTTTTGAACTCATGAAAAAGATACTTATAAGAGTTGAAATACATGGAGGTAATCACCTTTTTCTTTTTGTTTTGAAATTTATATTACTATTACCTTCCTTCTTGGCTAGCTTTGGATGGATGAAAAACTTTATAAATTCACTATTGATATACGCATTATGAAATCTTGTCAGCTCTGTCTTTTACCTTGTGCGGATCAATTGAGACACTCTCAGGTCGATCATTACTTCCGTCTCACTTATCCACAGTTAGAAATCAAAATTTAAAAATCAAAGGACAAACATGTTTCTCTATTTCACTACAAGACATAACATATTGTGTCAACTATGTATTGTTGTACCATATGAATGAGATATAATAATTGCTCTTTATCTATTTCGATTCAAAATATAAGGGCTGTATACTTTTGATTTTGCAGGCTTTCCATAGTGATATTTGCTTTACAGGTCAATATTGTGACGACAACAGGTAATTTATGCGCCATAATATTATGTTTTCAGCTATATAGCACAAATTTCTTTGAGGGACACAACTAACTTATCATATGGTCATTAAATCAGCACCGCATCAGATTGATAGCGATTTAGATCACCTCCCCAAGCCTTCTTAATTTCATTTTATGTGAGCAATCAATCATGAAAAGTCAACCGATCCATAATAAAAGCACTATTAGCCTTTGGAACCAAGAGTAGGCAAAAAAAGATGGGCATCCTCCAACTGACACGATTGAAATAGACGACTAGGAAGGTATGAAGTGACTCAATTCTTAAAAAGATGGAGGCCATTGGATGAGGTTACTCAGTTCCTCAACTTTTTGAATACGCACTAAAGTGTCCCTTTCTTAGGACTGGTTACATATAGGAAAATTGTTTTTTTCTTTCTTTGATTTCCAATGGTATTAGTTGTAGTTTTATTTTTTTTCTGGACAATTTCAGTTGCTTTTGATGTCGGTAAGAAAAGGAACGAATGGACCGGGAAACAAAAGAAATCCTTAGTGCCCAGGATAGGGGAAGGCTCTACGTGCAGGAAATTACAACAACAACGGCTCTACGAAGTTATAATTGAATCTTTCTATTGGCTTTCCCAATTCATTTGTGAATAATAATTCAAGAGCGTGAAGCGAGTACTTCTAGCTTTTGCGGGTGAGAAGTGAGTACGAAGAACTCTTAGACTATGTACAATGACCCTCAAAGTCATATCCTTGTTATTGCATTCTTTTCATGATTAGAGTGGTCCTATAGCGACCCTAAGTCATTTATGACTTACTAGGACTGACAGTTTGGTCACTTGGCTGTTCGTTTGATTTTTGTGCAAGTTTCTCTGTTTTGGGAGCCTTTGAAAATTGAACGGTTGACTTTAGTCAAAAGTTTAAAAATACGACCCCAGAATGTAATTCTGACGGTTTCTTCAACTCTGGAACACTGAGTTTGGTATAGAAGGACCTTCAGTGTGGATCTCGAGGCTTCTAGGCTCGTCTAAAACCCCCTTTTTGAATTTGGCTTAAAATGAAGCTTGGGTGTGGAACCCAATTTTCGTCGAGTCGATCTCGATTGGAAGTTCCAACATCTCTATTGAGTTTGAAATGTCGAATTTAGTGGGGTAGAATATCTAGTTTGTGTACATGGGTTTCTGAATGAATCCCGAGCACACGATCGGGAATTTTCATGTTGGAGAAAATCAGATTATGTGCATCAGTTGGTGCAGCCCACCCTTCCCCTTTGCGTTCGTAGGCTGCTGGCCGCATTTGCGGTGACCAGTAAATCTAGTCTCCGCATTTGTGAAGCCTTTGCCACCTTCACTGTTGAGGGCCCTAGGCCACATTTGCAAGGTCAGGTTGGTCGAACCTCCATGTTCGCAAGACTGCCTCTACCTTCGCAAAGGTCTCTTTTGTGTGGTCGGTTAAATAAATATCAGGCATGATCAACTTATAATTCTAAGGTTTAAAGTGTGATATCTCGAGTTCTAGACATTCATTTTGGGTGATTCAAGTTGCCTTAAGGAAATTTATCCTTTGAAAATATGCATGTTGAATCGTGAAGGAAACATTTAACTTCTAGTCATGAATTGGCTTCCGTGAACGTGGGACCCTGTCCACGAATATGGTGGCTAAGTTGACCGATCCTCCACGAAAGTGGTAGCTGGTCCGCGAATGTGAAGTTCAGGTCATCTGACCCTCTGTGAATGTGGTGTCCAAAAGCCTCACACTCTGTGAACGCAAAGGTCAAGTTTAGACCTCTGCATAGCATGAATGATGTCATAGATGAGCCTTTAAATTTCGATGATATATTTGATTCTTTTCCCTTTTAATAATTATAATTTTGAGACCAATATTTATGTTGCTATGTGTCTCTATTTTTGCCTAGATGCTTAGATATTGCATGTGTAAGACACTAATAATTTGTTAGCCTATAGTGGGGTTAATGTGGGTGCCACTTATGGTAACTTGGGTCATGAAAAATCTACTGTATATATTCTACTTAATTTAAAAATTATTAAATTGAATAGTCTTTTGTAACTATTTAACTTGATTTGGAATATATTTATATTTTTTCCTAAAATGTTAAAGTCATTTTTTACTTTACTTGATCAGGAATATATTTATATTTTTTCCTAAATTGCTAAAGTCATTTTTACTTTAATTAATTTGGAATATATTTATAATTTTTCCTTAATTGTTAAAATTATTATTTTTATTTATATTATAGATCTTACTATTTAAGAAATACATACAAAAAAATCTCCAATCTTTTAAATTGATATTTTTTTCTCCATATTCTTTTCCCATTGCCATAATATAATTAGAAAGAAATTAAATATGAGTGCTACTTTGTTGACCATTTTTCTCAGTTGAAGGTATTATAGTCCTATAAATATATGCATTTTTCTATGTGGAGTGAACATATAATGCTTACCATTACATAATAATTGTTCAGGGGCTAGCAACACACTTGATATTAGAGACTCTCGATAGTTGAGAATTTTTGTTCATGGGTCACACCCAAAACTATTTTTCATTGTGAAAGAAGAATACAAGGGACATTATGAGCATGTGCTGTATTCTCCTTGCTCCTTGGAAAAAAAGTTTCAGTGTGACCCCTGAACAAAAAATTCTCCTTCACCTTCCGAGGGTCTCTGATTCAGGTGTGCTGCTAACACTATAATAAATTCGATTATTAGTGAATAATTTACAAACACCATAACCAAATTATTTCTAATCTCACATCATAGTTGGTCACCATCACATCTCATCTATATATCTTTAATTCTTCCTGGACACCCTTAGGAAGATCTAAAATTAGCAATTGGTCTGCGACGAGGATTTTTAGGGTTTACATTAATATGTTTATGAGGCTTTTCCACCATAATCTACATTATTTTGCAGATCTATTTTGGTTACCATCACATGGGTTTTGTTTCTCCATCCTAACATCTATTCAGGTTCGTATCTTCCTCTTAAATTAATATTCAAGAACTTTTTTATTTTGTTATAGCTTATTGTAAAACGAACACAGTTTTCTTATATAAAATGTAAATGGTGCCCTAATTTAGCAGATTTCTCATTTTACTTGGTTAGATTTTTGTTCGGCCGAAATTTCTCATAAATAACATCTATCCTGTTAAGCATTTAGGGCTTGAGATTTGTAGGTAATGGAAGTTCCTCAATTGTTGCCCATAAAAAATAACCAACTAGTGACATTTTTGTCCCAATCATCAGGCCAATGTGCATCACACTTTCAAAGTAAATTTCAATTATTCAATTTACAATATTATTTTTCTTAGGCGCAATTTTGGTGACTTTTTTCTATTGTATCTTTGTGGTTGTGGGACTCGGCTCCCCACCAGTAGAAGAAGTATCCAGTTTGTCCAGTGGAGCTTTCATCTACTGACATCTGTCCATAATGATCTAAAGTTAAAAAATAACGTGATCAAAATAACCTCTTAAACCATGGTTAAGTTTACTAAAACTTTTTGGCTTACTATCAATTTCTCAAGATAGTAAATGAATCTGAGAATGCGGCTGAAAATTTTCTGCTATTTACACAGATCCGAAAAACTTGGTGCGGGATTTTTCTTTTGCTGGGGAAAAGATTTTCTTACCAGGGATGATATTTGTTCAAGACAGAAAGCTTCTACGTATATTGCCTAATATCAACAATTGCAGTACAAATTTGTTGCTCAATAATAATGTTGTTTAGTTTTTTTGCATTTTTGCTATTTGAAAAAAAACAGGGAACATGATAATTATGAACTTATTTACTACATAATTTATATATGATTAAAATTACATTTTTTTTACATGATTAAAATAATTTTTATGTATCTTTAGTAAATGTTGAATCCCTTTAACCTTTTGTTTGTTTATTTTTTATATTTTAAACACAAAGAAGAAGAATAAGTTGGATATATGAAGAAATCTAGGGAGAGTTACTAAATAATATGAAAAAAATGGAACATTTAATTTGAAAGAGGTTGGATTTAGGGGTGGAAATTAATTAAATTTGTAGATTTACACAGTGAAATTCAAGATTATTTTAATTTTTGTCGTCGGATAAAGAAAACGGAGCAGTGATTGAGCAAGATTCTCCTCTATATACATGTTGTCAATATGGGAAAGAAATAAATTATAAAAATACTTTCGTTGAACCATGATTTAAGAGGTTATTTTGATTAACTAATTATGACCTGTAGATTATTAAATGACAGATGTCAGTAGATTAAAGACCCACTGGACAAACTGGATACTCATTGTACTGGAGGGGAGCCTAGTCCGTGATTGTGAATATAGACCCTTATATTCCGTTGTACTTCCATGCATATTCTATAGTTCTGTAGTTATTTGTGCAGATATTTCACAGTTGTCAACATGGAGATGAGTTTTCATTAGTTGAATCACCCATTAAATTCATGTGTATGTGCATCACTAATTGTATAAAATCTTTTGTTATTAGTTGAGTTTTCATTGGTAAAGTGGCTTTAATCTGTTTGACTAGCCATAGAAGGTAATTTGATCACGTACTTAACTCTCCAAGAGTTACGTGGTTTACATGTTTTTCTTGAGTTGGTTTGTCGCCTATACTATGCCCCAATTTTAAATTATTGTAGTAAATGGTTCTCATATCCATACTGTCGACTGATAAATT
Organism: Solanum verrucosum; assembly: GCF_900185275.1. Lineage (NCBI taxonomy): Eukaryota > Viridiplantae > Streptophyta > Magnoliopsida > Solanales > Solanaceae > Solanum > Solanum verrucosum. The sequence goes on from NW_026020285.1 coordinate 318,034, forward strand.
GTTTTTGGAACTGACCTATGTACAAGAGAATAGTCTGATATTCCAGTTCTAATGCAGTTTATACTATCATGAGTAGAAAGTCAATATGCTTCTCATATGCCTAAGGGCTAAGAATGTGCTGAATTTCTGAGTGACATGGTCTGCTAACATGCAGAGACCAATAATCTTCTCCAAAACAAAACTTTTAACCACATGTACTGCCAATGCAATCAAAATAAGTGAAAATAACTCGGTACATACTTAAATAAATACTTGTTTTTATATTAAAAATATTTTTAAATTAATGAAAAGACATAATCGATACATAATATTATATGTAAAATATATAATAATAGATTAGGTCATTTTGCTAAATTACAAAATAGCATCAAAATAATTTTAAAACATATTTTTATTCCGCAAATTTACCACTAGACAGTGACTAGTGGCTTTTTATTAAACATAAAAAATATCAATAGGGATAAGTGCAAGCAAGGGGGGCTAGGTCTTACCGTACTAATCCTAATGAAGTACCTAACATCTACTACCTAACAAGCATGAAGAAAATAAGAGCCAGAGAGAACTAAGTATTTTCTGATCACCACAGAGTTTGTAATAAACTCCATGATGATATTACGAATGAGGATGCTTAAATAATGTAAAAATATGCCAATCAAGAAGAAAGTTGAGTTATCAGCCTCAAACTTTCTATTACAAACGCATGAATTAAAAAAGATTGATTGTCCATCAAAAGTAACTTGAAGTATTTTTCTCTTGTCTTCTTCTTCAAACCTATCCAACAACACTTGATAATTCATACTTTCTTTATGGATTTATTGAATCTTGTTGAACCTATTGATACTGTCAAATGGTTTTGCTTTGCCTGTCACATCGGTAGGTGCCTTGGAACAAACTCCTCAGTCATTTTACCGTCCCAACTATGTTGCCTTCCATGTGTCCTCTTTTTGCTTTTGTTTCTTCCACTTCTATGTTGCCTAGGTGATATATCTACTTCCCTAGACACGCTATCAAAGCATATGTCCATCATATCTTCCTCATCTTCATTATCCTTGCCCAAATCAAGCATATTGTCTTCCTCATCTTCATCAAGAGAATCCTCGCCCAAATCAATTGTATTTGAGACTAAGGTCCTTGACTTATTCTTCTTTGCAATCACACATTTAGGCACAAATACGAGAGCTTCTCGACTTAATTTGCTATTCAAAGTAGGTGGTGAGACCTGCTTTTCTTGGATCAAATCATTGTCATTCTCTATTAACTTTAATTACTTGATTTCCAGTAGTCTTCGATAAAGCATCAAAGCTATTCGAACATAATAGGTTTCTTGAGGCATTACTAATATCTTGCCTCTTCTCACTGTCATGAAAATTTCCAGTCGCACCCTTTTCAGTACATGGAGAATTATTTTGACTAGTCAGGACTACGATTACTAGTTGAATTTTTGTGTGCAACCAGTGTCCAATTTTTAGTTGCATTCTTGGTTTCAACTTGCAAAACATGCTGCCCAGAATTTTCAGCATCTTCAACATAAGATGTATCCATTAGTTTATGTCTTGAATCCATTATTTTTTGGCGTAAACCAACTCACGGTGCATCAACCCCAACTATTGGCGTTCCCCCTTTGTTTTCGGTAGTTGTTTGAACACCAATTTTACTTGTAACAACATCCATTGAGTGTGCACGATTTTTCTCAGAAGTGACAGCAACCAATTGTCGATCTAAAGAAGTAGCTTTGCTTTGATCGACATCTACAACCTTTCTTTTTTCATTTAGTATTTCTCTCGCATTACCTTGATAATTTTAAAACATAATTTTGACATTTATAAATACTTATTTCACTCAGTTTGAAATTCAAGACGCTTGATCAATTAATTAAAAATAGGTAGGGCAAAAACTATGTGGCAAAACCCACAACTACCACCAATAACCGTCATATATATATTTTAAAACAAAGCATATTGTTGATA